>NW_005187524.1:818574-843051 GCF_000239375.1 Pundamilia nyererei
GTGGCATTGTAAAGTGCTTTGAGGGTGTCGAAAAGTGCTATATAAATGCAATCCATTATTATTATTATTATTATTATTATTATTATTATTATTATTATTAGAATCTCAAATCTAAAAGTAAACTACTGTATGAGGTAAGGCCGCTTCCAGACACACTTTTTCACACCTTTTTGCAATCTTACAAATCTAATTCAAGATGATCACATGAAAACTATTTTCTCGGGATTAACAAAAGAAACAGCTGGACATATTACAAAAGAGGGAGCCAAATATTACAAAACAAACTGAATTATTCCTGCATGACTCACTGGTAATCCTGAACACTATTAAAAAGTACCTCCTAATGATAAAGACTTTTTAACAAATATAAAGGACCTTATAAATGTAGAGCAGAAAGGCTTTTGTTCCAAGAGACTGACTAATCTCAGCTTTCCAGAAAATCAACGTGTCATTACAATCACTCTACTATGGAAGATACCACAACAACAGAGGCAAATTAGGAAAGGTCAGTGGATCACCAAAATCTGTTTAAGCTTTTCAAGACATTCACAATTTAATTAACATATTTATTAATTAACAAGTATCAATATATGATATATGATAACATCAGTCTATACGATCCATTTTTATTTATAAACCTCACCATGAAACTGAAAGGTATAGAGACGTCATGGCTGCCTTTTAATTAGCCATGTACGGGCAGACGTTAGAGGTAATTAATTGATTGCATCCCTGGTGTTATCCAGGTGAAACTTGTGGTGATCCTCTTCAGTGTTGATACATATGAAACCAAATTATTATTTTATTTATTGCCATCATGGCTTGATAACACTTTCATCTGAGGTATAATTGATTTTCTCCTCTTTTTTAAAAAAAACAAACAACAAAAACAACAACAAAAACACAGCTTTGTATCTTTTCCCTCCCGGTCTCAGACATGGTTGAACGGTAGCCATAGCCTCTTTGATTTAAGAAGCGTATACAGAGCCTTTTTAATGTTCCCAATGCAAATTCTTCAAATTGCCTAACAACTCAAGAGTTGAACTAGAAATTTAAGTATAATAATTATGTAGTTGAGCTATAAAGTTAATAGGTATGCTACACAGAGCTGCTTTATTAGGGCTACAACATAATACATCTGATGACATCTACTGTGTAGTAGATGGAGTAGGGCTACTGACTTCTAATATTCACCCATTCAATCTGTGTCTTGATAAACCTAATTTAATAAGTCTATTGTGAGAAAAAGATGTCAACATAGCAAATTCTGTCCCATACCTGACCCCTGCCCAGTGGACACTACAATCAGAAACAGCAGCAACAGGAAGGACCGTTTAGTGGCTGAGGTGTGGGCCCAAAAGGCTTTTGATATTGACTCTATCATTCCATTGCACATCTTCCCCTTCAGAGTCAATTCAACCTGGCAGAATCAGAAAATAACATTATTACAAAACTGTCGATACACAATGCTTTAAAGGTTATCCTCCACAGCCTCTATATACTGACACCTGCTTGGTGCAGGTACACTGCAGAGCTTGGGCAGCTGCCAGCGAAATGGGTGTGATTATGGGGAAGTGCTACAATGACAGCACTGTAAAGATATTGGTATTAGCATCTGGCAGAAGAGCATTAAACAGAGAGCAAAACCAAACACTCGCTTTCATGCGTTAAATATACACTATTTAAGAAGCAATTGCTTCATCTAAATACATACGACAGATAAAATATAACTACGGTGGTTCCGTCTCAGCGATTACACACCCATTTTCACTGTTTCGTTTTTAGCATTCGCAGCTCCCTTTAATAACGTTACAGGACACAAGGCCCGGACAAAAGATGTCATTTTTGCACAAATAGTATAAAATGTTGATAAGTGGGTACCGCTTGTGCTATAGCCAATGAAAAAGTATTATCCGACAAAGTATATCAGCTGATTTCATTGTTACTGTAGTTCAACATTTACCGTTTTAGCTTGCTAATGCTAAATAGACAGAAACTGCTCACTATTAAACGTTACTCACCACTAAAACACGGCCTCGAAACCTCCAACGTCGCACCCTCACAGAGCAGACATGAATAAGCAATATTCCAGCTACGCCGAAAGAATTTAATTCTACAACAGAAACAACAAAATATATGATTTAACGCGCCGAGCGTTACCGCCCCAGCTAAGCGCCAGCTAGCTCCAAGCTTGACCCGCTACGCTAGCTAGCCGCATTGATTGAAGCGTCAGCTGAGCCGCCTAGATTTCGTTCAGTAGCCATAGTAACAAATGTCCATGGCTACCCCGTCAGAGGTGATTGCGTCCTTAGTTACCAAACATTTAGCGGAAAAGTCTTTGCCTGTAGTTAGTTATTTAATGGTTACAAATACACCCTTGTAACTTTAGCATTGAGGCGCTGCTAAAAACACACATTATGGAAATCACCAGAGGCACTTTAGATGACATTTCCCGACCTGCGTCGAGCGAGCAAACAGCTAGCCGCGTGTCCAGCGTATCATTACCTCAAAGTGACAGAATTTGTCCTACAGCTCCATTTTCCCTTGTTGTTTTGCCCAGCGATGCTCCTGATGCTCAGGTAATTAACTAAACACGACATATTAGCATTGTATATGTCATTGGTGTGCATCTCGTAACTTTAGACTACAATTTCCTGTAGATTCCGATCAGCTCTGAAGAGTCTACAGGCCACTCATCAGTCACATGTCCTGGCAAAGGTAATAATTCCACACAGTGTGCTGTGTCGTTGACTTTTATTGACGGTCACTCACTTACAAAAATATTGGACTGCAGATCAGTCTCACGCTGATGCTTCCGAGGGACAGAATGAACATTTTAAACTGCAGAGAGCTATTGAAGAAATTAAAAGACTCGATGAGATACTGTCTGCAAAAATCTTCAAACTAAAAGAAGTCCGGCGACAAAGAAAGGAGTTTCAAGCAAAACTCTGGCAAGAGTTCGAGGTAGACACACCTTTGTATCCATTCTCCTTCCTTGATCAGTTTATTAGACTGTTTTAAAACTAAAATATTTTCATTCTTATCACCTCAAAGTCAGAAGTCGAAGTCAGCTTGATTTTTAAAAACCATATGTACAGCTCATACGCAAGAATTTGAAATTGCAATACTCCCACGGCCCTGAGTGTTAAATTAAAACAATCTAAAAGATTAAAAAAAAAAAATCACCTATATGTGTGTTGATCCTCAGCAGAATAAACCTGGAGGTCACTCTGGATGTGCTCAGGAAGCTTTGAACACAAGGTTGTTTTTGGCTTTGGAAGTACCCGAAGGTAATATTCAGAACAGCAACAAGTGTGTGGGGAACATGCAGTTCATATCATCACTGAGTCACTGATGAAGACTTTCTTATCGCCCTCTAGGAACAGATGAGGACAACAACGTTATACCTGTGTTTGACACTCAGATTCCTGAACATGAGCAGAATGGAAACAACCAGCACTCGGAGCCAAGTGAGCTTGTGGAAAGACTGCAACAGAAAATACGTTCTTGTTTGTGCTTCCAAAATTGTGCACACGATGGCGCCACAGGGTCAGGGAACTTTAGCATGTGATTCTTGCATCACTTCAGCCTGCTGCAGGCATTAATGTGCTAAAGGAAATATTTCCAAGAAATGAATGTATAGCAACTGGCCCTGTGTGACTCATAAACATTTTTCTCTTCAGGATCATGTGCCTTTTTTATGATATTGATTCCCTAAGAAATAAATCTCTTCCCAAAACAGCAGTCAATTCAATGCTAATTGCTCCATTCAAAGATTCTTAGGCAGATTAGCTGCTTGTTATCATAGAGGCCTAAGATGTAGTTAGTAGAGTGTCCTCCTGCCTGCTATGCCACCTTGTAAGAATATTTTTAGTCTACTTCTTTACAAACTACTTATATTTGTATATTTTACTCTGATCACTCTGATTTGAGCAGCTGCAAACTCATCATGTCAATAGGATCACAGAACCACATTTGTAAAATAACATTATCAGATTTAACTGGTTATTAGAGTCTTGACTTACTATTTCAATATTTATCTTCAGAGAGGCATTGCATACTTTCCTTGACAGGTAACCAGAGGCCAGACAGCTTGATCAGATCATTTGAAGAAGATTATGAAGACACTGGGGAAGACCAATTTGAACGCAGCCACTCTGGAGATTCCAAAGGCATGAATAAACAGAAGGACTTTGTCAAGAAAAACATTGAGGTATGTCAAAGTTCAGACTGGGCCAAATGGAGTACTTGGATATATCGCATGACTTAAAGTGAGTCTCTCCACTGTTGGTTTTTCCACTGAGGAAAATATTTGGTCTCTTGTTAAAAAAAACAACAACCCCACCCCCCCCAATAATTTATACATAATAGGACACCACTAAAAAGAAAAGAAATGCCGGGCAAATAATGATTTTTAGTTTCTATCACAAATGTTGTGTTATGCAATAGCTTGTAAATGGCGGAGGAGGTGAAGTGCTTTTGACCCAGGCAGAGAAAAGGCGTCTGGCTGAGCTCCTCCGAGAAATAGATGAAGAGGAAGACGACCCTGCCAGAGGCGCAGACAGCAAGGTAGGCTGACAAGAAGCCCTAACAGGCAACATATGCTGTAGAATGAGTCTCTCTTTTTCAAGTTTCTTTGTACTTACCCTTTGTGTCTCAGAGGCCTTGTGCAATAGCACAGTCGGAGGAGATGATCTCATCAGCTGCCTCCTCTACCAACACGTTGATCCTTTCTGCTTTCTACATATAATAAAACTTATAATTCTTATAATGACCTTTTAATACAATCCCTTCATTTTTTCAATAAACAGTTTCTTTTGTGATATTATACAGTCCTGTAAAAAGGAGCTTTCACAGGACTGTATGCAGCCCTGTACATACAGTACTATAATCCATGAGTTTGGAGAATCGTCTTTACCCATATGGAAAAGAAATAGT
The DNA here is from genome assembly GCF_000239375.1 of Pundamilia nyererei. Lineage (NCBI taxonomy): Eukaryota > Metazoa > Chordata > Actinopteri > Cichliformes > Cichlidae > Pundamilia > Pundamilia nyererei. The sequence continues at coordinate 823,513 of NW_005187524.1, forward strand.
AAAAACTTATATGATTTACTCATGAAAGTGGCCACTTTCTCATTACTTTCATATATTGTTTTAGTAAGTATCCAAAACATACAAGTTTCATTATATAATTTTCCAAGGGATCTTATATCTGTTTTCACTCTTGTATGCTTTTCATACACGTTTCACACAAGACAGATACAAACTTTATAAGACTTATATATATCTTTTCCATGTGGGTAGCAGCAAGAATTTGAAGTATTTTTTTCTGTGTGACACTATCAGTCTGTCACATCATTGTGGAGGAATTTTGTTCCACTTTTCCTTAAACTGTTGTTCAGTTCATTAAAGTTTCCATGCAGTTGTTTATTCTCAGCTCTTTTACAGCATTTTAGTTGGCTTGAGGTTCTGACTTTGACCGGGCCTTTGCAACACCTTGAATCTTTTTCTTTTTCAGCCATGCTGTTGTAGATTTGCTGCTGTGTTTGGGGTCATTGTCCTGTTGCATGATCCAGTTTGGGCCTAGTTTAATCTGTCGGACAGATGGCCTCATATTTGACTCTGTGGTTGACTCAATAACACCAAGGTGCCCATGTCCACAAAACAAGCCGAAATCAGCACTCCTCCACCACCATGCTTGACAGTGGGTATGAGGAGGTTTGCGCTGTTATGCTGTTTTTGGTTTGTGGCACCGTGCATTGAGGACAGACATTGCTCCAGAACTACTGGGGACTGTTCAGATGCAGTTTTGCAAACCTAAGCCGTGCTGTCGTGTTTTTTTTTAGCGAACAGAGGCTTTCCTCGCAACCCTGGCAAACAACTCGTGCTTTTTCTCAGAGTACTGGCGCAACCTTTAATGTTTCACATGCTAACTGAGTCCTGTAGAGTCTGAGATGTAGCTTTGGGGGTGGGGTGGGTTTGCTGTAATGTCCACTATAAAGATTGTGGCACTATGATAACACACACATGAATACTACCGACCAGCAAACAGTAAAAACCTCATTTTTTATAGAGGTACTCAGATTTGGTGATGATCAGTTAAGTGAATTTGATTAGCAGCACCTGGCTGTTACTTAGCCCTTAATTCCTATGAAAGCAGTAGTGATGTACTGAGTTTGAAACATTCTTTTTCACATAACTGTAGGTGGAAATATATTATGGTTGTTAAAATTGTTAAATAACTCAGCCACACTTTGCCTCTCAGAAGAGCATATGGGTCAGATATCCATGTTTTAAAGACTGCTTGGCAGCCGACGGGCAGAAGTTTCTGACTTCTGAAAGCGCTTCACATTATGAGCCAGATGTCAAGTGCCACATGTGGTTCACACGGAATGCTCCATGTTATCCATTAGTTTTATAATTATGTTTTCAAAACTATTCCCTCTGCCGTGTTTCAGCACAATCCAGAAGCCAGGATCCCTACAGCTGCACACACTGTGCTGATAGAGCTTAAAGCTAAGAGAATGGACCTTTTGTTTTCCTTTGAGGATTTATCTGAGACCCTGCCACCTGGATTTCTCTGTGAACCCACCCACTCCATTCTAACTTCAAATGATTTTGTTTTCACTTTTAATTTGCCTTAATAACTCTTTTGGCAGCTGTGCGACCAGTTTGAAGTCCGATGAGATGAAACCCTCTGGAATGCAAGAAAAAACACCCTACTTACCTTTAACATGCGGTTCCATTTAGTTCAACACTGACAGCTCTGCATCCGTGGCACAGCTTGCCAAGGTTTTGTAATGTCTCGGTGCTCTATTCGTGATGCTTCTCTTGACTTTTAAAACAGTACTGAAATCATTTTGGTGGCAGATACCAAACTGGGGGAAGCACAGATGCTCTGAGTCTTTTCATTGGCCGCAAGAAGACTTCCTGTTATTGCAAGACATGCTATTATGAATAGCAATAACGTAGCAAGCATATTATTTATGTCACCATGACTCTGGCAGCGAAGTGTTCTTAGTTCTGAGGACTTCACCAAGTTCTTGGTAGAGTCCTTTGGGACACATCAACCAAAATCTGCTGCTTACTGTTTGCCTCACACATTGATTTGGATGTTACTGACTCCTGTTCTCACAAGCTCTACAGTTTTGTGTAACCCGATAAATCAGGAGCAGTCAGTAATCGCAGAACGCGTTTATCCCTTAGGAAAGGCCTTGTGCGAGATCCTTTCACTATATCTGGCTATAGGAAGCACCAAAGCTCTGTCAACACGCAGATTAACTCGGTCTTTATTTATCCATTTTCAGGTCTCTGTTCACATTCCTACACAGAAGCTGGTCCATACTGGAAGCTTCAGAGAGTTCAGTTTGCCCACCTTTACTTGGCAGAGGAAAAAGACGAAAAGCTCTCCATTGTGCCTCTTTTAGGCTCCTTCCATCTTGTATCGCAAATTTGACAGAACACATTAAAATATCTGTCATGATGTGAGTTTTACTCTGGTATTTTTTATTTTGTTGGAAACATCAGTGCTGTTTGTTGGCCACGGCTGGCTGTGTGTACGAATTTTTCCTTGACTTTGATAAATACCTACAGTATCACAATGCAGCTGAAATGGTAACTACTTTCACATGCGCATTTATGCACGTGGCGGGTCAATGAGGAAATCATTAACGAAGAATACATGGGGTAATAATGCCCCGTATTCTTGCACACATCCAACACAGGAAATTTTTGAGTTTTTGAGTGCTTTAATTGTTGAAACTGGTGAGCTTTGAGTTGCTTGGATGGATTTGGGCTTTTCCATACTGCTCCCTTTAAAGGCTTTGTAGATTCCCTCCTCCAGCATTATCTCTTTTTTTTGTGACCACAGATGAAGATTCATTTAATATCAATTAGAGGCTTCATGATCAGACAGAGCTGTGCCCACTGGTCTGGGTTCAGACCTTCAAATCTGACCCCTCTATCAAGTTATTAATGTGAGTTATATATCTGTCAGTGTTATATCTGTATATCAGTGCTGCTCAGTTTAGGGTAAAAGTAAAATTCTGGTCCAAGAGCTTGTTTTTCTTCTTTATCTGTGAATTCCTCTCTTCCATGGTGAGCAGCAGCAGGATTAAATCACTCTATGCTTGATGTTTTTATGCGATGTCTGTCAAAACCTCGCATTCTGTCATGCAATGGAACAAAATGCATGCATGTGAACCAAAAGGACATACGAACCCTGTCTGAAGTCTGGCAGCGAGATATTCTGCCATATCCAAGGAAATAATTGCAGCGACTGAAACAATAGAATGGATCGACATATGAAGCACTAATTTGTGTCATAAAAAAATTACGGGTCTCAGCTTTTACATTTTTGCGTTGTGATGTGTTCCACCTACTTAATAGACCCCAATGTTTGCTGTTTTCTTTTGCCAGTTTTCCTCCAAACCCAGTGTTCAGAGGTTACAGCTGCGTTCTTTGGAGAGTTACGATCCTCTTTGGCATGATAGTCTTATTGCGAGATCTTATCTCACCGCCGCACTGTGATGAGCTCATCATCCACACATTGTTTCCCACGTGAGCCCCACTGGGATAGACAGTTACTCTGAGGAAGATGCATTTGTCAGAGTTTGGCAATCCAGACAAAAATACCAGGACCTAAAGTTGTATCGCTCTCATGTTTTTCCTTTTTTTTTGTACTTTAATATTACAAAGTTGCTAAATAACTAAGTTGGCAGATAATGTTCATCAGTCTCTCATTTAGGTTGCCACATAATAAAGCAGGCTAACACGCACTGGACCTTGTGATTCTTTCAGGAGACCATGTGGGCCGTGTCTGTCCCCACAGTCCAGGGTTACACCCCGGAGCCCTCTGACCTGGAGCAGCTGATTGACATTGACTCCAAAATTGGCCTTCTCCTTCCTGTGGAAGAATTTCACTCTGTGCACAGCTCATACACCAACGTAACCATGTCACAGGTAAGCCAGTGTAGTAGAGCTGTAAGGGCAATTGGGTTTATACTCTATGCTAGACCTCGGAGATCTCACCCCCGTTCACCAGTGGTGGGAAATATTATTGTGCAAGTGCAGAGGCTTTGTCTCATGTTTCCATCCAATTTTCCACATTTCCATGTAAAGAGCATATTACAATGCTTTTCATGCAGTATTAGCTGCTGGCAGATTTTAATGCAAAAAGTTTTCTTACAAACACTACCAGTCAAAAGTTTGGACACAGCTTCTCATTTAAAGGTTTTTCTTTATTTTTATGACTATTTACATTGTAGATTCTCAATGAAGGGATCAAAACTATGAATGCAAAAACTATGAACTATGAACTAACTCAAAGCATGTTTTATATTTTAGATTCTTCTTAATAGCCACCCTTTGCTTTGATTACTGCTTTGCACACTCTTGCTTCATATATTTGATGTCTTCAGTGAGTATCTACAATGTAGAGAGTAGTAAAAATAAAGAAAAACAATTAAATGAGAAGGTGTGTCCAGACTTTTGACTGGTAGTGTATGTTCCTCCCATGTGAGTAAGGGGGACTTGTATGTGCTAAATATGGTATTTATACAGTTAGAATCAAATGCTACCTGCTAACCTTTACCTCTTAAATGCTGTACATTTTCTAAGTTTTGTCTCTGACCTGTACATCACTACAACATCAAATATTCCATTTTTACCGATATTTATAACTGTAAAAAGAATTTTCCAGGCCTCAGTCCTCTATCCTGGCCCAATCCTAGACGTGAGCTCAGTGAGTTATCTCAGGACTTTATATCACTGTGTTTTCAAAGCCAGATGGCATGTGCGTAACCTGTCGGTGGAAAATGATGTTTTTTTGAAGTCAATGTTGAGAACCCAGGGTGCCATTTTCTACTATCACTACTGGATCTAGTCTAGGAAAAACTGCAAACCTTGAATCTCGGTGCTGGAACAACATGCGAAGTACGTATGATATGATGTCCAGAATGTTTATGGCGCCGATCTAATTATTTCACTCTCACACTGTAAGTGTAGTCAATCATATGTGGAAATGGCAGTTTAACCAAGTGTAGCACTTAAAGTTGAGTTGGATGCAGTAATTATTCCACGTCGGTTCATCTATGCACAGCATCTGTCCGGATGATAAACGGATCTATAACCTGGCTGAGTAGAGTGCCAGATGCATACCATCAAAAAAGTCTTTGGCAAAGGTGACACACTGCCTCTTCAAACACCACTGTTTTAAATGGCTAAACTGATACTTAGGTTGAACCATATTATCATTACTCATTACTGTCACTACTCAGTAATCTGGTACTATAAGTAATACCATTCAAAATAAGACGATCCTCTCTCGTGCAAGATTCTCCCCACATGATGTGAACTGGACTTCTGGCCAGTAGTATGAAATCGTGATAATAGTAGACAGCTGGATGTGTCACTTTGTGCAGCCTACTTTCCCTCCCTTCCCACCCCTTTAATCATCTCGCCTGCTCAAAAGAGATCCTGGAAAAGTAACCCCCCCCCCTATCATCCATCCATCATCTGCTCTCCATTAGTGTTGAAATGGCTAATTCAGGCATTCCTTTTCAATTGATGTAAAATGTGAATTGAACAATGACACTCAGATTATGAAAAGCAAATAACCAGTTGAGCAAATGATACATGTTAAACTTCAAAATGCAAAAGTGAAAAATCAAGTGTTTTCTAACCTCAGCTCGCTCCCGTCTTGCTGTTGTGGCGCAGATTAAAAAACAGCCATCCGCAACAATAAATCGCACCAGTGGCTGTAAATCCTTAAGGTGCTCATAAAAGGAAATACGCCTTTGTTTTCAACTTACCTTTCTTCTTAGGCAGCAGCTCCTGAGCTTCTAACCGAAACCATTCGTGTAGCGTGGACCTGCTTGTTTGCCGACTCATTCCAGAGCCGACTGTAATGCACACGACGTTGATATATTAGTTTCAACAACACCGAAAGAGTTTTTTCCCCATTCGTATTAAGTCATGACCTAGATTTCCATGTTTTCCACTGTCTCTTCTTTTCTGGCTGTGTCAGATTGTCACGTTTTACATAGAAGAGGGAGTCATTCTCTCTCGAGCGTGCACTCCCTAATAAAGAATCCGAAGCCTTAAATCTGCGTGTTCCGAACTCTGCGGTGTTCTTTCCCAGTGAGTTGCGATTGATAATCCCTCTTTCATTCCTAGCCACCTTAATAGTAAATTCTCCCTGGCGACACAGCCTCTCTGTTGAGGCTATGAGGGCTGATGGAGTCTGGGAGGCCCGACACCAGCTGGGATGCTGCCACAGAGGAGAGTTGCTCCCCATTAGAATGTAATTTCAGACCTGGTGGAGGTAGAGGAGTGCCAACGTTGCTTTCCTCTTTCATTAGGCATTTCCTTTTCATATTAACACATCCAGCAGTCTTTACTGCATACCGTATAAAGCCTACTGCGAGAGTAAACTACCTCATATATCGCAAATTATCTACTTGTACAATATTTGCACACGAGATTTTAATATCAATGCTTTGAGATTTGATATCACCGAACTTTTTCTGTGTCAGTCATTAGACTGTAATGACTGAATGGTACGCTATTAAGATATCCAAGCACATGTCCATGTATCGGTCCATAAAGCATAGGAAGATTGTTTTTTCAATGCACTGCATTCATCATTGCATTGCTACATGGTGAGTCATGGTGAGGCTTTAGTGGAAAAAGCAGTGTTTTCTTTGCCTCTGGTCATTTATGATGATAGGAAAAAGTTCAGGTAGCTACAAACCACTGAAGACCTGGAGTGAAAGGAAATAAAACACAACTTTAATCACTGTTTCCCTTGGACACTGTCAGTTTTGGGCTTATGACAGCACCGATCCCTTTGCATTCTTCACTCTGCTCCCCTTTTCTCAGGCTTCAGATGAAATAGCCTCGCTGTCATTAAAAACATCTGTTGGGTTGCAGAATTAATGTACAATACACCCTCCTACTGTACCACTGTGTGGTAATGCCTGCACCACCCACAGCTCGAGGCCAGCAGAGACGATTCTGTCATGAGAAGTAGCTGCTATTGGGTGTTCGGTGACATGGGTGTGTATGAGTTCTTTACATCAGAATTACATATGTCATCCTTTCAAATCTGGCTTTTTTTTGAATGTCTGGTTGCAATAAAAATTAACATTTTATGCTGTCATGGTTTTCAGTCTTGGTTTTCAATCAGTGTCACAGTTTATGTGCTCTGAAAGCCCCAAAAGCTTCTTCTGTATTTGAAGTGCAAGTCCAGCTGTGTTTTTGTTGTGCACCGGTCAGCTATATTTTGATGTAAGAGCATGAGGTCACTTAGTCACACTGTGTGGTTGCTGATGAGTGCCCATAATTCTAACTGTAACAAATGTTAAGTGGGAGACCAGAGTCCTGGGCAGAAAACGCCCTTTTGACTAACAGTTTGCAAACGTATCTTATTCAGTTCATTCATATAATTAAAGCTGTGGTAAAGATTCGTTTATATATATATATAAATATATATACTGCTCAAAAATAGATAGAGAAACACTTTTCAGAGTATAGACTCACGTTTGTTCAACTTCGAAGATATTGATGTGGTCAGTTAATAAACAAGGCATTGTTGTTAATTAGTTTAAGCTGCTTTTGTGTTAATGAAACCCCCCAAAACAGGGATTGTTTTACAGACCACTGAAGTTTTTTACTTCCTCATCTTTTCTGATTGTTTTTTCACTAGTTGTGTTTTGGGCTAGGGTCAGTGTCACTACTGGTAGCATGAGGTGATGTCTGGATCCTACAGAGGTTACACAGGTAGCTTAGCTCCTGCAGAATGTCACATCAGTATGTGCCATTGGCAGAAGGTTTGCTGTGTCTTCCAGCACCGTCTCAAGAGCATGGACGAGATTACAGACAGTCACTTTAGGAGAGCTGGACAGGGCTGTAGAAGGTCTTTAATCCATCAGGAGGACCAGTATCTGATCCTTTGTGCAAGGAGGAAAAGGATGAGTACTGCCAGTACTGAGTACTGCTTCTAATGGGGCCTGTGCTCGCTGATCAGTACTGTAAAGCCTGATTGGAATATGAAGTAGAATACCACGTTTGGGATTTTTATAGATGAGAGCAGGTTCACCCTGACCACATGTGACAGATGTGAAAGAGTCTGGAAAAGTCATGGAGAACGTTACGCTGCCTGTAACATCGTTTAGTACGGCCGATTTGGTGGTGAGTTAGTGATCGTCTGGGATATCCATGCAGGGATGCACAGATCTCTACAGGCTAGGCAACGGCACCCAGAATTATTCTTTTTAATGTTTTTTTTTCAGCTCTTCGCCCACCCCACAGGGTGCTGAGGATGTGTGTGGATTTTTCCCCCTGTTTTAATGCCAGACTGCCATTAAAACAGGATGAAATCCTTTAACTGCCATCTCCAGCACTCCCACCTGTCTTTTTGTTAGTGTCTATAAATCATATACCATAGCAGGTCTCAGTGCCACGTTGGAAACCTTTCCTTTTGCTCCTGCTGCTATTCTTCTGTCACAAATCACCCCTGAGACTCCACCTGCATGCACTCTCTTCTTCACCTCTCTTTTGCACCCTGTGTTGCTTTGAATGGTTGATCCCAGATATTTCATCTCATCCACCTTCACTACCTTTACTGCGTGAATCTTCGCTGGTGCACCCCTCATTCACACGCATATCATTCCTCTTCTCTCCAGAGCATACCTTCACCTCCCCAGGCTCTCTTCCTACCTGCTCCCTACCCTAGCAATTTCATATGTAAATAATGAAAATGGGGAGCGTCTTTTCATAGCTAAATAGAGTGGAAATCAATAATAAAAATAAACATACTTTCACACTGCTATTTAAATCCAAAAAAAGAAGACATATGCACATTTCCGCCTATCTGTCGACTCATAGTTTGAATCTTCACAGAGATTTAAGCATCATGTAGTACACTTTTAAAACAAAAACATAACTATTAGGTGAAAAATATTGTGTAAAATAATAATAAAAAATATGTTTCTTGTTAATAGTGATGACAGTTGGAAAACAAAAAGGACGATGTATCCTCAGAACTCAGGAAGAAACGGTCCTCCCTGGAATACGATGTCATGTCCCCGCTGAAATATGGAAGATATGCTAACTCGCAACAGAAAACAATGTGACAGTGTTTTCTTTTTAATCATTAACAGCAGTTGAACTTTGGTATTCATCACACTGGTAACCTTTCTTTCCTTTTCTTTGAATAGGTTTATGAAACATCTAATACGAGTTTTGGCTGGACAGCTGGTCAGAGCTGAGGTGTCAGTGTTGTCGTGTGGCACGCCGGGTGTTTTTCACAAGGTTAACTTGGCTAAAAAGCACAGACTCCACACCCTTCCCCACCCTATAATTCCCGCGAGACCCAGTTTATTGTCTTCTTATAAACGCCTCTCCCGCTGGTGTTCTCCACACCAGCAGTCGTGTTAAGTGGTGTAGAGAGGTTTTTCCTTGTCATGGTTCAGATCTGACTGTTCCACTCATTATGGCCCTCGATGGTGGGTAACTTAGTCGCACAGACATCTGTTAACAATTAGCAAAGCTTTAAATATCTGCTGATCTCCTGTCTTTATGATCCAAATCACAACCTGCTATCCTTTGCATTTTAGTACACGGGGTAGAGCTAACCGTATCTTTAAGGAATAATTCCACATTTTGGAAAAAATATACTTAAAATGATATCATAAACTTCACAGGGTTGTATTGCCTTGTCAATTCTCACAGTCTTTCATTTTTATTATTGATATAAAAAAAAGTCCACTCAATGTGTAATGTTAGCAGCTGAACTATAGGCCAGATATTGCCTGACAGTGCACAGCATTGATGGACAAGAAGTGCAAAAAGATGCTTGGATGCGTTTCTTCTCCAGATGCTTCTGATAAATATTGAAAGTGGCCTGCTTCTTAAGCTCTGTGTTCACATCCATCTCAACTGTGTCATTATTTGGAAGAGAGTTAAACTACCTTTTGTTAGCAAAGTGGGGCTGAGTGGAGACACTTTTATGAGCAGTGTCTCTTAATAGTAGAATCAGACTGTGAAGCATTTTCGATGGTTTAAAGGGATTGTGAATGCAAATGTTTCTTTAGTGACCTGAGGCAGTGAAATTTCACACAGGTTATTGTTCTCTGATTATTCTCTGGATAATGCTGAGTTGTTGTGAACACACAGGTGCTGTGTGTGTGTTTTCTTTAAACCCGTTTCACATTTAACATCCTTTTTGGACTGCCAGGAGGTTAAGATCTATGCAGCAGTGATTGCTACGGACCACCCTCAATACTAAAAGAGAAAGCAACTATAAAATCCAGATGACCCACAAGTGAATCTTCTAATACTTTAGGAATGCTCACCAATCACCGAGTTATCTACAGGGATCCAAAGTACTGATGGGAAAACATGACCTCAGGAGGGGAAAATGACAGCTTGGATACAAACAAATTTTGGTATCTGGGACATTTTTAAGATTGTGATATACAAACCCTGACACTGTTTCTTAGGGTGCAGATTTGTGGCATAACTTTACAGAGGAGGGAGGAGTGGTTTCAAGAGGTAAAAATACGCCTCTGTGCGTGGCGAGTGGTGCAAAAACATGCACATTTGTTTGCATTACCTTGCTTCCCTGAGTGTCAGCTCCTAATGGGTATTATATACAGGCTGTGTATACCATACAGCGGTGTTGCAGAATCTCTGATTGAGAAATTGACACATGACTGCAGGTCATAGCTGGGTAAGAACGAGAAAGAAACAGGGAAAAGTGAAAACGCTCTTCTATAGCTACTGAACAGCTTGCTCCTGAGCTCTCACAGGGAGTGCTCGTGGCAAGGCATGCGGACAGGCCTTGGCAGGTAGCCTGGGTCCACGTGGCACAGCTTGAGCTCCTTCTATGCTTCAGATTAAAAAAAAGAAAGATTCAGTGTGAGTGAAAACAGAGAAACGCAGAGGAAAGAGAAGTGCGCTGTCCTGAACAACAGCAGACATCTTTGCGTGAGTCAGCACGGCTGGCCTTCTTTTATCATCACAGCACGGCCCCTGTGCAGTGCATAGCCACAGGGCATTAACAAGTCAAACACAAGGGGGAGAATATTTTCCAATCAACAGGAATCAGTTTCTACAGCGTTACCAGGAGTCAAACTGAGCGGTCAGTAATCAACCTTCCAACAGAATCCCAAGTCATAGTGGAAAATATATTGGAGTTTTGTATGGGGCTTCTGTCAAACTGTGTTTTATTATAATGAAAAGTGTTTCTTGGATTTGGATGCGAATAACATTCCTTCAGAGTACTGAAGTCAACCACTAAGCACAGTCTGAAAAAAGCCCCGCAGCATATTGTAGATTTGAAACAAATAACTCAAGTTTTAAGGCTGGAAAGGATACCGATTATTGCAGGGCTACTGCAATTAACTGCAATCGATTGTTTAATAAACTGGTAGCTCAAAGTATAACAAAAGCAGGCTGTTTCCATTATATATGCAGCCTGTTTTCTTTAATGACCGAGTGACTTAATGTGACCAACAGGCACTTTTAATATAACAAAGACCCAGAGAATCAAGCCCAGTGAACCACTGCATGCTTGAACAAACTGCTGTTACAAACGCTGGCCTGTGTTCACATCACATAATTGTTTTCCAAAGAAAAAACGTATTTTTCTTCTGTTTGCGTAACTCTTTGCAGTATATGTAGAAAAATATCCAGAAGTCGTCATTTTCCTGTGAACTTTGCTCGAGAGACCACACATCGTACCAATTAGTTTATTTGGCATGTGCGGTAGCTTTTATGATTTTACTTTTGACACTTCCTTGGATTTCCTGCCTCGGAGCATGTGTCACTGTTTAGCTTGTCTTGAAAGTGTGAACAAGGTCATCAAGCTGTCGCATTGGTTTTGGTCAGGCTTAAGACTCCTCCTTAATATCTATAACGTACTACGAAGGAAGCTGAAGTAACCGCTGGGCTGGTATGTGCTATTACTACGTAATAACATATGCTCGTCACTGTAGGCTGCAGCAGAGCACTGATGCGTGATGACGACCGAAATATTTGTTTTGTTTTCATGAGATGCATCTGAGAATGAGACCGGTCTGCCAATCTTACTGGCTCCCTTTGCTATTAAAGCTAATATGATTGACGTTATTTAATAAAATGCTGCTTTAATGGGAACATCAGTATGTAGCACATTCAGTATTTCTGAGTGTTGGGCATCCAAGATTTGTTTTGAATTAATTTGAAGCGAAGCTTTTGGCACAAAAAGCCCCCCGCTATTTTTCTTGTTTTGTCACTTTGGACAACAGCGGGTCATCCATCAAACGCTGCAGCTGGTTCACACTCAAACACCGTGACAACGTCTGGATGGAATGTAATGCTTCTAATAGAGATCATAAAGCTGATCACGGGATATTAAAAATCAATTAGTGAACGTGAAAAGCACGCCTGGTTTGAGTTATCTGAAAGTCATACAAGCAGCATAACCGTAATAACCGTGGTTACGCTTCTTATTTTATACTCTGGCAAGAAAAAAAGTATGTGAACTGTGAGGTAAAACAAGGGCAGCTTCTCAGTCGACACGATATCATGCATGAATGACTGTTTTTCTTTTCTTCTTAATAACATTTATTTTGAATTCAAGATGTTTCAGTTTGTGACACCAGAGCAAAGTTCGAAGCAGTCAATTCACATTTCAGCGATTGGCAGACCTACTTTTCTGTATGAAGCTAATTATGTTTGACATGTTTTTCATGCTCAAACGAGACATATCCAGGTTTTTGAGGCCTCCCAGCAATTCTGTGACCCAGATAGGTGATGTGATTATTGGAGATCTAGTACATCCTGTCAAGTAGTTACTCCAAAAAGGACAATTACCACATTTCTTTGTGTTGTTCAGATAAACACTACCTCACTCTCTCTTCCCTGTTCTTTTTGGAAGTCACTCTCAGTCACATACTGAGTTAAAGCTATCAAGCATTTAAGAAGAAGACGCACAAATGCGGCACAAAACAGTAGAGCAATAGCTGGAGTATGCTAAGGTCAATGCACAAATCCTTCATTCTCTTCCAAGAGGTGATTACTACTGTTTAACTGGCACAAGAGCAAATGGTAATTGACTGTTAATGCTTGCCAATGTCCTGGAAAATGAACTAAACTTGTTGTGCTCGTTTATCATAAGTGCCTAATCTATTATATTTTTAGAAACATTGCTGGAAAAGTAAGGCAATTAATAGACTGTAATCCACTGACTCTTTGATGGAACACACATGAACCAGCTTATTGCACACATTTTTCACATGTTCCTCATCAAAGCAACAATATACAGAGGTCAGTAAAGGTACTGTAAGGAATTTTTTGAGGTTGTTTAATAGAAAAAAGGTATCAAATACTCAGAAATATCCATTCATTAGTGCGTGATTACATTTTCCAACTAAGAGCGGACGAGATGGTCATTGCCTCTGCGCCTAATCGTGTTTTATGTATGTGGTTACATATATTGTACGCTTTGTAATCAAAATCACAAATGGCTCTTTTAAAATATATCTGTCCATTTAACATTTGTACACGTAAGATATTGTCATCTCTTTCTCATTATGTCTTTCTCCTCCACCAGTGCTCTACTCACTCGTTTCCATCTATCCTCGTCCTCCTCACATTCAGCGTCATCTTCTGAACTGAAATCAGGGCTGTGACACACAGAGTCGGGGATAAACATGCTTATTTATTCCTGATATTGTTACAGTTAATTATTGTCAGCTGTTCGCCTCCAGACAGCTAAACAACAGCAGCTGGTTATAAGCTAATATCGTGCCAACTAACGTTAGGCTCAAGTATCCTAAAAATCCCACTTCGCACATCATATGAAAGTTTAAAGAAGTCACCTAACGCCAACTAACAGCAGGTAACAGTTGCAAAAAGTTTAGGATATCCTCAACAACTCATCTCATTCTTGCTGCCAGAAGTGAGCTTGAATATTTACAGTCTCTTCCAGAGGAAATACAGGTGGACACCCAGCATATTGACAGCTGAGGTACACGGCTCAGTGATGGCTTGTACTCACTACAAATAAATGGTGGACAGAGTTGTTTGTCCTATAGTGGTCACTATAGTTAGGTTCATGCACTTAGGGGGAAACAGGATGGGAAAGAAAACAGAATTCAGTTGACTGCAATCTGCAACCTACTGACATCTAGTGGTGAGATTTTACACACTGGAACTTTAAAGTTTCCAGCAAAAACTATTTTACTTGGCACTTCATTTTTTAGAATTACAACTGATGCTGTATGTCCAGATGGACCATGCGCAACCAACTCACGCTCATATTAATCAATATAATGAACCCTTACTGTAATTTCAGCATATCGTTAGCTTCATAGCATAAGTGCCTAAGTCATTTTTTTGTGATGACATAGGCAGACGGACAGGATGATGCAGCAGTGGTAGGGGAGTAAAGTTAGGCAAAAATCTCAATTTGACCAAAAAATGACTTAGGCACTTATGCTATGAAGCTAACGATATGTATTATGAACAGAACATACAGTTAACACGAGGGGGAAATAAGCTACAGGTCCTAGAGCTGTTTTGATATCATGTGTATATATATGTGTGTGTGTGTGTGTGTGTGTGTATATATAGGTATAGTCTCATTTTTTTCAGCTGAGCTCGAGTGGCCAGTCAAGGAACTGGAGTTTTTATTAACACTTAGTATTATTAATACTCACAGTGTGAAACAAACTACGTAAACATCCTAGATTATCTTCTATCATCTGTTTTCTGTTAGCTGTTACCATGAGAGAAGATCCTTGACCAATGGACAGATTAGAAGAGTTTAAAAGATAATCTTTTGTGTGGAGATGCCCATCCTATCTGTCAGAAGGTGAGAGGTAAAGTACACCCTAGACAGGTAACCAGCTCATCACAGGGACAACACAAGACAATGAGACACTCGTCATTCACGTCACAATCACACCTATAGCCATTTTAGATTACCAGCTGCCTTAAACATGTCTTTGGACTGCAGGAGAACAAGCAAGCTTCTCTCATAAAGGACACAGCAGATCAGGAGGTTCCACAAAACAACCTTCGTGCTGTGCCTTGAATACAAAGTAAGTATTTTATAGGGTGTTAATTTAGTCAGAGGGTGTTGGTTAAGTTTGAAAATCTGTAGCAAGTCACTTGAACTGGCCAGTAATGGCTTATTTTATTGTTAAACTTTCGCAGACAGTTTTGAAGTTTGCAGCCTGTATGGCAGCTGTGCCCTGCATGTTTGCAGTCCTATAGTAAAAAGTAGGACAGCTGTCGTTTCCAAATTAAATAAACTGTTTCTCCCAAAGATTTGGGCTTTTTTAGCAACATGCATTTAGTGGTGTGATGATGAGGGTAAAGCTAGACTTTAATTTTTATTTTTCCTGGTTGGAATGCTGTATCTCTCACT
This sequence comes from Pundamilia nyererei, assembly GCF_000239375.1. NCBI lineage: Eukaryota > Metazoa > Chordata > Actinopteri > Cichliformes > Cichlidae > Pundamilia > Pundamilia nyererei. The sequence continues at coordinate 838,838 of NW_005187524.1, forward strand.
CTGGTGCGTGACAGGAGTCTGATCCCATCGTGGTCCTCGCTTTTGTAGTCTAGGATGACTGAGTCTGAACCGAAGGGCTCTAGTGACAACCACTTAAAAGAGACTTCAGATAGAAGCTGTCATTATTTCCTTATAAGGACACAGAGGGCACGGCTAGGTGAGGCCACACACACTTTGGAACATTTAGGAGATATTCGCTTTTGCCAAGTCTTGAGTATTAAAGTGCAGTCATATCACTAATTTCCAAAAAATCTGTGTAAATGCAATGCACAATATTAGCTGAATAGGCATGTCTGTTTGGCTTATTGACAAGGGAAGAGGCATTTATTCAGCACCCCCTCCAACCCCGGCTTAAACTAAGATTACATCCCACCATAAATGTGTCATAACAGATTTAGTAGCTCAGTGTTTAAGTTCATAATTTCTTCTGGGCCTCCCTGTCTTCACCAACCTACTATTTCGGTGTATGCGAGTCCCTATTGAGATGTCAACAATTTTATGAAATGTCCATCAATTTCAACGTTATTAGATCATACACACGCCCGCCTGCCATCCGGACTAACCGAGAGATTTTAACCACACGGTGCTGGACGAACACTGCGAAACAGTCGTGCGGTTGGCAACGTCCACACAGACCCAACAATTTTTGTTTTAAACCTAGCTGCATGCTTTTATGGAGAAGCTGTTTATTTTTAGAGGTTAAAACGCGACTCTAGCGGAGGTCACGTACCGGACAGTGTCTACAGCATTTTTCATGTTTGCATTATTACTTATGAAGGCGTAAGAGGCGGGCAGGGTCTCTTTTCTTTTTCTTTTTTTAAGTGCCAACTGTTTTTCAAATACTGATGCTGATGTAGGATGACAGACTCATGATTTACAAAGAATCTGACATATATTCAGTGGCTTTAAAGAGGCTCTCTTTTGGTCTCTGTGCACGATACAAAGAGAATGGTGCACGCTTTGGTCGGGAAAGACAGACCTCCAACTTATCAGCTATCTGTTGATAATCCTCCAAGCGTGACTCCTATTTCCTCCTGACCCATTTTCAGGGTTTGTTTTGGATGAGAGTGGGGTTCATGTGTCAGTGCACGTGGATGCCACAAACGGGTGATTTATGTTTGACCCCCGTTTGGACTTTTTCAGGTCTTTGTAATGAGTTCCGGGTTTTACTCCTCGTCTGTAGGAGTATGGAAAGCTTTCACAGGAATTAATTGTGGTGAACTGCTATGTGCTTTTATCACCATTTAAATGCTTCCAAGTGACAGCCAGAAGCCGCGAGCACAACTCTAGGAGAGCACCCACGGGAGATGAGGTGTTTCTTCCCCCCGTGAGAACCTCTCGTGTCTGTTGTGTATCAGGGCCTTGGCTCGGAGGTTAGTTGGAAGTGCGATGGGGACCCGCAGCCAGGAGAGAAGGTCCTGCAGGATATAAAGGAGAGGAGAGGGCAGGAGAGGCGGCTCCAAGAGATCCAACGGCAGCTGGAGCTCCTGGGTCAAAGCCAAGAGATGACTGTGAGTTCAAAGCAGCTACACACTCACGAGAAAACACATGCTCATGCGCACCCAAATACTTGCATACACACAATATGACTGTGTTGTGTGCATCATAATGCTCCACAGCGTTCATCTGTAGACACGTGTGTAACAAATTATTACAAGCATACAGCTCATTCTCTGTCATTCTTAGAGTGAGAAGATGAAATCACATGCAACATTCGTGTCTCTGCAGACCCATAATTTTTCCTCTTTTTCCCTCATTTCACTTCTCTCTCTTTTCAGTTTACAGTCTCATGTCTGGTTTATACCGATGATAAATCTTGATGCATGGTTTTGATCAGAAGGCCAGGATGGTCATTTTCTCCACTGATAGCCTTTTTGTCCTCCTCCACGTTTAATTGCTTTCTCGCGATCTTTGCCAAGATTCAGTGTCTTCGCTCCACAGTGTTCCCTAGAAACCATTGAGCACCGTCTGATCTTAGGAGTCTGCAGAGTTACAACCAGAGGACTGTCACTAAAGGCACAATGCAAGAATGTTCCAAGAACAAAGGTGGACGAGCCTGATTTCTGCTCTCTCTGGCTCTTATGACTTTAAATTTTCTGTTAGATAAAAGGAAAACATCAGGGTTAATACATTTATTTGTTAGACTTTGTTGGTGTTAAAAGGGAAGCTCCTGCTGCTGTTTATGGAATTCTTTTCATCAGTTCTCACACTGATGAATCACAGCGTGATGTATATTCAGTATGCCTAATTTAAACATAAAAGATGGGCATTTCTCTGACAAATAGTGAGGTAAAAAAACCACCGAGCGGCAGCCACACCCTCACATCACACGGCATCACGCCATGCAACTGAGGCCTATTCCTGGCCTAATTAAGGAGAGACAAGTGGAATTTTGTTGCTAATTAAGCCGAGCTCCATTCGAGGAAAACCGTTCTTTCATCGTGATTCCAAAACATCAAACCCACCAGTCCCTTAACTACTGGTGCTGCAACACACTCTTTGCGTTTGACCATGTGTCACTGCATTTTTATATAGTGTGACTAAATGAGTGAACCCAGCGAGTGACTTCAATGTAAACAGCAGCCTCACGGTGTATATATTTTTAGTGCCACGGGCCTTGTTTTGTGGCTAGAAAAAGATTTATTTGTACAGATTTTGTCTGGGAGGGCATACTTAACCAGTCTCACACAGCTGCAGTATACTCATAAAGTTGATTTGTATAACATACATAACTCAGAGACTCCCACAAGACTTTTGGGCCTCCACGTTGGGTGACAGCCATCCCCAGAGGGATAATGTTATGCATATATCCCAAGATCCCATTCTTGTGAAGACGGAATGCCGTGAATGCCTTCGGGACAAATATTCACTTGAGCACTGTAATGATTTCAATAGATCTGTGTGTAAGCCATAGAACCAAAGGCTGTATTTCCAGTTACACCGACTGTCTGCTAGCTATGCAGTGTTTCTGTGTAGTTTTCTATTGGATTAAAAATGTGATAAGAAGAAATCTATCCATCCATACATCCATCTGTTTTCTTCTGCTTATCCAATTCAGGGTTGTGGGTGAGACTGGAGTCTAAACCAGCAGCCATACATCCTGGACAGGTGGCCAATTTCTCACAGGGCCAGCACAGAAACAGACAACCATTTACATTTATAGCAAAGGAATCACCAGTTAACCCAACCCCTCTAACCTCAACTAACCTCTTCCTCTAACCTGGGGAGAGCCCACACAGACACGGGGAGAGCATGCAATCCAAACAGAAAGGCTTTGACCTTCTTGCTGTGAGGCAACCACTACGCTTCTTACCTTGTTGGTGCAAAAATATTATTTTATGCCTGTCGAACTGTGTTATCTTTGGCATTTTTCATAGACTCGACTAAGGAAAGGAGAACAAATGATATGCTTTAGCAACAGGTTGCTAGTAACAAAGTGCCTAAAGATACAAATGGGTTTCTCTGTTATGTGTAAACACAACAGTGGTTCATCCCTTGGGTCGAGTGCCTTTTTTATGCTTGAGTGATTCATATGTCAGTGTTAAGTGGCTTAAAAAACATGTATGGAAAAAAAGTAAAATGGTACAAGGACTGGACTGAAAATGAGAGAAGAAAAGAAAAACTTCAGAGAGTCTGGTGAACCACTGCTTAAGAGCACTTTAAAAAAAATTCCTGTTATTGAGTTTGACCAAATTCAAGTGTGTGATTAAAGGAGAAGTTAGGAAGGTGAAGTATTAGGTTTTTCGTAGCTATTTACTTAAACATGCTTGAAATACGGTAAAACAAAGATATCTTAAAATAGCAGATTTGACGAGGTTAACAAGCCTATTTTTCTGAAGAAACTGTGTGATGCTCGACAGTTGATCTGGTGCTCGTTTTCCTGCAGCCTGTTTTGGCTGCCTTCCTAAATCTACAGCAAAAGGAAGGACATCTCAGCATTTACTGTAAAACAGGATAGTTCCAGCCCAACGGTCTTGTTTTAATCAGGCCAACACTATCAGTCATACTTCCTCACTTACAGCAGTTTGTTATTACCTCATTATTTCTAGCATTTATCGGAACAGCAGTCTAGGTTAAAAAAAATAATAATAAATTGACTTATCTGGATCTGAATCTCAAAATCAATTATCTGTCTCTATGCATGCTTCACCACTTTCCTCACTTCACTGCATCCACAGCTGATGGCTGTTAGCTGCTAGCTTATCTCCCTCATC
>NW_005187524.1:843656-844820 GCF_000239375.1 Pundamilia nyererei
CTCTGCAGAGGAGACTAGGATGAACAAAACAATTGACACACATGGCTCTTAGAGTTAAAACCAAAGACTATTTTATGTTGATATAGCTGTTAGAGTTGAAGCAGAGGCTCTTTGGGTATTTAGGAGAGTTACTATGCATTTAAAAAAAATGTTAAAATATATATTATCTGCTATTTGACATGACATATAATGTTGGTGCTATGCTACTGTATAGCAGAATGGGAGTGCAATAATTAAGTTATTGCACTCCCATTCATTCTAAGTTCTTCTTTCTCCCGGAGGAGTAACGTCTGGGTCTGTGGACTATAGAGCTCAGGTATGCAACTGAAGTCAGTGACCCTGAAAGCTGAGCGGCCCACACTTGTGCTCAAACCTGGTTTTGCATCCTGTGTGTACAGAAGCGCAGGATGAGCTGTGGTAGAGGTGGTAGTCCTCTGCAGAATGTAGCTGGAGGGCTCCACATCTCTGTCTTTGCCAGATTTATCTCCCTGTGGAAAGCTGATCATGCTCTGAGAGTGGTGGAGAGTTCTGATCTTTCAGGTCAAGAAGTTCACTCGCCTTGCCATTGTTTGCTGGTGGAAGAACTGGATTCACTGTAAAATAAAAACTATTTAATGACCCCGGTGACAATAAAACAGAAACTGTCAAAGGCCTGTAACTTGACAAACTCAAGGTTTTCCACTTCCACCTTGGATTTCACATGTTTATTACAGAGAATCATGGTTGGGATTGCCAGCTTAAGGCTTTGCAGCATACACAGCTCTTCTCTTCACTGTAGATTGGTTGTTAACAATACATTGCTCCATATTTACATCTTGCAGTGTGTGAGATGCTTGTATGTACACGACCCAAAGCCACCCAGAAACAAAGTTTTTATCTATTCCTGCTTACTCATTCACATTCCTTCAGAATCGCTCGGATTGTGAATTCTGCGTTTATGAGCTGTCATGTAAGCCCAGCATTGTTGTTCCTGTCTCACTGATAACCCAGTGGAACAAGGAGATGCTCCCTGGAAGCACCTTAATCAATTTTATCAAACATTTTCTTTGGAAAGCTTTCCTGTAATCCCAGCAGTTTTCTGTGCTGTTTACCAAAATTCATGTGTTCCCTGCTGCTAGGAAGCTGAAACCTTCCACCAAGAAGAAATGAAGGACCTTTTTTTTT
>NW_005187524.1:846579-891462 GCF_000239375.1 Pundamilia nyererei
GACAGCGCACAATGTGCTTCGAATTAGCAGCCAAGAAAGGTGTAATTTAAGTCTACGAACAGTGAACACCCGTGTGAAGGACCTTAAATGGCTGTGTAGCAGCACGAAAGCACATATCAGTCACCCACAGACACCCCTGGCCTCCTCAAGTACCGAGGTCATCGGAGGTCAACCACTTTTAAAGAGTTGTAGCATTTTGTCAAAGCAGTAAAAAGAACATTCTTTCGTCCTTCTTTCCTTTCCTCTCCTCTCTGTTGGAAAGTCTAACCTGTTCCCATCTCCAAGACGGCTGGTATCAGTTAGAGGCATTTCAGACCATTAAGACTCCAGCCAGTGGGGCACTTTTTATTGCCCCATTCATGTACACAGAAAATAATGACAAGCCTCTAATTGACTTGTAATGTTTTTCTTCTGCCATTTGTCTCAAGTTGCAGGAATTACTCACTTACGTTCAGAAAAATGTACGTCTCCTTTCCTTAACAAACTTTTTCTGTGGCCGAGGTGTCAGTTGTTACATAAGAATATATATAAAGAATAGCTAAGCGGCTGTAGAATGGATAGACATTTATTTAAACTCTATATTTATTTACGTTTTTTGTTTGTTTGTTTTTTTCGAACTTGCTCTTTTATTGTTTCATTGTAGAAGCAGAGGTCAAGTCCACAGCTACATGAATGTTGAAGGGTCAAGATAATGAACCGCTCCAGGGGGGCACTGTGGGGCATTTGTGTCTGTGGTGCCTGTGTGCTCCTGTCTATTGGTAAAGTATGACATGTCTGGATAATTGTGAGGGTAAAGATGAATAACACCACCCAACCTGCCATGACCTAAAGGGTATGATTACATTCTGGAGGACTTTGAACATGGACGGGATTGTGTGGTAATGTCTTGTCAGCCCACTGAAAATGGGGTGGAGCGTTTCAGTGGGTGGTCAGGTCAGCATATGACCGGTGAATAGTACTAGCTAAAGGGGGTAGATGAGACACGGGAATTACTCTGTGCGGTGTGAGGAAGAGGTGAAAAGAATTGCATTGCTTAATATCTTCTTAGGTCACTGTTGTTGCTTTTGGTTTCTAAAATCTATTGTTTTGGACGTCAGTCAGGCATTATGACCACCTGTATAATGTTGTGCTTGTCCCCCTTTTGCTGCCAAAACAGCCCTGACCTGTCGAGGCATGGACTGCACTAGACCCCTGAAGGTGTGCTGTGGTATCTGGCACCAAGATGTTAGCACTTTAAGTCCTGTAAGTTGCAAGGTGGGGTCTCCATTGATTGCGCTTCTTATACCATTGGATTGAGATTTGGGGAATTTGGAGGCCAAATCAACACCACAGACTCATTGTTGTGCACCCTGTGGCAGGGTGTATGATCCTGCTGAAAGAGGCCACAGCTATCAGGGTTTCCATGAAAGTGTGTACATGGTCTGCTTAGGTAGGTAGTCCGTGTTAAAGTAACATCTAGATGGACTTTGTCCAAAGCATTGGGGGTTTTGGCAGTCGTAATGTGTCTGGGACTCTTTCTATCAGAGCCTGTATTACATCTTTGGCAATGTGAGCACCTTATGCCTTCATCAGTGAGCCTTGGCCACCCATGACACTACGGTTCCTTCCTCGGACCACCCTACAAAGAGCTGCAGTTTTGGAGATGCCGTCTAACCATCACAATTTAGTCCATGTTAAAGTCATTCAAATCCTCACACTTGCCCATTTTTCTGCTTCTAGCACACTAACTTTGAGGACAACATGTTCACTTACTCCCTAAAATGTCAGTGTTGTATTGTTTTGCTGATCAAAAGTAGGAGGGGGAAAGCTCAGTTAATACTAACTAAAGACTGTGATTGAGATTAGGGACAGAATATCTGGATCGCATCCTTACTTCAAGGCCAGGGACATTCATTTCACTTAGGGCTGACAGCTGAAAACACGAGCGCAGAGAGAATGATGACAGCGATTTCTGTTCAACTCAGAGATTTAACGTTGTCTCTTCTTGACACTTTCTTGGCACGGTGCTCGTGTCACGGAAGGTAATGAGTCGATAATATTGGAACAAATTGACTGTTGAGTTGCAGCTGTTTAAACAAACTGCAGTCCTTACACCGTGAACTTGCGCTTGTCTATGAGCACACGTGCGTAGGTAAATTAGTTACGGTCGCCAGGAATTCAGACTTTGCATATAGCACCAAATGACGCGTCATTCCCAGGAATAGATTTTGACGTTTATTTAACTTTCAAGACCTTTTCCTCATAACCTAGTTTTCTTTCATCCTTGAACTCACTCGCTGTCCCAGGCTGCCTGTGAGGAGTCTGGCTTGTGCGTAGAAGAACAAAACTAGCATCCAAGTGGAAGTGTTTTTCCCACACACCTTCCAACAAAGCAGAGCGGTGCAGTACATTATTATGAAGTGCCACTGTTGTGTGAGGTCATGTATTAATACAGCACTTTGTCTGGACTTGTCAGAAACTAAGCGTTAGACCCAGTAAAATTTGTATGGAAGAAATGCAGGAATGATGTCAGCAGTTGGTCACTTTTTATAATATTCGGCAGATGTGACCTGGAAACAGTTACATATCTACACATCCGCACCGTAGGCCTGCATGTGGAACGAATCTGCAAATACACACATATTGTTGTGTCTGTTTAATTGATTTTGAAACTCTAAATTCACACAAGCATCACTGAAATCTTACATCTGTTGGTGGGTTTTTTTTTTTTTGCAGAATGAGTCTCCGGACCTGACGGACGAACAGTTACTTTGCCTGATGGATGGATGTGAGCTGGCAAAAAGTTGGAGCCAGGACCTTGAAATGAATGACTCAACATAAAGACCTGAAAAAATGATTTGACTGCTACCAGACGGGATCATTTCTGGGACTTATTAATGATTTTATGTGGTTAGACTTTGGCATTAGATCTCTGATGATAGAACCGTCTCTTCATTTATATACTTACAAAATTAAAGCTACTTAGGGGAAGTCGTGTGCGCCTGTTTGTGATATTAAGACATCCCTGGCCTGTGAGGATGAGGACGCTGGGCTTCTGGGGTGTCTTGAAATGACACTTCTAAGGTTTGGGCTTGTTGCAGCAGAACACATGGATGCTTGATGGGATTAAGTGCAGGGAGTTTGAAGATCGGGTCAATGCCTTGGGCTCTTGGTCATATTCCTTGATGTGTTCTCGAGCATTGTTTTGCATTGTGGCAGGGTGCACTGTCCTGCTGGCGCAAGGTGGTGCCGACCATCAGTGCAAGTTTCCACAAAAAGTGGGATACCTTTCATGGAAAATCCAGAGATTTTAAATGTTGTCTTGTAATGAAGTCTTCAATGATATCCACATCTCCTGTCCATTGTTTTAATATTGCAGCTGATCAGTGTATAGCAGCATAAACTGATGATATTTTATTTACAATGTGTTAAAAGTGGAAAAATTATAGTCATCAAATTTGGTTACTTTAGGATGGGAACTGTTTAGTTTTTTTTGTTTGGGTTTTTTTAATCCTAATTGGTCTGCATGTTTTGAACATGTAGCCCGATCATAACACTGCTTCTATTTGTGTTTATATGTCTGCATGAGGAAACAGAGCAGCAGGGCCATGCTTTCTATTAACCAAAGTATCATAGATCAGAACAGAAAATTGCTGTCATTAAATCTAATAACCGGGTGCTGTAGCCGCAGAATGTTCTAATGCACACATAAACATCAGCTTATAGCAGCGTGTCTGTGGGGGTGAACTCTGAGCGCTGCCGTGCATTAAAGCTTTTTCCGACAAAATATAGAACGTCTGTGTTAGTAATGTGTGGTCAGACATCCAGCGTTGCTGCTAATGAGAAGGGAGGATGTGTGCTCTACGGCGGTGATAGTCGGCTGTAGCTCAGCTCCAAGCATTCCGCTCATTCCTGGCTCTGTAGGTGATCTCCTCCAGAGCGGATGGGTTAGCGAGATCCTCTGAAATGGGACCCTGTGTGACCTCTTTCGAGCTCAGTTGTCATTTACATAAGTGGTTCACCCTGACAAAAGATTGGCAGCTTTAAGAATGACGAGTTTTGGTTTGTTTGAGAGACCTCTGGAAGCCCTTGACGTTGCTCCTTTTTTGCTCCGTGCATGCAAAATCTTAGGAGCTAATCCACACCCGGTTCAGCCTCAGCCCAGAGGCCCTGCCTTTTTACTCCCCTTGCACTGGACACCTATAGGCCTGTTCATCTCACTCTTCACCTTACCCCCGCATTCTGACCTCGTCTAAACGGCAGGAATTATCTCACATTCCTCTACACTGGAATCAGCCAGGTGAACCTCCAAGGACACTTTCCAAACACGGTGAACTCTGCGTCACTGTTTTCTTTTCTAACTGATGGGACTAGATTAAAACTGTCTATTTTAAACTTTTATTTGTCATACATGTGCAACTCATGTCATTAATCACAGCATATGTAGCGTATTTGTCTCCTGTACACAAATAATGTGTGCGTAACTGAAACAGTATATTTTCAGAAGAGTAAGATAAACTGCTCATTTAGGGTAATGGAAAAACACTGAGCTCATTATGGCAAGAATGAGGTCAGTGCTAATGTAAAGAGACCTGCGGCACACTGAGAAAGTCTGGGTTTTCTGGCGGGACCCTCACTGGCGCACATTCCAGCTCTTTCTGACCCCAAGAAAGATTAAAATTAGCAGTCATATTTCGGTTTGCAGTTATATACTGCTGCGGTGTCTTACAGCACAGCAGCTAGCAAGCTATAGAGCTGGTCTGTGGATAGGAAGTCATCTTGACTTTTGACAGGTTATATTTAGATGCTTTTTATGAAAAGTATGGAATTTCATTGCAAGTTCTTACTGGCAAAAGTGGCACACAGCCATAACTTAGCTCCATATTCCTTAAAGTTAGCACCTTTATTACTCTGCAGGGCTAAATTCCTTATGTCTACCTGTCCAGTGGTAGTGAAGCAATGCGATGTGTGGCCATATCTGTGTCGATGTGCTGCTTAAGTAGGTTATATTTCATGTTGAGTTTTGCTGCTGTTGACTCCCAAGGATACTCCCTTTCTCAGAGGATTCACAAGACCCAACTAATGGATTCCAGTTGTTTGACACAGCGTGACTTGGCTCTCTTTGCTTTTCTAAGAAGACCTTAGTTGAATTAGATATGAATTTCAAAAATCACAGCGACAGACGCTTGGGTTATCAAGTATTTAACTGTTTGTTTTCCCAAAAAGACACCAGGAACCTTTGGAACTTTTTTCTAGAGAGTTTAATGTTCACTTTACATAGTAAAATAACAAGTAGGAGTAAAAAACAGCACTTTGGGTAAAAACTATGGGACAAATGTTTATAGAAAAGCTTCACTAATATTAAAAAAAAGACATACAAAAACCAAAATGACAAAGACATCCTCGTGTCAGTGTGCAAATAAGTTTATACAGACAGAAACGCTTCCATATGAGGCTACGCTTCTAGATAAATTATTTAAATAGCATACATCTACACAAAATGAAATACCCTCAACATAAAACAAACAGAATAATTTATCAAGACGCCACAAATACACATCGCAAAACACAGTCAAGGCAACATTTCTTTAATCCTTTACGTTCCCGTTTGGGCTTCTTTTGCTACAAAAATATCTTATATACAGCATATAAATGATAGTAAAAGTCTTCCTTTAAAGAAAAAAAGAGAAAAAATAGAAGCCAACCAATTTATACTCTGTTGATAAGACAAGGGATTCTCGTGTATTGCTGGTCTCAGCACAAAAAGAACTAATGAGGTAATATTTGTACATAAAGGGTTTCCTTTTTGTTTTCCATTGTCACAAATTGTACACACAAGCTCAGGCACACTGCAGAAGTGGAATATTTAGAGATGGTGTTGTTGATGTTTTTTGTTTTGTGGTTTTGGTCCGAGGTTAATAACTCTTAATCTTTAGAGGATCCCGATTTCACGGGTTGCTGCTGACATTTAAAGGTGGAAAAATGAGCAACAATTAAAGCTATAAACAGTTACACTTACAATAATCTTAGGAAACAGACTGGCCCCTCACATATTAGTTATCCACGTTATATTTGCTCATAATTACTGTTCCAAAGCAGCGTGCCTGCCTTGGGGCCCTGTGCTGTCCTTAATATTGTGCTCTCCTTGTTTCTTCTAGTGCTCTTTTCCTGAGAAAACGAATATTTCGGGCCAGCCCTGCGCCTTGGATACACGCACGTGCCTTTAAAACGGGGGCTGTCACAGGGAATTAAAATCAAATTTCGACTCGGTTATCTCAATAATTGCACTCATCAGGTGGAACAAATGCACAAACACACATAGCATTCACTCTCTTAGATAGTAACAGTCAGTCCATACTGTCCATTGTCCCTCAAGAGTTCCTTCAAAGGGTAACTTCACCCTCCAAACTTAACAAAGTTCTCCTACTGTTTTCTTCATACTGAAACAAGTATATCTGAGTCCACAGCAGATGCATATTAATACACAAAAATATCTTTTCTTAAAAAAACAAACAGAAACACTCTTCCCTTTGGTCCCTCATCCACAGAGGAATACCGACAACAGTTCAGGTGTGCAAAGCAAGAAAATGTGGCCCTCTTTCAACGCAGATCAGAGCAAACAGAGCGAGAGAGCCAATCGTCTTCTGAGCAGAGCCGTGCTCAAAATTTGAGTTTGGTGCTGTGGTGCAGAATTTACTTTCATTTGGCTTAGACTCCTGAGGTCACCTCACGTTAGCTCGCTTGCTCTTCATACCTCCAACGCGTATTTCTCAAAGGAAAGGAGTTAAATAAGTCGATCCGGGTCTCGTTTCACACTGATACATTCTTCTAAAAGCCTCTGTGCTCCGATTATGTATCTGAAAGGAGTCGCAGATAGAAAGATGTTAGGAATAAAGTTTCAGGTAAGTGGTTTCAAATGCATCTAACCTCCAAATGTGTGCTTACCTCTGCATTCGTATTTGAGGTCTGAGAAGTAAACCATCTCCTGAGAGAAGACATACAAGCCTAGCCGCCCACCGGCGTAGGTTTTGTCGTAGATGTTTCCGGAGTCAGCCATGATTCTCTTGCCTTCATACATGACCACTCTACAAAATAAAATACAGTCAGTGGAGCAGTGGAGCAGTGGAGCAGTTTTAAACTATGCAACTGAATGAAAGAGCTTTTTTTCTTCTTCTTCTGGGGTTTTGGTCTCACCTGATAAGTCCAGTCTTGGGTCTGTGGGTCAGATGCCATCTGTAGGCAGTGAAGTCTTTCCAGCCAATATTCTTGCGGTCGTGCCACAAAGTGCGCACCTAAAAGTTACAATTAGCAAAAGTTACAATGAGAAAAGTCTCAAACGTTTTCCTCAATTACGCCTCAAACTCTGAGTCAGTTCAGCTGTGCTCACCTGTCCTGGGGTGTCTCCGGTGTGCCACAGGGCGTTCCTCAGGTGCTCACCGGGCCCTGTGGTGGAGTTGACCACTTTGATTGACAAGCCGGAGTAGCCCTGAGCTCTTGTGGGTGTGTTGGACCAGTACGTCTGGGTGATCTGTTTCCACATCACTGTGTAGAAGCGCGAGCTGGATTGGTAGCCAAACACGAAACCAGCGTAGTCATCGTCTCTGTCCGTGTTGATGAAGAATGTTCCACTGAAGTCCACCGCGCTGAACTCATCATAACCTGAAAAAAAGATGGGTTAGTATCAATTTGCTACCAGTTTGTGTTCATTGCAGAAAAAACGTCTGTCCGTATATTACATACCGACAGCAATGCCAGGGTCGCAGTTGACAGTCTGGACCAGCTCCTTGCCCTGATGCCGGACAACCCAGTTGGGGTCGATCTGGGAGGTACCCTTGGGGTCCAGAGGAACCATCTGGAATCTGCGGAAGTCGGTTTCACTGATGGCAAAGTTTTCCGGGCATACATCATAGATGTCCAAAACATTATCTTGATCAAAATCATCTTTGCACACATCACCACGTCCATCACCTGAGAGGAAAGTAAATACATTGGAAATCCAAAAAAATGCTCTACAACAAAGATTTAGAAAATCAAGGCACCAGCGTTTTACAGGACTGTTAACCGAGAGATGGACTTACCATCAGAGTCCAGCTGATCAGGGTTAAAGGCCAGTCTGCAGTTGTCTTTGTCATCTGGAATGCCATCATTGTCATCATCGTGGTCGCAGGCGTCACCCTTGCCATCCTTGTCGTGGTCTGCCTGGTTCGCATTCGGAATGTAGGGGCAGTTATCCAAGTTGTTCTGGTGACCGTCCTCGTCAATGTCCTGGTTGCTGTCGCACTTGTCTCCCACGCGATCCGAGTCAGAGTCGATCTGCAAAAGAGCAAAATTCCTTTTTGATGAGACCCTCGCACTCGCTTCACATAATTCCCTCCTCTGTTTTTCATCGGCCTCAGTATGAGAGGTGCTGCCCTGGTTGCAATTTTAAAAAGCAGACCCTTGTTTTCAGGTATGCAAGCAATGTCCCTCCAGACAAAGGAAGAGAAAAGAGAAGAGGGAGCACTGTGCTCGTTCTCTTTAGAGCTGTCACATTCCTCTCTTGATTAAAGCAGATGGGATTTAACCTTGTAAGTCCCCACAGCAGTGAAGTAGCAGTGAAAGATGATGTTACCTGATCAGGATTGTGCTCCAGAGGGCAGTTATCGCAGTGATCTCCAACGCCGTCCCTGTCGGTATCTCTCTGGTCCACGTTGTAGACATATGGGCAGTTGTCATTCTCATTCAGGATGCCTGTTGAGCAATTTTGATTTCATTTTTAGCCTTCACAAACTGAATGCTTTTTTTGTTTCAAGATTAAAGCAAGAATATGGAGAAATAACTTACCATCACCATCAATGTCAACAGCGCAGGCATCACCCTCTCCGTTGTTGTCAGTGTCTGTTTGGTCAGTGTTGGCTACATATACACAGTTGTCACAGTTATCACCAACTTCATCCCTGTCTGCATCATCCTGGGAGGGGTTGTACACTCTTGGGCAGTTGTCCTAAATAATGGAGAGATCACAGTTGAATTACTAAAATGGGTCACGACTCAGAGAAGTCATATTTATAGGAATAAAACTTTGCTCTTCCAGACTTCTTTTCTTGCTTAAGCTGGAATGTGATATTCCACTGGTGATTTTTTTTTTTACCACTGCATATTTCTTGCCCAACTTTCCGAATCCACACTAAGAATTACGGGCAACAAGCCACGTTGTCCTCAATTCAGTTTTTTTCTTTTTGCAGAAATGATATTACGCTACTCCTCTGCTTACTTACTTTCCACTTTGATTCTATGGTGAAAGCACATAAACACTTTGCATTTCTACCGCCCAGAGGAAGGATGGCTACAGCTGATTACTATGTCTGGTCTCCGAGGAAAGCGTGGCTAAGAAAGAAACTGCCGTGATTACTCACCCTATCATCGGGGATCCCATCATTGTCATCATCGTGGTCACATTCATCACCCAGGCCGTCTTTGTCATGATCTTCTTGGCCGGAGTTGGGAAGGTTGGGGCAGTTATCCTGTAAAGAGACAAAAGGAGAGGTTCAGGAGGCAATCATCACAATAATAGAGCGCACATGGATAATAACGGCCTTTGTGTATTTTTGTCCATGTGGGGTCTGGCGTACCTTCTTGCAGTGATAAGTGGCATTTTCCACACACGGCAGGTCAGTGTTGGGCCATCCATCCAGGTCGCTGTCCTCTCCGCAAATGCGTCCATTCCCGGCATATCCTGGCTTGCACTCACAGCGGAACATAGACTCGGAGAAGACACCCAAGTAGATGCAGTTTGCATTTTTATGGCAGTTGTGGCTTCCGTCCTTGCAAGGGTTGCGAGGAACGCAAACCTAAGGAAAATTACAGATGATTAAAAAACATGCAAGCTGCTAGTGAACCAGGCAACAACAACAACAAGTAATAATCCAAACCTGTTTTTTAGCAGTTGCCTCTGCCACACCTCTTCCAAACGGCTGAGGACCAGAGAAACGCGGGGGACAGGGAAGACAGTTGTAACCCGGCTCCGTGTTTTCGCAACGGTGGACTCCGTTATGAATATGGCAAGCATCGGGGACCTCTTTGCATTCGTCGATGTCTTTGCAGGTGATGCCGTTCCCTGTGTAGCCGGATGGACACCTGCCACACTTGAATGAGCCGTCTCGGAAGCTGGTGCACTTTGTGCCTGCGAAGCAGGGGCTGGAGAGACAGCCATCTGCAAAGACAAAGATTTCCTAACTTAAGAATGAGGCTATAAATTGTGCTGCAAGTTTACGTTAGACTAATAGGCTCAGATGCTCACCAATAGGACACTCCTGT
Organism: Pundamilia nyererei; assembly: GCF_000239375.1. Lineage (NCBI taxonomy): Eukaryota > Metazoa > Chordata > Actinopteri > Cichliformes > Cichlidae > Pundamilia > Pundamilia nyererei. Next base: position 856,855 of record NW_005187524.1, read on the forward strand.
TTGTTGCAAATTTGAGATTCAGAAGCATCGCCGATACAGTCCTTTCCGCCATATTTGGGGGCAGGGTCGGAACAGAGACGTTTACGGGTCTGAACCCCTCCTCCGCAGGTAACAGAGCAGATGTCCCAAGGTGACCAAGGTCCCCAGCCTCCATTGACTAAGGCGTACAAAAGAAATTCGTTTTTTTGTGCCCTGTATAATTATGCACTTTAGAATTCAATGGTGGCATTTGACTTACTAGGACAGGGCGACTTCCTGCAGACTTTGGTGTGACGTCCCTCTCCCTCGCAGTCCTTGCCGCCCATCTGGGGCGTGGGGGAGTTGCAGAGGCGAATTTGAGTCATGACCCCCTCACCGCAGGTCACAGAGCAGGAAGACCAGGGTGACCAGTGGCTCCAGGCTCCATCCTGCTTGACTGTGAATGGACGTGTACGCCATTAATTCATCATGTTCTGGAAAACGTACTGTAACAACGTCAGCGTTAAGAATGTTTGGCGACTTACAGCGTTTGTCACATTCTTGTGGGTAGCAGTCACGGGTCTGCACAGAGGTGCCCTCACACTTGCTGTTGATGCGGTCGCAGGAGCGGCCGCGCTGCTGGATGCCACGGCCGCAAGTCACAGAACACTGGGTCCACTCAGACCAGGCGGACCAGCCGTCTTCTGCGTAGTCGCTTGCTGTAAAGGGAGAGGAGGCATAAATGATTGGGCATGGGGGCTTGTTTCTTTGCTGGAAAGTCATCGAGGAAGAAAATCTGATTAAAGTCAGAAGAAATTAAAAACCTACGTGTTCCACAGCGAGGGCAGCACTCTCCGTCGGGCACGGTGGCATTAGCGCATGGGATCAGAGGGCAGGTGATTTTGCGACACACGGTCACAGATTTCTGGACAAAGGAAAACATTAATTAGTACAAGTATAATGAGTTAGCAGGAAGGGGAGAAAAAACGAGGCTTTGCTGGTGCTATTCCAAGCCTAATTGATATATTTCACGACGGAGTGAACTTATCAGCGACATGACACTACTACTGTGTTGCTACAAGACATAATCCTCACTGAACACCCAACTCATTACACAACACGAGCACAAAAAGCCCCATGCTGCTCTCTTGATGCTTTCAGACAAAGTGTTGATAGCCTTCAGGCAGGAGCACGGTGATTATAAAGGCAGGTGATAATGTAAACCGGATTATGACTTTACTGCAGCGGGGACAGAGGAAGCTCGGCTATGGCTTTCCCCGACCAATCCTGCATTCCAGCAGGTGTGACGATGCCTACCTGGCATGTGCACTCGGTGCAGCTATCGACGGTCCATTCATCTCTGTCCTGGTACTTGATGCCGTTGTGGATGCAAACTCCTTTGTGCAAATCCAAATAAATTCTTCTGGATTCGCTTTCCTGGAGGGAAGGAGGTACAGAAAGGGGGTTAATTACTAAGGATGGAAAACTTTCACTTTGCCAAGGTTCCAGTACAAATGAATCACTGACCGATGCCGTGATTAAGACATCGCTTGAATTTAGCGAAGCAGTGCAAATGCCGCTGACAGCCAAACATATTTGTGTATTCACATGGGTCTCATTAAGGACTTGGCTGGGGACAAGCCATTACAGCGACAAGTGGTTACGCACTGGGAATGCATTAAGTGGAAGCAGAGGAGGAGAGGGAGCGGAGAGGGAAAAGAGGGAGTGAATTATGACAAAGAGAAGATCCTAATTGCCTTTTGCACTTACCAGTCTTTGGAGGTTATTTGACAGCTGTCTAACAATCTTATTGAGTCCATTGAGCTCGTTAAACATGTTGGCAATGTCTTCACAGGAGAAGCCGCAGACGGACTGCAGATCTGGATGTGGGAAGGAGGAGTTCATTGAATTATCTCCACTTTTAAATGTACAAGATTTGATTTATTACAGAAGACAGGTGTTACCTTTGGCTTTGTGACCAGTGTAATCGGTCCTAATGGCAGGGCTTGAGCCATTGACTGGGATATCCAAGGTCATGACATCAGTTATAGCAGCTTCAGGAGAGACGAGGGGAGAAGTCTAAGTCTAATCGTATGCACACTATACTGATGTTTTATTTATGCCGTTTTAAGACTTACCTCCAGTTTGGCATCCTTTATTTCTCAGTATAGCATCCAGAGTTGTACCAAAGACAAAGCGCACATTCTGGAGTACTCCCTGAAATAAGAAATCATAAATATTTAAAGACACAATATAGTGCATTAAATGGTATTTTGGTTTATCATTACTGTTACTGGGTTCTTCCAAAATAAAGCACATCTTACGTAAAATTTGTCCTTTAGAGCTCCCTTCCCGATCCTGAGTCTGGCTGTGTCTGCCACCTCCTGGGAGAGCACTTTCTGGATTGGCACTTCCAACTCTGAGTGTTTGAACCCCTCACAGCCGACGAAAAGTTGCGCCTGGTCATCCTGAACGAACAGGGTGATGTTCTTCCATTGCCCGGTGGCCAAATCGACCTCATCGATAGATACGACCTGCTGCTGGTCAACGGTGGAGTACACCAAATCCAGCGTGTTCGCCTTCCCGTTGGAAATAATCTCGAAGATGGGCCCGGATCCGTCGGTTTTTTCAACAGTTAAAAGGCTGCCTCTGGTTTTTTTGAACTGCTTCAGGTTGACCAGGAGAAGGAAGCCTCGCTCTGTTTGGATGGAGTCGAGGAGGTCCCTGAAGGAGCTGTCGGGGACGGGGGGGATCAGGCTCGCGTTCAGGACCTTGTACGCTAGGCTGTTTGGGTCTTGGCCTTTGACCGTACTCACGCCATGGTGTCTCTTATTTACCCGGGCCAAATCAAATAAGTCATACACACTGTTATCATCCCGACTCTCTGCGGTCAAAGAAAAGAAAAGCAGCGTTTACTTTTTTTTCTCCTAGTTGTGTCTCATAACAGCTCACAGAAAACAAAGAAAACCACAAAAGAAACAGGCTATAACACGATAACGTTACGTGTAAAAACAACAACCAAAAAACACGTAAATGCATCAATTTTATCTTTAATGAATTAGCTGAAAACCACTTTCAATTTCCCTGCAGTTTTAATATGAAACAAAAGGTTTAAAAACTTAACAACAGGCAGTTTTTCCATTCTCACCTGCCAGCCGTGCGCCCTCACAACTCCAAAGCATGAAGAGCAAAGAGATGCCACACAGCATCATCTCGAAACCTCAAGTGAACCCTATCGCAACCAAAGAATAACAAACAGTTACTGAACACATCCGGACAAGATCCTGTGCATTAATAAAATACCAAATAATCGTCTAAAAATGATTTACAAACCTTAAAAAAGAAAAAATACCGCTGGAAGCTGGATAAAGAGGAAGAAAAAAAGTCCTTGCAATTCCTATTATTTATCCTGTCCTCCTCGTTCAGCTCTAACAGAAGCTCAGCAGATAGTAAAATCTCTTTGAGCTCCCGTTTATTTTGATGCTTCCACTTATTCTACTGACCTATCCAGTGGATATAAGCGCTATTTAACCAGTTTAAGCACATTCCTGAATCCACTCTGGACCAATCGGAAGAGAGAGGGGGACGGACTTATTTTGTTACCTCACAGCCAGTCAGAGGAATATCCGACACACACACACACACACGGAGGAGGGAAAAATGCATTCCTGAGCAGAATTTCCATCATCGGACAAGTATTTCATCCACGCGCTCAAGCCAAGACTTGGCCGCTTCCGGTCAAATAAAAGTAATTATCAAATAGTCTTAATTTCATTTAAATACCATTTCGGGCGGGAAAAGTATATATTAATTTGACTGAATATGATTCAAAGGGCAATAATCTTTCTAGACTGGTAATACAAAACCAGCTATGAATGGATTTAAAAGCCATATAAAACATTAAATTATATTTCATACCCTGCACTCACCTATTAATGCGAGCCTATACTTATTCCTCACGCGCAGGGCATCATTACTGGTAAAAAAAAAAGTCTCCCTGCTTATTCTTTTGTTATTACTCTGGTGGCCACCAGGGGACTCATTGAGTAACGAACACGGTGTACTGGTCTGGGGGAGTGAGAGATACGTTGGAAGAATCTTGTCTAAATTTCTTTGTACCAGTGATGTGTGGAAAACAAAATATGTAAAGGGGTGTCCAGGAAAAAGCTTGGTTTTACTTTTGGAAAGAGTTTATTACTAAATATACAATAAATTTGTGATCTACGCACAAAAAGTGGAAAATGTAAATGCTGAGGATACCGAGGACAGAATATTTTCTCTAGGAGAAAATAGAAGCAAATATTTACTGTGGTTTAAAGGGATGTGCAACTATCTGTTGCATAGCTTTTTTTTTTTGTTATACATAAAATTGTATTGTATTTATTTAAATTTTTACTTTTTAATTATTTTATTTGCATTTTTTAATCACTAGGGTTTGAGAGTAACGAAATTTCTATTCTCTGTATGTCCTGTACATGTGGCAGAATTGACAAATAAAGATGACTTGACTTGACTTGACTTGACTTGACAAAGGCGTTCAGCCACTTCTATAGACTAAAATCTGTCCAAACAAACATAATACTAATGACACATGTCATAAAATACAGCATTTTAAAACAAAATAAAATGTGTTCTAGGGATTTTCTTCATGTAACGTTAATATACAATATACAATATTCAAGTAAGGAGGCATTATTTAGGTGCATTTACCAGTGCATTCATATAAAATATGACGTATGCGTTTGTACACCATTTTGCATTTAATCTCTGGCTCTCTTCCACATCGTGTCTTCTGTCCTGCCTCCCTCTCCTCACCTCCAGCCGGTCACCATAGATGTCTGCCAGTCCCTGAGTCTGGTTCTGCAGCGGGTTTCTTCCTGTTTAAAGGGAGTTTTTCCTTCCTACTGTCACCAAGTGCTTGCTCATAGAGCGTGTGTGATTGTTAGGGTTTCTTTCTAATATTGTAGGGTCAACAATGTGATTAATACTAATAGAAAAAAATAAAGTGAAATCATGAAAATAGTGTTTGTTAAGACAACATCTCTGTCCACCATGTTAAAGGTTAAAGCTCTGTGCCTGTGGCCTCATGTTCTGTGTCTCCCTTGTCTTTCCCACGCCACCACCAAGTAAAGACAGTCCTCTTCACAGAGACTTGTTCAAAGTTTGCTGCATTTGGCGTTTTTCACTAAAAATGACTGTCTGCTAACTCTTGCAGACTCTTGCCGACAGGAAAGTTGAGGAGAGAGAGCGAGAGTATGACAGAGATTAAAGGCTTCTGGAAAAACGAGGGAGCTGAGGCGTCTTGCATGCTGCGAAGACTTTGATTCTAAAATAGAGCAGATGACTAGAAATAGGTTATGGAGTTCTAATTGAGATGAGACACATCTGGATACCTGTTCTGTGGCCAGTGTGTACATACCGCAGGAATGCAACAGTTTTATAACCCCCTGGCATTTCTGTGACATACAGGATTTACAGCGTGTACTACTCACCTTAGTGAAACATAAGTCTGCAGGAGGTGATGAGGCAGCAGTGGATTTTAAAAGGTCAAACTGTTATTGAAGTGGAAAAAGGCTTCGGGGATGTGAAATGGGATTAAGGTGGGACAAGAGACTCTGGTTTCATGGAAAAGAATTTGGGAGATATCGTATGTAGGTGTGACTGGACACATTTCACTGTGAGCTCATAGCGCGGGGCAAGTACTGATGAATACCCAGTAAGCTGAGCCAAAACGGAAACGGTCCATAGATAGCAAGTGTTTACTCCGAGTGTGTTCCCAAGCCAGTTTCTATAAACTGGGGGTGCTAAGAAGCAGTGTCCGTGGGTGGGTGTTCGTTTGTGTTTAATCTGCTCTTTTTCCACATGGATAAAACGACCTCATTTTGTTGAGTTTATCTCTGCCTTACTGGATAAATATATCTGTTTTTGTGCACCAAATCAAGCTGAGTTCTAAATAACTTCTGCATTTATTGTTTAAAACACTAGGAAGTTGTTTTTTTTTTTTTACAGATATGAGTTTATTTAACACCGAGAAAACCATTTAACACACTCCAGGTTTGTTTATAATAAAGTTAGCATGAGCAGCAGCAGTTACCCTGTCATGTGTGAATTTCATAGATATACCACGGAAGGACAAATCATTTCCCTTAGCACTGGTGCTCTGATCATGTCATGCTCAGATTGCCACAAATATCAGTGTCAAATGTTGATCATGGAGGCCGATGATCAGTTCAGATCAGATCAATTCATCATGATCAATGATCAAGCACTGTTTCCATAACGTGCATGAATCAAAGTTTCAAAAAGACATGAGGCAGAGAGACCCATGTAACAGAAAATTCTTACTCTGTAGTTACTGTAGGCCTTGCACTGGCAACAGTCAGTCCAACAGTCAAACAAATCAAAACTAATGACGCAGAAAAGCAGAATACAAAGGTAGGAAGAGCGCTATGGCAACGCAGTCAATCTTGTGAAACTACAGCGAGAGCTGCGCTTTATATATACAAAGGACAAGTGATGACACACGCGCTGCACAGTAACACACCTTTTGAAGAGTAACAAAATTAAAGAAAAAGTAACAGAAATTATAAAACAAAGATAAGATATGCTTTATTGCAAAAGGTGGAAAGCACAAGCAGAAAGTTAAATAACAGTATTCACATCCAAAATGATATAAAGGATCCAATAGTAGCTCAACTCAAAATGAGGTCAACTAAAAGATTAGCAAAAAACACTATAGTTACATGAACATAACTGGCCTTCCCTGGCAATTAACACAAAAGGGCATATCTAGACATAGGGCAGCCTGCCAGATACAAGATAGTAGTGTTACACAAACAATAATACATAAACCCTGATACCCTACCAGGACTACAGTCAACAAATTCCAGATAGTCCCCATATCCCAGTGTGACGTCCCCTGCTTCCAGTCCATTGTCTTGTATAAAAGGCCTTCTCAGCTAGCTTACCTGGCTGAGCTTTGGAGCTTGGGGGAAAACTGCAAGTATTATTATAAAAATACAAAAACCACAGCACTGCTCTGGTTTACACATCCAAAAGGTATGCATGTTAAGTTAACGAGTGATTCTAAAACTAGATTGTGGCGGTGCAGTTGTGTCTGTCACGCAGCTGCAATAGGTTTGATTCATGGTTTAGAAAGTGAATGAATACTTGTTATTAACCTCTGTCTCTCTTCCACAGCATGTCTTTATCCTGTCTTCCTTCTCTCACCCCAACCAATCACAGCAGATGGCCCCGCCCCTCCCTGCCTGTTAAAAGGGAGTTTTTCCTTCCCACTGTTGCCAAAGTGCTTGTTCATAGGGGGTCATATGATTGTTGGGTTTTTCTCTGTATGTATTATTGTAGGGTCTTACATTATAAAGCAGCTTGAAGCAACTGTTGTTGTGATTTGGCGCTGTATAAATAAAACTGAATTGAATTGAATGGAACTGCTAAATGAACCTTTGGGTGTGTGATGGCTGCATGCAACCCCACAATTGAAATACTTGGGTAATATTCATTTTATCGTTTTCTCTCATTGTGCTCTAAAGCTTCTGTGATCACAAGTTAGCCAATTTAATATTTTGAGTTTACCTGTAATGCATGACTAAGCTATAGTCCAAATGCTGGCATAGACTCTTTTTTGCCTTGTTTGTTATTTTATAAGGGTATATGTTATGTTAATTCGATTTCTGTTCTTTTTGAGTTACCTGGCTGCCGCTCCAGTCCTTCCTGGTTTGGGTGAAAGAGCAGGCTGAGGGTGAAGCTGGTTTAAATGCAGAAGCCAATAAAATGGACTGAACCATCTGTTGTGATAATGTCGGGGCGAATGGGGTTCTTCTTGAATGATGGTTATTGGTTATCTCTGTACTTTTCACCTTTGGCATAGTCAGTTTGTTGAGTTGAGTTTTGTTAAGTTAACCTCTTTTATGGGCTCACTTGGTTCTTAAAAAAGTTTGTTTTTGAATTTTTGTAATCATTTTGTGACTTTGGGGTATAATAAAAGATTAAATTTGTGCCTGTGTGTTCCTGGCTGCTTGGTCCATGATAGTGTGTTACAGAGGTGCCACTACAATAGAGACAGGCGCAAATCCCATTTTAGTTACTACAAAAAAATAACAAATAAGCGCTGAGACGTTCACTTCTAATTTGAATGCTTGTAAGCCTTGAATGTTAAATCTGAACTATTTTGTAGTTGGATACAAACTCTCCTCCATTGTTTATTAACTCCAAGCCGCTCTGGGGTTTTTCCATCCACTGTGTGTTTACAACCGCATTGGCAACAGCGTGCTTAACATCTGACAACGGGCAGTTTACGGGACCGATATTAAGCAATGTATGACGTAGCACATCGCTGGTATTGTATTGACAGGTTGAGGCTTTCACTAGAAACTCTGTATGACTAATTCATCAAGTGTCAAATACCAGCTTTAGCCTGGGCATAGTCTGTGTTCCCTGCAGCTATTTTTTTAAACACAGAATAAAATCTATTATTTAAATGAGAAAAAAAGATGTTTATGAAAGAGTCTCATTTATTAGCAGGATGATGTATCAGTCATCATCTTATCTGTCACAAGACATGCCCAGGGTGGTGCAAGCTTACGAAAATCGCTCAACACCCCCCGTCCAATCTGGATAAATAAAATAGAAAGTGTTAGTAAGAAGGAAATGTGCCAACTAGTCAGAAAATGTAGTTCGTGATGAAAAGTGTGATTAATCTTCACAGTACTAACACTCATCCTGAACTCTTGCCTCGTCAGGTGTATATTGAATTTTGCGTGACACATGCTTTAACAAGGAATCTTATCTAACAGAGTGGTTAAAGGCTCTTCCAAGGAAATCTGGGAATCAATAGTATCTTTATGAAAAGAACAGAATGCATGTTGCCAAACTAAACTATTTGTTTTAATTCTTTCAGCTGTTTTGTCTTTGGAACAAGACAGGAGACGAAAATGACTTGGATGCACTGGCTGTTGTAAATCATTGATCATAATCCATGCTTGGCCTTGGAGGGATGAAAGAAGGAAATGTGGATATTACCGGTGGCTTTCGAGCTTGGCAAAAATGATATTCTGTGAAACAGAAGTTTATAAGAACCTGTTCTGTCTGTTGTGTAGAAAATATTACATGTTTAAGCATTTCTGCATCAATTGCAACACACCACTGATCACTAGTTTTGTTAATATGCTTAACACCAAAACTGCAAAGAACCTTTGGCAGATTTAGATGCCACTTTTTTGTGGCATTGAGCTAGATTGTCCTTGGATGTATGCACGGAAGAAAATAATTAATTGGTTTCAGTGACTCTGCATGATTCCGGCAAGTGATGTCAGAGTCTGATTATGTTGGACAGGCGCTCTGACAACCTCTTAATGTTTACAGATGGACATCGAATCAGTCACGCTGCTCATGGCACGCTAGTTGTCCAAGCGGCCCTTTCAGTGAGTGATGATGGTGAATGTTTGCTGCTGTGCCATGACTGTTCTGCTGCGGTGCTGAATGCAAACCTTTGACTGATGAGCTGACAGATCATCAGCCCCTTAGCTGCAAGAACTGTACCCAGGAATGTTAAAGATGTTTTGGAAGAAGAACAAGAGAGTGTTTGGTTTGTGAGAGACCCCGAGGCCCGTCAGGCTGGAGTTCCTGATGGCCACACAAATGGATAATGACTTTTTGGAAAGTGTATCGAAATGGTTTGACCAGAAGTTATACTTCCTAATAACAAGTCCAGCTTAAAGCAAAACAAAGAGAATGCTCTTTGCATGATTTTATCCAGCTAATTTTAGACCTTTAAGACATTTGGTTGTAAATAAGAGTGGAAAAATACAGCAACTGCATTCCCAAATATCATGTATAAAGGTGTTGGGAAAGTTGTGGAAGTGTTCTACAAAATGGGTTACAACACATCCTACAGTATCATACACAACACTTTGGTCACCATTGCCTCACTCCTTCCTGCTACCTTGCACCCCAGACGGTCCTGTTACACCAGTCAGTTGCAACATCTGGAAAAAAGTCAACTCGGAAGACCCAAACAGCAAGTCAGTCCAAATAGGCTTCCAAATTCTCAACTAAACAGCATTAAACTCCAAAATAGAGATTGAATGAATAGTTTCTCATGGCATTAAAAACTGTAGGATGGGTGATCATTTTATAATATACTCGCGCATGACTGCTTTGACTGACAAGCAAGGCCTCACCTCCACCAATTGGAAACTCTGAACAGACCATCTTTGTATTGTTGGTGCTTTTAGTGGAATTAGAAACAGTTGCAAAAAATATGACCTGCTTTGATGTTCCAAGAAGTCAGTTGACTCATCAATCACAAAACATAAGCCTGTTGCATTTAGTATGACTTAAAACTGCTGATTAAGACTTCCAAAGAAATGGTCTCCTGAGGTCAAGGTCAAGGGTTGTCTTTCCATAGACTTCTTTTTGCAACCACAGAGGTCATGCCCTGCTGGACTTTAGAAATGCTTTGATTTTTTGGGGTCTATTTTCATATTTTGCACAAAGTTTATGGATTGGACACAGCTGGTAATGTATCCCTGTTAAATTACAATACTACAATACAACCTTTCTGTTAAGCTCAGATCCAAAATTCAAAATCTGATAAAAAGGGCCGGAAAGATAATTGAAATTCTCCTTTCATCTCCCCTCTGGGAGATATTTGAATAATTGGTCAGAGTCTGAAATCACTACGGATAAAAATCACATCCTATATAAAGAGTATGAGTTGATGCACTCAGGGAAAAGGTACCAAACTGTTAAATAAGTAAAGGTTTTCTCTTGTGCCACTATTATTTTTATCTTTGTCATTATTGAATGGTAATAGGTGAAATTGTAAGTTTGTGTTTGGATGTGTATTATCCTATATGATGTCTCCCTCATTTGTCCAAAATAAAGGCTAATTTAACCTAATCTAACGAACCTAATAACCAAGAGCTACACCTGTTAGCTCGTGGTTCTACTATGAAATACAAAATCGACCTGAAAATATTACAAACTTGGAACTTTAAATTAGTTTCCGGTTTATGTGAATATAGTATTGTTTTAACACCCCTTGTTTAAATCTGTATGAGAAAAGAACATTTGCAGTCTTCACAAAGAGCACCACTGTCTCTGTGTGCCAAATATTAGGGGGTGTTTTTAAGACAAAATATCCCCTTGATTGTTTTTTGCATTGGGTTGTATAGAACAAACTAAGAGTTAACAGTACTGTTTTATCCTCCCACATGCACAAACTTCCAGTTCAGCTTGCTTTTCTTGGCTCGCTCCACAGCTTTTAGGAAGAGTGTTTCAGCATGTCGACCCTGAAGGATATTAAACTTTTAATGTAACAACCTTCAGCGGAGGCAGGCAGGTGAGGCAAAGACACCTTCATGCTGACATGTTCCTCCTCAGATATTGAACAGTCTTTCACAGCTCAGTGGTCCATAGCCAGTATGTCTTTCTCATGACATCATGGGCCTCTGATAAAGTACAAGGCCTAATCCTGTCAAAATAACATAATGGAGTTGGATGGAAACCCACGGAGAACTGCTAAGGTGTGCACTTCTACTGAGCTCTGAGCTTTCACAATCTGAAGTAATGACCCTTGGCCTAGTTATTCCTTATATCTGAATAAAGATGTTAGTTAAGTCAATACAATCTTGACAGACTAATTAAATCATGCTGTACAGATAAAGTAAATTATCACCCACCATATATTTTCACCAAGTTTAGCCAAAATACTCGCTGGCCTTTACACTGCACTTGCATGTGCAGCCAGATTGGCAGTGGTTAGTTTTTTGACTTTGAATGTTTTAAGTCTTAAAAAGGGAAAAAGGGTGTTTTTAAATGCAGTTCATTCCTTTTAACATTTATATCGTGGGATGTTGTGTCTGCTTATATCTGCCTTGTTGTTACTGTCCCAGACTGCGATGACCCTGAAAATTAAACGAACCATGGGCGGATGGGTTAATTGATAAGCACTCAACTTTGCTTTGACAATGAAGAATTTCCTTTCTGTCCACTTGATAAGCAGTAGCATTATTGACCCACCCAGACTGAAAATACATGCAGTATAATTGCTTGTCCTTTTGTATACTTGGATTGTGTCAGTGCAAGAAAGATTTAGAATTTTGCATTTTTAAATTTTTTTCCAGCACTTAACTCAAAAATTGTGGGCTGTAAAACCAAAATAATATGACGCCAATAAAGTAAATATGTTTGTAAAAGTAATGCATTATTGGGTAAAAAAGACCAGTTCTCATTTATAAGGGTTAAAATATCACTTCCAAATTCAACATACTAGCAGAAAGTTCAAGAAAACAAAGTTACACATGCATGCATCCCTGGATCACGTGTCTGTTTGTGGAATTGCTTTACACAGACCTGTTGCAGACCCATGTGGAGACTTAATCACGTGTGTGCTTTGAGATAAGAGGGTGTGGAAACCAAGTTGTATGCACACTTGGAAAGCATAGGTCATGTGTGGGATAAACATTCTTTATTATGTAGGTGAGACGATCAGAGAGGATTGAGCCAAGAGGGAGAAGCTAGGCATCAATCCCTTTACCCACCAGTGCACAGGGACATTCATGTTCCTTTAGCAAGTCATGGCACCTGGCTGACCTACTTTGAAGACAACAACAAATCCACTACAGCACGGTGTTCTAGATGCTGTAACCTTCTTGATACTGATCAAAATAAATAAACTGAAAGTGTAATGCTGCTCCTCCCAAATTTCCAGGGTGCATTGTCCATGTATGTTAGCATGTTGCTAGCATGCTATGCTAGCAAGTACGCTGATTTAAATTAAATTTTTTGTTGCTGTTTTTTAATGATGTAAAAGCCTGGGGTGTCAGGCAAAAGTCATCCTATTCCTTACATTCTTACACATGTTTTTGCTGAGAAGAACCAGGTGCAGTTTTCATATTTTCAAAACGCTTCATTGCACAGAATCTCCTTAAGCTATAGATCATCAGTTCGTGCTCCATTTGTTCAGGAATCTCTGGCTCAGACTCAACGTGATAAGTTTATCTCTCACATGACTTAACATCTATATGCAAATCTTTGACACCTCATGTATGTTTGGGGGTTTTTGGGGATACGTTGGAAAAATATTACCCTTCCATATTTGCATGCTGTCCTTATGCAGAGATTTGCATGTGAAGACTGATGGCACGCACTCTTACAATTCTGTCCAGTTTACTTTAAAAGTTTTCTTTTTCTCCATTTGGCGCCACTTTTAGGGTCTGTAAATGTACCATGGAGTATTTACTGCTGATTCAAAACGGTTGGCTAAGTAAGGTAAGTGTCCACCGTGTTCTGGGGCGTATGCCATCTGAGGCCATTCCACCGCTCTTCTCCTGGAAACGGATGAACGGTTTCTGTCAGGTCCACAGTGAAGAAACTAATTAATAACAGCAGCTTCTGTTTATTATGTTCTTTGTGCTTGATAGAGACAAGGGCCCTTTTAAATTTATGACTGCTTGTGATGATTCTTCCAGTCAGCAGAAACTGCGTCTGCCAAACAGGCAAAGTACCACTGAGACACCTTTACACCCAAAAAAAACCATTTGCAAAAGTATTCAATATACTGTATACAGATCCGTGCTATCTTTTTTTCCCTTGATTCAGTTACTGTGCTTACCATCTCATTCCATTTACTTTCCAATCTTTCCATCATTCACCAACGTGGACAATCTGTCAGTTGTTCCTGTATTTTAGCTAAACTTGGCAAACTCACCAGTGTCTCTGACTTCACTGAAGCCACTGTCGGTGTCTGGGAATGCTGCCGAAGAATGTACCCAAATACAGCTATCGTCTTGGATTTTTTTATTTTTTTGTTTTCAACACTAACTGAATCTGTTACCACGAGGCCTGTGAGCGCCTCTTTACAGCTTGGAGAGCACTTAAAGGAAGAATAGCGGACTACTGTTTGGAGTCCCTGCATCTTGAAAAGCCATCAATGCAATTCCTCACTGGTGTTATTCCTTCAGCCACTTTTGCAAAGGGTCTCTGAGAACTGGAAGTTCCCACCAGTAGGCATCAAGTATGTGCAACAGTGACTTACAACAAGGGGTTCTGGTATTGTAAGCCCAATGTGATTTAACTTGTTTTACTGAACAACAGTGATGAAAAAGGAATCCTTTGCAAGCAAACGATTAAATATATGATTCAAACGGAGGCCCTCATACACCTCCATTACAATGAAACATATAGCATTATTATGAAGTCAATAACAGGTGATTTATTGTAATGCCAGGTTTAAGAGGTCACATACAATAACTTGTCTAAACTTGAGCTGTATTCAGCAGCAGCAGCCTGGGGTCTGAGCTTACTTTTGTGTTGCCCTGGTTGCTCTGGAGGGCGCTAAAACAAACCGTGACTGATTGTTTTCCCCACGGTTCAACATCAGTGAGCCGCCACAACAGCGTCTGAAATACGGCCGTGCGACAAGTACAGAGCTGAACATGGCTGCTGGGTAATCAGTCCTGTTAAGATGAAAATAACACATAGAATGATGAGCCTCTTCATGTTTTCTGCCCTGGCTTCACTTTCAGACATGTGGAGAATATAATACATGTATTTTCCTTCTTTGAAGTCATTTCCATCCCCGACTCGCACTAGCAAAAAATTATTTCTAATGTTTGTTATTTTCCATTTTTTGGGATTAATGGAAGTTAGTGGGGATTTCACACCACTAACAGGAATAGCAGGTGCTACCTTTGACCAGGACTTTGTGTTACATATCCCAATTAAACTTCATGGTACATTGCTATTGTCTGACTAACACTGAGCCAATGTCCTTAAAAGCGCATTACTACTATGTTATTGTGCTTTATCGAGCCAAACCGATGACTTGTGTACTGGCTAAATTCTGGGTAACACGCATGTTGTGAAAAAAGATTAATTCCAAAAAGTTTTAGCAGGTCTCAGAGGGAGCGTGCATCACTTCCAGTCACTCGCAATGTGGGACACGCCAGAACACGCAGATGTTCACTCGAAGACCCGGGGCTTAAATTTATGTGTCTCATGTACATCACATCAGGCCGACTGGAACGCTGTCAGCACAGATTCATTGTTGCCAAAACTTTCTCCCATAATCACAACTACATTTATTTATTAAGAGTATTGGCTGATTAAAAAAACACAACAACAACATCAAGAGTCATTTTATGTGTGTACAGGTTTAAAGGTGAGCAATTCTTGCTCAATGTGTGTGCCACATGTGAGGTTTATTTCACAAAATATCAGTCAGTAAATACTTGTTTTTTAGATTCGATTTTATGTGCGTGGTGAGGGTTTTTATTTCATTTTTTTCAAACATCTATAAAAGAGAAGAAATTATTAGAACATGCTGATCGCCAAACAAAGATTCCAACATTTTCCACACGTTTTTAGGACTTCCCCACCTCCCCAACTCACAAAAAGAGGTGATTTCTCTGAAAAGGGCATAAAATATCGGGACGTCACCCTTTGAGAGTAACGGGAACCCCATCCCGCCCCTTCCTTTTGTACATTTTCTTTCCATGCCCCACATCGGTGGTTCCCTCCACTGGTGGAGTTGTAACTCTTGCTGTCATGTCTGAGCATTCACAGTAAAAGCTGAACTATGCTCAAGTTATGTCTCAGGGGACCAAATGGAGAGGCTGCATTTTTTGGCCGACACTTCTGAAGAGAGGTGAGGGTGGATGTCAGGTTGGACAAAACGGTTTCCCCCAATGAAAAAAAAGGAGGTTTATTCACCGAGTTAGGAGGAATGTAGTGTTGTTTCAGCTGCAAATAATTACTTTGCATACCACACCACGAGTAAAATACAGATCATTGAATGTTAGAGCTTCTTTACGATGTGCAACCAAGTATTTCAAGCGTGAAATGGAAATACACACATGTTCCTTATGACACTATCAGCAACAATATCATGTTGCACTTCTGCAGTTCATATAGGCAATCAGATAATGTCTGATCAGCTGCCAGAAACAAATGTCAGGGACTTTATTTCGCCTTGTGATTTGTTCTGCACACGAGGAACACTTGCAACCATGTCGCCACACAGCTGCAGGCAACATTTTCCACTTTGGGAGCGTTGGCAAGTTGGACAGTATAAACGGGAATCTGCTTGAAAGTCGGTGAACAGATCTAAAGAGTTGCATTTACGCTATTAGATCTTGAAGCAAGATGACAGTGGACATAGATGTGTAACACATTAGGAATCGGTGTGATCCTCTCTGGGGAGAGGTAACAGATAAAGCTACTAAACAAAAACACATGTTCAGATGCATTCCTGCATCTGCTCCATTGCTTCCAGCTGGTTCTAAAAAGAGGTTTCTTTCATTTATTTGGGTTTCTTAAACTGCAGTATACACCAGCTTACATAAGGTATAAGGTTTTAATTTGCTAGATAAAAAAATCATGAATAATGTGTTTTTGTGTCAGCAAGTTTTACTCTGTTGCACAGGTTATTAGTGCAGCTTCACTGACCAAATCCAATTCTGAAAGCTAACTCGGGATTTCTTTCACTAACTATTCCAGATATATGAGAGGAAGAAAAACTTCCATCTAGAGCTTTAAGACATGCCGAGGGATGAGTAATGTTCCAAAGCAACAGAAAGGTCAAAATCTCTTTCAACAAACTTGAAATGCTCATGAAGACGAACTGGCAGTTCAATTAGAGAGAGTGCACCAAGAAGCACCCCTGCACTGAAGTCCTTTTGTTTTCCCTGACAACTTTCCTCAGACACTGCTGATTGGATGACAAGCGCGCCAGGAAATATCTAACCCCCTCCATTCCACCTCCTGTCATTTATTGAGGATGTTTCCTCTAACATTTTGGTTTAATTTTGATATTTACACTAAGATCTTTCCAATGTGCACACCAGCATCAAAATTGCGACTCCAGGATAAGAGATATGCAGTACCAAGCTCCGTGTGTCACAACAAGTCGATTAAACTGACAATCCAATCATGCAATGTGTGTTTGGAGATGGTGGGGCCTATGAGCGTTGGCCCTTTTAGGATATTTTGTCATCTGCTGAAAAGAGATTTAGCACAAGCCAACCGAGGCCTCTGATGGATGAGACTTTAAATATGAAACGACGTACAGCAGAGCAGTTTCTCCAAAGGAGCCAGACGCAAGCTTGCCGGTATTCATGTCTAGCTCCCCCCCCCATCTCTTCCCTACAGCATTTTGTGTGACACTCCATTGGAGGTCTTGCGAAGTTGTGCATGAGCCTTTGGTAATGTGCTGTGTCAGGAAAAGTGGAGAAACAGAAGCTTAGAGTTTTGCTTCCCTCGGGTTGCACGTGCCAAATACTTGTGACTGACACTTTCCGGTGGTGCTCCCATTGGGAGACATAATACAGTGGTGTGCTGCCTGCTGGGCCAAACCAGTGTGCAGCAGCATCTACTGGAGCCTCCTGCAGTGATATATGTTTTCCAGACTTCACTAGGAGGCAGAAACAGGGCCAAGAAAAGCTGCTAGCACGCCTAAGATTCACTGTAGGGAAACAAAGCTGTTATTTGTGTTCCATGATTTTTTTTAAATAACTATCTGTCGTATCCAGGTGTAAAAAGCATGAAAAATCTTGTCTTTTAAAGACTGTAATTATGTTTTAAAATGTTAAATCCCTCAGTGAGTGTCACACACACAACTGACACAAAACAGGACTGAGATTCTGTCCTGATGAAAATGATGTAAATGTAATAAGTGGAAACAGGCAAAATGATGCCGTGCAACTGCTGAAAATAATTGCAAGTTAATTAATTAGTCAGCCAAGTCAAAAGGCCTCTCCTCTGGGGCCTGAATCACAACATCTCTGACCAAGTTAATGCAGATATCAATGGGTAGACATATTATGACAAATTAGCCCCTTAAGAAGAGTAATTCTAATAATGAAAACAAAAGGAGTTTTCCATAAGTCACTCGTGATATTCCTACTCGGAATATTTTACGTCATTTTGCTATCTTGGATGATGTTTCAGCAAAATAAACAGAGAATTTGAGTGAAACACACTCAGCGACCACTTTATTCAGTACACCTTTGGTTGGATCCTCGAGCTTTCAGATCCTGCTTAATTCGTCTTGGCATAGATTCAGCAAAGTTCTGGAAATGTTCCTCCGATTTTTGGGTCATATTGACATGAAAGCATCACATAGTTGCACATACACATCCCATATTTGTCTGCTGCACATACTGTAAGGTAAAGACAATACACAACTGAGCAAGCAGCTGGCAACAGTGGGAAGGAAAAACTTACTTTTAACAGGAAGAGCCTTCTTCCAGATCCCCAGCAGAAGAAAGCTTACTGCTGAATAATCAAGGGGTCGTCTGGGTCACTTAATGCCCCCCCACCATATTTGACTACAGTGCTCAGGAAGGACCCTCTTTCTACTAATGGCTAGGGACCAGCCACATACGTAGTACACCGAAGGCGAGGAGAAGATAATAGTTATAGGCGTTCGCTTGTCATGGAGGGACATTTAAATTTGCACCTCAGAAACTCGTGGCTATGTTTTATCATCAGAAAAGGGTTTACCAAAGAAGCGAAAACATAAAGGAAAAAACTACATTTCTATAAATTTTCATCCTTTTCCTCCTTGCATAAAGCTTTAACTGAAGTCGGAGCTCTAATACAGTGGTACTGGTCCGTGAGTGGTTTGGTACCGGGGCACAAGAGTTGAGGTTCGGGTGTGAAATTGATGGTTTTCAGGGGTTTTATCGTTATTTTTTAAATTGTTTTTATCATTAACTCGGTTTCCCTGGGTGTATTTATCCGCGACACCTTAAAGGCCGGGCTGTGAAAATATTGTCGGATATAAACCGGTCCGTGGCTCAAAAAAGGTTGGGGACCAAAAACATGCATAAACATCCTTATTTATCCTGGATATTGTCTCAGTTACTAACTGTCAGCAATTATCTTTAATGTCTTTATTTTATCTATCCTAATTTTTGTGTTTTCTTCTCATATTATTTATTTATTTATGATATTTGTTTATTTCATTTAATTTATTGATATTCTTTTTCTGATTACTGATTTCTGGGCTGGACAGAGCATTTGTGCTTTTGTACGTTCCATAACGAGTTGTTGCTGTGCGACTTCTTGCATGATTAGACTTTGCTCGTCTGTTGGAGAATGGTTATTTTCTGCTGGGCTTCTATGCAAATATTAATGCTTATATAACTTCTTTGTGGCTGCAAATTCCAACATGTAAAAAAGGTTTTACTATATATGAGAAGAATGTAAACCCAATTTCCAAAACTCTATCACACAGAATTATATAACAGCCCTCTATGCCAAAGCAAAGTGCCCAAACAAACAGACATTTAAAATCCCCTCATTCGTTTCTGCTCTCAGAATGGCACCAACAGTATAGAGGCTGAGAGTGCAATCAGTCATAGTGCCGAGCACAAAGACAAGCCGTGACAGCTGAGTGTTTTAAATGGAGGGCAGTTTTTATAGAGCTCCCTCTCCCTCAGCTGAAGGATTTATTTGAATCCCCTTTTCCTCCTGAGGGGCTCTCATGTTTCCCAGCCAGCGCCACAGCCTCAGTACAGGAGTCCTGCTACTGTACACCTTAGAAAAACAAAGCTCAGCGAGTGTAAGGTGTGACGTGGCATTTTGAGTGAAAAGACTATCAAATACACAGTATTGATAATCAGAAAGTCAGTGCATGTAGCTTTTCATTTTGATAAGTGGTTTTATTAACAGCAACATATCATAAGCATCAGTTATACAATTTCATATTGTGATAATTATCAGAAATAAGCGTAGTATTTTGATTACATACTTGTCCACTGATTAATCACCACAGTTAGTGTCTGAGTAACACAGTACATATCCTCCCAGACTTGGATACCTTCTTGAGAAAATCCTCACTGAGTCAGTTCTGAGTAAAGTTTCAATTGTAAGAGAGAGTATGTGCACAGGAACACTCATCTTTCTCACTTCCTTGTTAATTGCTCATGCAATATGCATTTAGTCTCAGGTAGTGTCCGTCAAAGCAGTTGTTTGACAGATGTGTTGGGTTGTTGTGGTCTACCACAGAGGCTGGAAATGTTACTTTTCTAAAGAAGAGCATGGAGCTAGTGCACATCCTCTATTAATCAGAAGGTTGATGGTTTGATCCCTGGCTGCTCCAGCCTGCATGCTAAAGTCTCCTTGGTTGCTAATGAAGTCTAAATAGGTATAATAGAGTAGAGCTCTATAAGAACCAGTCCATTTACTGAGAATCAAAAGATACGTCTTAAAAAACAGAATAACCCATAAGTTCTGTTTTACACAACACTGCTCTCGACCCCAGTCCTTGACTCACTTTTGTCTTTGTTTTCCAGGATCATTAAGCCACGCGGGCTAATTTGGCTGCCTATTTTCCACTTTACAATACCAAAGTGCGTATTCATTTCTCGATCTAATCTGTAGTTATATAAAAGTTCGAGCAAAGAGGATGAGTCAGTCACTCCTGACTGCTTGAGTTTAAATCTTATAGCACTTGAGAAATTTTGTCTTACTGTTAAGCAAGAGTTTGAGGCCAATGCCCGACAATAAAAGTAAAGGCTTTGCCATAATCTATGCCAGACTTGTCTTGGAGGAGATCCATGTCCACGTAATAAAGGATCATCTGCATAAATGGAAATGCAGAGCTTGGAAGGATTCTTTACTGCACAGCAATCAGCTGCTAAGACTACATTTCACAGAGGTTTGAATTTAAAGAAAACTGCTGGTTTGAAGAGAGAGATGTGTGGAAGCTGGCAGGTAGAAAGGTTACCTGGAATCTGCAAGTGCTTACGAAATGCCACTCGACTGTGGTCTGCTTTTGGTTCTTTTCTCCATTTTGGTCTTTCTACAAAACACAGCTGTATGCATGTTCCCTGTTCTTGGAGAGCCAAAAGGAACGTTGGCTATTTTTCAGGACAGATGCCTGATACAGCTATCACACTGCAGATGCATAAATGACTTTCGCATCCCTTATCAGTACCTGGATCACTTTAACATCTCTTATTATGACTTTACAGACAATCACTGCTCTTTTTTCATCCACCCTGCAACACATCTAACAGATGTGTGATGTCTGAATGAGCTCAAGTGAAAGGTATATAGGAGTTTGACATCACCTACTTTGGCAGGAAAACTTAGATAAAACAGGATCAATACAAGCACTTTGAGAATACGCTTTGAAACGGATGGCTTTGTAGGTTTGTGAAGGAAACGACTCGGAGCCAGTAGAAATGGAAAATATCACCTTAAAACTCATCGGGTCGACGTCTCACGATTAGACAGCTGCGTTGTTCACTTTCCATCATAATATTGTTTCAGAGACTGTGGTCCGGACTGAGTGATATTTTTATGCAACTGTAGAAATGCAGGGATGGGATTTTATGTGGCTGTAGTTGTTTAGTTTTCCAAAGTGGAAATTACTGGAGTTTTGGACATTCCTGTTTAGATGATGGTTTGACAAGCTCCGGCTTCAGCGCCACTAGGATAGCAATCACAAAAAGTACAAACAGTCCAGGAAATTTTATAATGTGCTGACAGAAAAAATGGGCAGACTGTAACATCAACATGAAAGTGCGTCTTTGCTGGAAGGATGTGATTGGGAATGTTTGGCAACCTTTTCTGCTTATTGTCAAAAACATCCTTTAAACAAGGAAATGTTCTCAAACCCAAAATCTTATTGTGGAACAAAAATAGTGCAAATAATAATGTTCTTCAACTTCCTGAAATCATCGTCTCTCAATCAGAGATGGGCAGTAACTGTAATCTGATTACTTTTTTCAAGTAATGAGTAAAGTAAGGGATTACGATTGCAAAAAAGTAATTCGATTACTGTCACTTTCCCATAAGCACGCTGGGTTACTGCACTACTAAACCGTGGTTTTGTTTGTGAGTGTGTCTCATGACAATGACGTACAAGTGTGCAACGTCGCTAGTAGCAACAGACATGTGTAGCTCAACACTGGATAATATAGAGAGCGGGAGACAGAACGACCATGCAGTGTTAAAGCATGGAAGTACTGACATTACTTTGAGTTTGATTCTTTAAAAAGTGACAAAAAAAATTAGCGCTGTCCACTCTCTGTGGGAAGAAAACGTCTTTCTACAGCAAAAATGTATACCTCAAATCTGAGCAAGCACCTCGCACGCTGCCACGGGAATATAAAATTCACAGAGAAACCCCCGGATCCCCATGACCGCTGCGGCAAACCTCGACCCGCCCAACTCCTGCTATACAGGTTTTTGCTGTGTTTTACTTGAATCTATTTGAAAGAGTGAGTGTAAACACAAAAAGTATGTTATTTTATATGTAGAAAATAGGTTTCAATGTTAAACAAATGTCTTCCAGTCAGAAACTGTTGCATACAATTTAATTTTTGCTTGATGCAATGTGTATAAAGTTAAAAGATTTAAAACGAATAAAACAAGTTTTTAAAAGAGACTTTTTCATTTGATCACATTGATTGATTCTATCGATTCTATATGTCTATCGACCATTCTATATGATGAATTACACAGAAAAATTAGAATTGGGCTTAAAGGTCTGTTGCTTTATTACGTATTCAGATTGTGTATCATGTTTTTAAAAAGTAACAAAGTAATAAAGTAACTAATTACTTTTGAAAATAAGTAAACAGTAAAGTAATGGGATTGCTTTCTTGGAGAAGTAATCAGTAATCACTAATTACTATTTTCAAGTGACTGCTGTCAACTCAGTTCACCGTGCCAACCACAAAGTTAAAGCCACAAGTGGACGTGATCAAAAATGTTGCCACCTTCTCGAAGCCTGCGTCTCTAACTTCACCTCTGCCCCAATTTTTTTGAGACATGTTGGCGCCAAAAAAATTAAAATTCACCACATGAAACTTTTTTTTTTAAAAATGGTACATACTTATCAGTTACACACAGTAACTGATAAGTATCCTAGCAGTATCCTAGCATTTTTAGATCTGGTGTATGGCAGTAGGTTTCTAATGATTTATAAGTCACTAAACTCTGTCTTTGCTTCCATTTGACACTGTCATTTTTTAGCAGGTTTATAAATGATATTGCTTGGCAATAACAATAGGAAGTGACTAAGTTTGATCCACTCTTCCATTACCCACAACCAAAACATTTACTTTCATATACGGTTTCAGTTCATGTCCCCAATCTGCTATCCAGGCTCTTGATGTGTGTCATAAGTTGCCATAAGTCGTTGATTCTTTTAAAAACGTAACTCGCTTCTCTTCTTTTGCTTGTCTTTTTCCATTGTTCCATTGATGTGCAGTTCCTCGCAGTCCATGACAGCAAAAAAGAGTGCTATTTCAGTCATAACAAACAATTTTCAGTGACAAGAAGAACATAGAGTCCTGCAAGAGACTGGTTTGGCTGCGGTCTTAATATAACCGAGTCATTCTTTGATTACATGAATGGACAAAAATCCACAGAAGAACTTTGGAAAGCTTTCTGTGATGTTTGAAATAAGAGAATGCAAAATATCTTGAAAAACTATGCAACGGAGCCTGTGCTGGTTTAAAGGCCATGGTGGTTGGTAAACTTTGATGAGAGAAATTTTTATTTGGGTGCTGCAGATAGACCCTATAAGGAGCGAGGAAACTGTTGCTGTGCATCTTTCTACATTTACAAGCCCTTTAATGGGCCAAAAACAAGCAGTTTCCAAGCTGGAAATTCCCTCCCTTATGGGAGGACTCTAGCTGGAATTCAAATTGCAAACTGCTGACACAGCAGCTGCTTTATAGTTCTTCTATTTGTCTCTCAGAATCCGTTTACATCTATTGCCTATCCTCATTTTTTAAAGTTCAGAACGAAAGTTTAAAATGCATTTAGAGCTGTGTGGTACCCAAGTTTAAATGATTTGATTAACTGGTTAATACTAAACTATATGTGCGACAGGTTAAGCTACTTGAGTGATAGTAACACTGGGTGATTCCTGACCATCTCCAGCAACCAGTGGAAGCTGGTTGTTTTTGGCCTTAAGGCTCAGTGAGGACAATGTCTTGCCCGTGAGAACTTGACCTGTGAACTGTCATTTTAAAATTACCTGTGCTGCTCCTGCAGGCACACGTATTTGCAGAGAAACAAGCATTGTGCTCTTCATCTGTGAAACAGTTTAACATTTTGGCAGCCTGGGAGCAAATAAAGACTTGCTGTAAATCAGGGCTCTGGATTCACTTCTGTTATTTAGTTTGACCACAAGATATGTGGTCACAATATGCACAACCATGCAACAATTAATCTTATCTTTAACAATCAAAAGCAACAAACTTGTAAAAAAAAAATCAAGAAAAGCATCAACAAATGCTTCATGAAAGACAAATAAACAGCAAAAGTACAACTGGCTGAAGTCCCTCTGCAGCAGTCCAGGAAAAGGGTCTTTCCAGCCCGGCCCGCTGCCTGCAGGGCAGCTTGACACGGTTCTGAAGTTCAGATGAGAACCAGGGTCTCATCAGCAAGGCCACTCTATCAATTTGAGTTGATGGCAAAAGGCTATTTTGGGTTCATGAAGGGAGGAAATATTTGTTTGACAGCAAGTCGAGATCAGATAAGACAGACTCAAACATGCAATTCATGAATGCAGACAGCCAGCTAGGGAGGGAAGATGCAAAAATGTCACTTAGTTTTATCTTTTGGCGCACACTGTGCACAGTAAATGGGCGACAAACCACAATTAATTGACAAACGTGCAAAAAATTGCATGGTTTTTACCTTTATCCAAAGCACTGTGTAACAAATTCTTAGAGGACCTCTTTTAGCGTCCTGCCAGAAGCAAATGCAGACAGATCCGACACACTGTTACAACCACTGGGTGCAAGAGAGGATAGAAGTCACCATGCACTAAAATCATTTGAGGAACAGTGGATTTTCAGTGATGACGTGCAGCTAATGTGGCTAATGTGGCCTTTCACTTTAACTGCATGTCCACAAATTCAGTAAACATGGACTGGGTGTGGGTTACTGTTATTCGTGTCTTGACTCAACTTTGGCTTTTTTGTTAGTATTCTTTGATGTCAGACACAACAAAATAAGGATGGGACACTTCACCTCCCACACCTCCACCAAGTTTCGTGGAATTTGGGTTTGTGTATTCTTTCCAACAGACTTACAAACGGAACTGTAAAAATAGCTGAAATAGCTGAAGCTTAAACCTTTGGTTAAGGAACAAATGATCACGATGCAAGTATTTCCTGAAATAGCAACGTGATGGCAGCCATTATTTCTCGTGTAATTTAACAACTTCTGCAGTCTGTTTTTTCTGGGCCTGGTTCTGGTTCAAATGTGTAAGATTTCATTAGAATTCTCTGACTCACAGCGTGCAACCAGCTGACTAATCGAAACAGACTGGGCCTTTCTGGAGAAAGAGATCAAGCTGATCAAGTAGAAACTTGATTAGATGCAGGTTTTCTGATAAATCAAGGCAAAGAATATGCTCACCCCACACTTAAATAGCAAACGTGGACAGGGACACAAAAATAAAATCTAAAATCATCTTCAGTACAACAACAGTTACCTCAAGGCACTTTATGTTTTATGGTAAGGACACTACAATATCAGAAAGAACCCACAACAATCATAAGACTCCCTCTGCGTAAGCACTTGGCGACAGTGGGAAAGAAAAACTCCCTTTTAACAGGAAGATCCTCCAGCAGACCCAGGATCTGCTATGACATACCCCAGGCAGTTTATACAGTAATTTCACCCAGATTGAAAAATGCATCTAAGGGGAGTTTTTATTATTCAGGTTCTTGGTTTTGATGAACAGCTGTTTTTGCCATCTGACTATATGCATTGATACCATGAACACAAAAAGTAACATGATGAATGAACATACATCGAATATACTTATAGTGATAAATAAGATGTTTACAGCAAATGAAATGCATGATGTCATTTAAACAGATATCTGATTGCATATGTTCCCAATATAGCATTGTATGCAGTAATTACTCCTTATTCTACTTTCTTACATTTAAACAATGACGCAGCAGTGCATGCATTTAATGCCATTCACATTTATAGCAGCGGTGGACTGACTGGGAAATGACTGTTAGACTATAGGCTTTAAACAGCTGGATGTGTGTATATATAGAAAGCAGATGTGGCCTGGAATGTCCACCACATGGAAAAGCTGAATGTGTCTATACCTCTATAGTAATAGGGGGCCTAACAGCCAAAGGTTCAACAAACTGAGCTGAAAAAAGGCTTCTGGAAAGTTGTGGTATTAGTGCTTTGAACCTCCTGCATCCAGCTCTTTTCTGCTGTTCCGACCTTGTGTTTGAGCAAAAAAATAAATTGTGGCAGGCTATTTTTTTTTCTGATCTTCGTGTTGCACACAAAAATCCCAACAGCAGAAATTGCTGTCACGTTTTTCTGCGTTGTTGTGTTGGGATTATTGCCCAAAAACACATTTCCATGTGGTGTCTGTCTGCACAGCAAATTATCTACAGCTAAAAGAATGTCAGGAGCCCTTTAAGCTATTTTCAGACCCCGTTTCCTTCTTAATTTTGATGATTTCCTTTACCGAAAGGCTTGGTTTATGACACAGTTTTCGCATGAGGAGGAAAATTCTTCTGTTGTTCAGTAGGAGAACATGGAGACGGCAAGGTTAATAAAAAGAACCATAACTAGAGGGATTCACCTATTCCCTTAAAATTATCGGAAACATGGCTGCACATTTTGTGAACTTTCCTGCAGACTTGATATAACATAAATACACGTGGAGGGTAACTCTTGGCTCTTGTTCTTCCAAGGATAAATGTTGAGCAGATTGTGCTCCAGTGAATTCAGCTTCAGTGCTTTCAGCAGTGCAGCCAGGCTCCAGGTTCCCCCATCTAGCGGTGTGAGCAGTAAGCACCACTGCAGGTATTTTACACTATAAGCACTTTGCCAGGCTCTTTAAACGGCAATCTCGTGCAGCAGAGCAACAGAACATTTTACCTTGTGCTCAGTGGCTCAACAGAGAGATATTTATTGTGATTTGAACATGCAATCATGGAAAACTTGGGAGCATATCTCTGCTCAAACCTCTCTGTAGACATTAGACAGCCAATTTCCTTCTGCTAGATCACTTAGTGCTCTGATAGGGTCACTGCCTTTGTGTTGCTCTTGAGAAATGGCGAAAGATATATCCATACCACAAAGACTGGGTATCAGACCGTTAATGATTTTGACTTGCATTTGGACTCACAATAATGTTAATATTTCCAACACAACTTCCTCGGCAAGCTGGGAGATCTCAGTGAACGTGACCACTACCTCACTCTCAAATAGCCCCGATGTACTATGACGATTAACATCTGAGACAATACCATCTTAGATGACATTACAAAGTGATCTTCAGGCTGCGCAGGGAAGAGTAAAGCTGTAATCGGACAGCCTGAGAGGGTTATGGAGTTAGATCATGTCTTTTTAAGCATCCAGCAACATAACTGTGGTGAGTCTGAAGGGCTCATTAATAAACATTTGGAGCTTTCTCAATGGATAAGTTGTCTCCAACACGTCATGTCTGAGGTTCACAGATTACTGCACAGTGGCTGCTTGTGAGTTTGCTTGAAGTCACCATTCAGCCTAATTCAAACCAATACTGGCTGGCTGATAGGCAGTGTTTCGCTTTGTGGTTCCTGTAAAAGCCCTTGATAAAAGACATAATAGGGTTCAAATGAAGGAAGACTTTATTTAGCACAACCCATATTTTATTCACAGAGGAAAGCAGAAAAATTCAAATATTTAAACTGAGAAAATTTTAATAAGAAGAAAAAAAACGTACTTAACAATAACACGTATCCAAAAAAAAAAACTGAGACAGGGCCATTGTATAGCTTCCCCTTAACAAAACCTTGTAAACATCTGGGAACTAAGGAGAACAGTTGTTGTCTGACATACCACTCTTGTTGCTTAGCAGTCCTGGTTCTTCTTTGTCACATTTTTCATTTCATGATGTATCAGATGGTGAAATTTTAGGTGATGAGGTATTCAAATTCATCACAGTTTCAGTTAAATTCATTCAAATTCTGAGGAGTATGTGCATTCCCAACAAATGGGATTCCATGGTATCAAACCAAATTTAGAAACTCCAGGGTTGACAAATCTAAATCACACCAATTTGTTAAAATAAATATGAGATTTGCAAATTATTGCATTTTGACAAACATGCAGTCAAGCTGTTTGTGACCTCACCAGTCTAGTCCAGTCATCTTCTCCTTCACCTTCGTCAGCATTCACGCTGCATGCTCTATCTTGCTGTGGATCTATCATTCTCCTTTGCAGACGGCTTTGTGCAGCTGAAGTCCTCCCCATCACCGCCTCTCATCACTCCATCTTCATCTCCACCACCACCATCTCCGGTCCTGGTCTAATCCCTATCGAAACGGGCCATCAGAGTCTAACCACCAAATACCTCTAAATTCTGTACATCAGTAAATCAGTTCATTCTTTCTATGGATCTCTCCCAAATGAAATAACAGATGGACTAAATGTAATGTGGAAGAGGTCTATCAGAATCATCCACAAATTCTCAGAAGGTGGCAAAAAAACAAAAGAAGGGTTCAAGAAATTAACTGACATTCTTATTGGTCAGAGTGACAGAGAAATAGCCTTTAAATCTGCTAATATCTAAATAGGCTTTTATGGAAGCTCGTTTCTGACACTAAAAAAAAAGTATCTATATGTTTCTCAAAATTTCAAGTTAGTTTCTCGAAATTTTGACTCATTAACTCGAAATTTCCACTTATTAGCTTGAAATTTTGAGAAAAGTAACTCGAAATTTCAAGTTAGCTCTGCCAATCAGTAATCTAGTGAATGATGTCATTTTCTTGTTATCTGGAAGGATAAATCAGATCACAACAAATTGGTGACTTTGAGAGTACGTTTCCTGATAGTAACGCCATGTGATTCAGCTAATAAAACGAGGATTTCATCATTTGTGAAGCCACGCTGAAAATACTCAGCAAATATACATTCATGACTGGCTGTAATACCGGTAGCTTAGCTGTAGCATCTGTAGCTGAGGGCTTCAGCTTCCGGGTAACAAGGAAATGACATCATTCGTGTAGATTACTGATTGGCAGCGCTAACTCAAAATTACGAGTTACTTTTCTCGAAATTTTCAAGTTACTTTTCTAAACATGTCAAAATTTCGAGAAAGATAACTCGAAATTTTGAGTTGTGGATACTTTTTTTTTTTTTAATGGCGGAAATGGGCTTCCATAGGCTTTTATTAACTTCCTTAATCAGCTTATATTAACATGTGTCATAAGTTATGCACCAATGTGGCCAGAAAGAATTTGTAACATGCTTTGAAATAAATTAAATGGTCTCAAGCATTTAAAAACAAAACGTATTTTGTCCTCACCTGATGTATTACTATCGGTCAATAAATTTAAAAAATCCCATTATTTAAGACAGTGCAGCCCCGAGGGTTATACTGAGGTTTGTGCTTGTGCATGAACAGGCCTGCGGTTTGGCTTTTTCCTCTCAGAGAATGACGGCATTCATTAAATTACTAAGTGGAAGAGAGCACAGCCATAAACACATCAGAATTTGATAAAATGTTCCACTCATCAACATCCAGATTATTCGCTCTCTATTAAAGCCCCATTGTAAACAGATACAACAGGAGAAACACTGAAAAAGACAACCACAGAAACTAATCTATCCTCCTTAACAAGGAGATTTTCCATGGCTTCTCTCCATGAAATTGTATTCTGTTTTACCATGTACATTTTCTTGGAGTATGTCTGTGCTTCTCGTGAGAAGGCATACCGAATGGATTTTAGAATGCATGTAATTAAATGTCTGGAGCACCATGTTACATATGCAAAACAGGATTGTTTTATTGTAGCTGTAACAATGGTTTATATAGGTGCATGCCAGGAAATATTCAATGGCATCCATCCCTTCCATCCCATCATTTCTTAACAGTTTATCCAACATCGGTTAACGGGGAGCTCAAAACTCTCCCATGCTAGGCTAAATGCAAGAGAGACGGACAACCACACACTAGCACTATACCAGAAAATACAAATATTTATTTTTAAATCTGAAAAGGTCATAAAATGATGGATATAATACTCAGTTGGGCTGTGGTGTTTATAATATTCAGTTGGTACTAACAAGCCCAAATTGTGCCAAGAAAATATCCCTCACAAAATTACACAACAGCCGCTGTCTGATAAAAGGAGGATGGTTTCATGCTGTCATGCTGTTTACACCAAATTCTGACCCTGTGATCTAAATGTTTCTGCAGAAATCAAGATTAATCAGACCAGGCAGTGTTTTTCCAGTCTTCTTTTGAACCATATGGTTCAAAACAGGACACCGGTTTGGCTCGCACCAACAACCGTCCCACATTCAAAGTCACTTAAAATGCCTTTCTTAACCATTCTGCAGCTCAGTTTGAACTTCAGCAGGTCATCTTGACCATGTTTACACGCCTGAATGCAAAGTTGCTTCCATGAGGTTCGCCAATTAAGTATTTGTCTTAGCAAGTGGCCAGCGAGTGTTTGTTACATTATTTAAGAAAATTTGAATGTTTTTATTCTTCTCTTGAGGCTCACATCAATCAAACACACGTCAAGCATCTTAAATACCATTTGAATTCATCATTAAACTGCAGCTGCAATCTAATATTTCAGTGTTTTGCCACAGAAGATGTTTTTCTGACCCTCAAAATGTCACAGTTTGAAATGACTTTGCAGACATGAGGTCAGTATGATGAAAAGCAGACCTGTAAGGTTACTAATATCCTTCTATTGCCTCGCGACACAAGCACAGCCGAGTCCGTCTGTGAAAAAGGAGAATATTTTATTCAAATATTCACATTAATCACAGGCGGAGCTAATAAAATGAACTGATCCGGTCTCCGTGCTGAAGGTAGTGTTGCAATAACGAACCCCATCCCCAGAGTTTGCTGTCATGTGACACTTCACATCAGTAAGGAAATAAACAAAAACCTTCTGTTCAATTCAGAATTTGTTGCCTGCCATGGTGCTTTTTTCTCTTTTTTTAAAAAAAAACACA
Source organism: Pundamilia nyererei (assembly GCF_000239375.1). Taxonomy (NCBI): domain Eukaryota; kingdom Metazoa; phylum Chordata; class Actinopteri; order Cichliformes; family Cichlidae; genus Pundamilia; species Pundamilia nyererei. Next base: position 887,812 of record NW_005187524.1, read on the forward strand.
TGAATAAAAGTGTTGTATTACAGAAATAAAAACGTCTTGAGGCACATGTTACTCAATACTCCACATGAATTATTGTAGTTTTAAAGCCAAAACAAAGTCGGTAATACTTCTTGAAATAACAGTCCTTTCAGTAGCAGAAGACGTGATTTTGATACTAATCACCTACATAATTTCTCTTCAATAGGCTTTCCAGATTGTTTAAAACCCCTCAATTTTATTAGGTCATTACCTCATTTACATAAAAAATAGTCTGAGGAATAAAAAACATCTTCAGTTGTAAAGGTGAATACTGCCACACAACATTCAAGTATATCATAAATAGTACATTAACAACAAATGCTATGGACAGCAGGGATCGTCTTTTTATTTGAATGGTCCGGACTGAAATATATCAACAACTACTGAATGGACTGCAGTGAAATTTTATTCAAAATATCCATGAACATAATGCTGCAGCTTATGTACAATCATGTGAAAAAGATGGTTTTCACAGGACTCTATAAACTCTCATGACAAACTAACTACACCCTCATGACTTCTATAGTAATTAATTTGATAAAGCAAGAGTGAGCACCTCTATAAAAGAAGAATTTTTGTCAGTTACCAGATCTGGAGCATTCGGGTGTTTGTTAGCACGATGCCTAGGAGAAAAGCCATCTGCAGTGATCTCAGAGAAGTAATTAGTGTTGCCCATCAGTCTGAGGAAGGATTAAGAATGGTGTAGTCGTCAAAATCCCACCTCTGCCTGCAAGGATTCTCACTGAAGCTGAAGAATCCGCTCCCCTGACTAGAGTTGCAGTAAATCTACAACATAATGGCTAAAAATAATAAGGTGCTCTAGTGACCCCAAGTCCAGAAGGTCTAGAGTTAATCAAGGACCTTAAAAGAGCTGAGTATAAACAAATGCTTACAAAGCTCAATAAACTGAAGTGACATCGTAAAGAAGAGCAGGACAAAATTCTTCCAGAATAATGTGAGACACTGAAAAAGTTGTACAGAAAATTGTTACTTCAACTTATTCCCACCAAAGGTGCGTCTACAAGCTGTTGAATCATCGGGTATATTGACGTGTGAAAATGTTCGTTTCACGTGATGGTAAACTTTCACAAATTCCAAATTGGGACAAAAAAGTATTGTTCCTGGTTTTCTGGTTAATTCTAGATTGGATCAACAGGACAGAAAATCTGCTGTTACATTTCTAGTTGACTGTTGATGCTCAAGCTTTCCCGTCAGAAGACTTTTTTGCTAGTGACTCTGAGTCATGTGAATGATGACCGAGAGGTAACAGCCAACTGCTCCTCTGTCTTAACTAGTTTACAAGCCCTAACAATGACCCAATTATGTAATAGGTATCAGAAAAATGACACCATTGTCAAACATCAATAATGTGTCCATTACATAGTGAAGAAAGGCAGGAAGTCATTTTGCTCCTCATCTTACACAGTTTAGTTTGATTTACCTTTATTTATATAATGCCAAAGTGCAACAACCACTGCCTCAATCTGCTTTATATTGTAAGGTAAAGATGCTCCAGTAATACAGAGAAAATCCCAGCAATCAAACGACCCACTATAAGAAAACTCCCATTTTTCTTCCCCACTGTCCATAGTGGCCTGGCCAACTGCAGGATTTTCAAGGGTGTGAAGATGGGTCTCCAATTCACCTAGCTATTTCACATTCATTCAGGTATCATTATTACTAAAGGAGGATGAGGAGTAGCTAAACATCTGACACACTGAGCAGGAAAGTACAGGAGAACAGGTGAAGAAGCCATGCTGCTAGTGACTTGCCTAAGAGCTGAGCTAAGCTAATAGCTACATTAAGCTAGCTAGATGCAGGGAGGGAGTATTTTGAACATAGTTAACAGGTGATTTAACAGAGGGTGTGCTTTTGGATAAAACATGAACATTAAACAATGAAATAAATTGTTTTCTACGTGTAGCCGGTTTGCAAACAGGCTACACATATTAAGCTAGACGAAACACCACTCTGCATTGTAACGTGAACAAAGAGTGACAGAATACCACAGAGCCAATGCCAAGTGAGTTTAAAGTTTATTACAACAAATGTTCACTTATTTACTACTGCAGCTTTCTTTGTTTTATATAAATTTATGGGAGAAAATGAATACTTTGATATAAATTGTGTAAAATGGTCTGGAAGTTGGTTTTATTTGACCACAAATAATAGCATATTGGCGTTCCAATAGCACATCCTTTCTGACATTTATTAGCATGCCACACACCAGGAATTAAAAACCACACCATCTTTAAAGTCAAGGCGTATCACACCAGCAGGATTTACTTTCCCCCAAACTGCTCCCTTTATGGAGCTATAATTACACAATTCTCATTTCTATTAATCCACTGTAAAAAAAAAAAGAAAAAAAAAGCTTTGTAGTCTGAGCTTAAGTGTGACGACTGCGTTGGAATTATTACTAATACTTCACCAGCTTTTGTAATCAAACCTTGTGACTTTCCTGTACTCGAGTATAAGCAATGCTTCACCCTTTTTATTTTTTTACCATTTCAGGGGTGGCTGAATGGTATAATCATCTGGACAAATGGAATAATTATTTGGGTGACTGTCTGCTCCTGCAGCTTGTGCATATAAGCAGGTATGACTAAAATGGTATCTGTGGTAGGAATGCTGTGGCTAACCACAACTATGAGTGGAGAGAAACTTCACATAAACACTGTAGCCGTGGTTTAATCCAGTTTTATATTATTCAAACAAGACAGTTACAACAGTGCATGTATCATGTCAGGCCTATCACTGGATCTGAGTAAACTGTGCAAAGTTCACAGGCAGATGCACTGACTCACAAACAGTAATTTATCACTTCTTTCAGTCTATATAGATGTAATAGATCACTACTTCTTTTTTTTTCAAAGTTATTCATCTTTAGCTAAACTCTATGCTGAGTACAATTTGTGACAACATCACAGCTACTGGGCAAATTATCTGCGTAGAACTGTGGGCTACCACCAGCCTTTAAGGACCCACCGGAGAATAATGCTGAATTACAGCATTTCTCGCTCATTTATCACAGCCCCGTTTTTCAAATTTGAGCTGCGGAGACCGTTCAGCTTGCAGCCAGGATTCTTCTCAAGAAGAACTGTGCTGCCAGCAAGAACAGCCACAGCTGGAGAGGAAAATAGAGCCTCTTTCTTCAACAGAAAGTGTGCAGCGCTGACTCTGTGTAACATATTTCTGCATTCGTTCCCAAACTTGGCACCTTGTTTCCTCTTCGGAATAAATGCCAAATGCCACGTCTCACCTTAAAAAAAAAAAAACAAGAAAAAACATTTGGTTTAGCTAAACAGGCGATTTGCTACAATTTGTCTAGTACAGAAAAATATAATTAGTCAAATTAAACACTCAAAACATACCTGTAAAAGTAGTTGCATTAAGCAGAGCTTTTATAATGCAAATTAAGCCTCTGCTCAGTCAGTACTGCAGTTTTGCTGGTGTTTCAGAGATATGCACGGATGTACGCACTGCATTTTTCAAACATCTCGTGTTGATGTTGGTCACTGGCACATTTTAATCCTAGCCCAGATTTTTCCATAAACCAAACCAAGCAGGTTAGATCAGCTAATGTTTGTAGTAGAGATGGCACGATACCACTTTTTTATGTCCGATACCGAT
>NW_005187524.1:892394-956290 GCF_000239375.1 Pundamilia nyererei
CGTGATATTTAATGGATCGGATTACATTTTTTATTTTTCTCCGATATCCGATCCAGTAATTTAGGTCAGTATCGGACCGATACCGATACGTAATATCGGATCGGTCCATCTCTAGTTTGTAGTTTGCAGTCAAATAAATCTGTTTATCTCGCAAAACCTTCTTCTTATCTATCCACACAGCTCCCAAACCTGCACAACCCCAGCAAAGAAACTGCACAATTTATATTTTTCAACGTCTGTTTTTCTTCAAAAAACTACGTGGTGCAGTTTGGGTTTCCGAGCTCGACGTCAGCACCAGGTATTTTCTTTTCTTTTAAGCCCTACTTCCCAAAACTCAATTAAAACTTACTACTCATGTGCCCTGAGGCCTGCTACATTTTCATTTGTAGTTGGTTAAGAAGCTCTTTCCATAGCTAATCGCTAAATGATGCAATATGTTCATTAGTGTGTTTTGACGTAGGGCAGATTTTTTAGAGCTACAAACAGCTTCCAGGTGCACGTGGAAAGTGAGTGTGAGCGTGGCCTAAAATAGAAAAGTTGTGCACTGGTAAGAAGACCAGACACTCTGAGTTCATAAGGTCATGAAAAACCTGTTAGTTGTGGTTCGGCTAAAATCAAATTAACATTAGTTAATCTAGGCAATTTGGGTATATCACTCCCTTTACTCTCCACATGGAATAAAAGTCAAAGATCATGAGCTGCAGTCTTCATTTGTTATGTCTTGAGGAAGAGAAGACTTCAGTGCATATAAAATGTGGGCTGTGTAGCAACACATCGCAGTTTCAAACATTAGAGGCAGTGGTAGCAGCAACATTTTTTTCTTACATAACTTGCTATTAATTTAACTCCTACTTTGGCAATTTTCACATGGATTTTTATTCTTTTCTGACCTATAGACAGATGTTTCAGAGAGTGTAAGGTCAAATATGTGCCTCACAGTGAAAACAAATGAAAATTTATTGGCCACAGTGTCTGCAAACCCTGCACTAAATTAGTCCAGACAAAGAGGTGAAAATTCTTGGTGAGTTCATCAGAGTATGCTTTTCCTTACATCAACTTTTCCTTACTTTTAAGACTTTACAGCCATGCAACATTAATAATCCTTAAAATGTTGATGCTGCGGAACACTGTGAACTTGTGGTGATCCCTCACACGGAGGTTTTAGTAAGTGGCTGGACTTGAGGAGACCCAGTTCCAGTAATCAATGAAACAATGACTGAAGGCCAGCTGCACTCTTCTTTTCATCAAACATTCGCGTTTCCTTTTTGGAAAAGTGCACCAGAGTGACTTGTCCAATAAAAATATGAAACGTGTTGTTTCATATTTTTGTAGCTGAAACACACTGGCGAAACAATGCATCTTAACTGGAAACAAAAGCTTTTTAATATCCCAGTGATTCATATCATATTGACCGGCCAGCACTGGACAGAATCCCACACAAAAGGGAACCCAGCAGTGGGAACTTTTAAAGTTCTTTGAGTCAAATAAATGACCAGTTTAAGTGCACTTTGGGGTTCCTGTTGTGGTTTCTGGATTTTGCCTGTGATACCCCAAATCAAATAGCCCATTAAGAGAAACCATTTTCTTTCAATACTGACCCTAATAAAATGCAATAATTCCTAAAAAAAATCCCATAAAAACCCATAGTGTGCCTCGATACAGTTGTAGAACAAGAAGTGCTATGTTTGGTTTCTCCTGCGTAGCAACCGTGTTGTCTGTCAACGCAAACTCCCAAAGGCCACACAATTGCAAGGAATCTGTATTACTCTTTTTGGCTGTGTACTTTTATGGCCAACTTGGAGCAGATGGGTGATAAGAAATGTAGCAGTGTGAAAAAAATAGCACATTCTTGACTCTGGTACTAAATAATAAAACTTGCAATAAAGGATCAGAAATGCAGTTTTGTAATTTGCTTTTTCAGAACAAGCGTCCGCTGGATTTTTTACCATTAATCATCGAATGAGGAATCAGTCAATGCAGACATGTTGTTCCCTATTAGTTTGTATCAGTCGGAGCAAAGAACAGTCAAGCACACGCACACAGAAAAAATTCCCATAATTCGAAGCGTGTGTTTTTTTAAATGACATTATTCCTTTGAAAAACTCTAACTCGTGCCCATTCCGCATCGTAAGATAATCACGTACCAAATAACCCCTTAGTTCGTTACTGGCAGAGGGGAAAAGCTTGATTTGACTCGTTTTGACTCTCAATTATAGACGTTATGTCTTTGCGGGCTGATTATTGGTTTCCTCCTAGTCTGGCGTGTTGATTTGCATGTTAGTTTTGTTTGTCTGCTTTGTTTGGTCACGCAGCCTTTATAAAGCACTGTGGACAATAATAAAAGCCTGGTTTTTATTTGCTGGATTAGCAATAAGCAGATTGCTTGGGTTTGTATATCGATGGTACCAGACAGGCTAGACATTCCAGCAACTGTTGACAAATCCTGCGTGACTCAACGTTTGAGCCTCTCGCATACATGCTTAACACCCCTGCCAACTCTGTTATGTAATTCAAGTTTGCTGTTCCTAAGACTTTTACAGTGGTTGCCCCTCACAGGACACACTTCATGGACAGCAGCAGCCTTATAAGGGCAGGGGTACTGTGTCTCCAAAAAACGTCCCATAGCTTCCCAGGCACAACTGGTATGTACTATGAAAAATAATGACTCCCACTCTCCAGCTGTCTTCTGCCTGTGCCGTCTTGAGTGCTTTTTCTTTCTTTTGCATCTATTTTTTGCTCTCATCTGTGAGGATTAAGTAGTTTCCCTTCGTGAGACAGGAAAGTTGTGAGCCTGAAATTTGTTTATCTAAAGAGCTTCTTTCCAGTGCAGTCACAGATGACATCACAAGACTTTTTTCTTTTTTTGCTTACGAAACGATTGATTGGTAGAGTCATATTAACCGTAGCTACTGGCAATGTGTTACTGGGAATTTCAAAGACATTTTAATGTATTGTCTAAGGATGATTAAGATAGTGCTTCAACAGATCTTGCCCTTGTAGTGGGGAGAGATCTGAAAAATGATGTGTCCGTAACACAGACTCGCTTTATTTATGATGGGAAAACTCTTCATCTTCAAAGACACAAAGACTTCCTAGGGTTTCTGCGGCAAGGATTTGTGCCATTTCAGGTCTGGGAAATAAAACATCTGGGACAAACACCATCAAACTAGAACACACAATCGGATCTTATATCCGTTTGATACTTTAATGATATCAGCACTTGCAGGAGGAGACACTCTTTTCCCGGATTCAAAGGGGGAAAGGCTCTGTATCAAATTTGTGGCGGGCCAGAGTTCATCCTTTTGATTGGGTTCAGCTGCTGTCAGCGGTGTTTACCCACCAGCAGACTTGATTCAAACTTTCCAAACAGAAACAGAGTTACACATGAGAAACCAGGGGAAAGATTGGCGTCAAATTTTTAAAAAATATATCATCGTATCTTTGGCATCAATTCAATAGTGACAGGAAACAGGGGGCGAGACTAGAGCAATGACACACGACTCAGCTAATTTTAGCTATTCTTGTTCATGTGATTGTGCGTAAATGTGCAAACATTCATAGTGATCCAAAAACTGAACTTGTGCAATTTTAATGAGCTTGAAAGTTAATATTTGGTATTTGCACCTTTATTCTTCTCACATCCTGAACTCTCTTAGGAAGGCTTTCTTGTCATTTCTTAAAATTAGTCTTCAGGCTTCTTGAACATGTTTTTCTATCCAGGCATGCTTTTACTGCCTTGTCAGTCTGCTTCTGATCATTGCCATGCTAAAAAAACAAAAAATGAAACTACTATCAATCAGGCACCTTACAGATGGTGTTGGATGCATGGTGGATCAAAGTCTGATGTCTGTGTCATCTGTGTTCATAATTCCATCAATTTTGACAAGATCCCCAACACCACTGGCTCTCTGCACTGATAATATGAGCCAACATTGTCAAATTTGGATTCATCGCTCTATTAGACTTGTTGCCACTGATTGTCAGTCCATTTCTTGTGCAAGTTCGGATAGAGTGGCTTGCAAAAGTATTGGGCCCCCTTGAACTTTTCCACATGATGGCTGAATGATGGCTTGAACAGTGCTCCGAGGGATGTTCAAGGCTTGGGAAATCTTTGCGTAGCCTAAACCTGCTTTGAATTTCTCAGTAACTTTATCCCTGACCTGTCTGCTGTGTTCTTTGGACTTCATGGTGTTGTTGCTCCCAATATTCTCTTAGACAACCTCTGAGGCCGTCACAGAGCAGCTGTATTTGTACTGACATTACACACAGTAATCACTCTATTTAGTCATTAGCTCATCAGGCAACGTCTATGGGCAACTGACTGCACTCAGACCAAAGGGGGCTGAATAATTACGCACACCCACTTTGCAGTTATTTATTTGTAAAAAATTTTTAGAATCATGTCTGATTTTCGTTCCACTTTTCACATGTGCACCACTTTGTGTTGGTCTTGTGGCTGTAATGTGACAAAATGTGGAAAAGTTCAAGGGGGCCCAATACTTTTGCAAGCCACTGTACTAATGCCAACTTATACCTTTCCCTTCCTTGAGTTACGTGCCCTTTTCATGCTTGAATGATTCATAGGTCAGTGTTAAATGGCTTAGCAAACAAAAATAATATTCCCCTGAAAAAGGTCAGCTACAAGGCCTGGGCTGAAAATGAGTGAAAAAGCAGCCAGTGCCCAAAGAAAAACTTTGAGTAGCTGAAGACAACTTTTAGAAATGACAAGAAACTTGGAAGGAAAATATAAAGAAACGAGGAGTGGCTCAAAAACTTTTGCACAGGATAGTAAGTTTCTTAGTTGGTTAATAATAATAGTAATAGTCCTGAAAACTATGAGAGCTTTTGTTTGAGCTGTTTGTATCATCATCATCATCATCATCTGTCAGAACACAGAATTCTTGCTATTGCCAGTCGTCAGACGCAACACAGGCTTGTCCTCATAATCTGTAGAGCGAAACGAGGACAGAGTGAGGGAGGAAAAAGAAACAGGCATTTGGGTCGCCAACATTTAGCCGCAAAGATAAACACATATACACAACAATCGTTTCTCTGTAGTTTCTGCTTTCACTGATCTCATACTAATTGCTGAAATAACCAAGAGATGAACGCTTTTATTTGGACTTTTCATCATATTTTGTTTTCAAACCAGATGATTACATTCCAACATGATTCAAGGGCAACGGTACAGGAACCTCGAATGACACAAACTGATATGGCGGACTTTAAATTGTTCAGTGAAGTGTTGCTTAGGCTGCCGCCCTGCTGAAGCTGGGTTTGTCTGTTCTTTGTCTGGGCGGGAGCTGCTGCTCTCTTCCATTTCCTTCTCTCTCCCTCGCTGAGGTAAAAATGAGTCACTGAGTCAGCAGCTGGTTTCTGTCATCCCTAATATCACTAGCATTTCACAGGAGACCAGCTGCCATCGTTACACTCTGACGACACCACTTCCCTTTGTCCTTTTATGGAAAAACTTGACTGTTGACAAAAGACCTACCAGGTTGATGATCAGATTTTTGTTCCTCGGTAAATCTGCGATTTATACGCTTGTTTAGGCAGAGCCTGTGTGTCTGATTGTAAAGAGTTTCTTTCCCTGCTAGAAGTCAGGTGAAAGTGTAGACCTCAAAGATCGTGCTAATTTTCTATGTGCGACCCCTAACATTTACAGGAGCCAATCAGGTGCAGGTGGATGATATAAGACTCGTGTTAAACAGCCTTAATAACTCTTTAAGGGCCTTCCATAAATTATGGCATCTATGCAGCGGCTCCACCTTCTGTTACAAGTCTCATATTATCCTTCAACTCTTGAGTATATGTGATCTATGACAGAAAAATGCCTGTAAGTATAGGAAACCAGTATTAATCTCATCTGAGGAACCATAGAAACGTGACATGACAATGCTAACATGCTAATTTTAACCGACATCCAGTGCTCACCATCGAAGTTAACATTTGTAAAATAGCATTAAGCACCCAGCAAACTTCACAGCAGTGATTTGAGTCTTGACTAAATGTCAGCAGCTGTGCAAATAGGTGCATGCTACATGTGCTGTACAAGAGTAGTTTTAATCCACTACTATGATAGTGAAGTGAGGGACTGATGCATGACTAAAGCGCTTTTCATTCGCAAAGCAGCTGTGCTGTGTCTTCAAGTGGAGGACGTGAACAACAAGAACCGCTTGTCAGCTTTGTTTTGGCGTATCATTCTAAGAGCTGGAACACTTGTACTTTTTATTATTCTACCACCCTGGACAAAGGTGAATCATAAAAACAAAAAGGAGGTGCCTGTTTTTGCCAGGGCTGTCAACTACGGATGAGTGGATTCCATTATCGAATGTTTAAACCAAGATGTTTAGTTTTCCCATTCCAGTGGCTGAAGGGACAGGCAGGTCTGTGTCTCGCTCCATCTCATCTTCCTTCCCATTTTCCTGTGAAGGGAGGTGCCGTGCTGAGTGCTGCTTATTTGAGGAGTCACTGTGGAATCTGCTGTCCCTTTTATTTTAACCGTGCAGGCATGGCAGCAAAGATGAGACAGACCACTCTGCTTGATGTTTATCCACAAGGCTTTGAGAAAAATATGGCCTGAATTCTTGGAGACAGGCACATATCCCCTTCATCCTCTCACCTGTTTTGTTTTCCAGGTGTGAGACTCACCCAAAGGCCTTTTCTGTACTTGTTGAGCAGTTCATCGCTCCACCCCGTCTGTTCCCAGTTTTTAAGTAAAGGCAGCCCCAGTGCGAAAAAGCAAATGTGTTTTGTCATGTGGCGAAAACAAGATTAAAATCTCTACATTGCTATGAATTGCTGCTTAAAAAAACTAGCTTTACTGATTTTGGCAAGAGGTTGTAGCTTTAGTGCACAATCCATCAACACTGTCCAGCTTAATATTCAGTTGTGTTGTCTGAAGGGAAGAAACTCACTGAACCCAAACACTAAATTTCAGGATGACTGGACACTGCTTAGCTCAACAAATCATTCCTGTCCTCACTAAAAGTAGTGCCCAACAACAGTGTTTCTGGGTGAACCCATACTGAGTCTAATATTGTGAAACCAATAAAATTCCTTTTCTTATCACTCATGACCAGCTGTGGCAGATAGCCGCCCCTCCCTGAGCCTGGTTCTGCTGTCAGGGTCTTCCTGTTAAAAGGGAGATTTTCCTTCCCACTGTCACCAGGTGCTCACAGGAGGGTCATCTAGTTGTTGGGGTCTCTGCTTTATCATTGTAGAGTCTTTACCTTACAACATAAAGCGCCTTGAGACAACTGTTTTTGTGATTTGGCACTATATTAAAAAAACTGAATTCAAGTGAACTCTCTTTCACAAGCAGCCACAGGTAGGTTTTTGATGGCATCCGTGGACTGTGTTTTGCAATAAATGGCTATTTTATCGACATCCTGTCTTGACTTCTGCAGTATTAGTTGCAGAATTTCCATACCAAGCTGTTGCTCATTGAACGCTCTCCTGCTGCTAATGCGTCACGTTAAAACCATTCAATTGTGTGAAACACGCAGTGGCTTGTATTGTTAATCAGAAGGAATCAGGAAACTGTGTATTTGTCATTGAGACCTACCACAATTGTTCTTCTGAAATCTATCTGCAAAACAAAGACAGTTATCATTTTCTGCATTTTTTTAGCTGACAGCTAACATCTGTATGAGTGGGTCTTTGACTCTGCAGGAATAAACACGTTACATAAACAGCCCAGCAGTTACTATTTTCTGTGTTTTTTGCCTGAACAGACAGTGAAGCAAATGATTATTGAGTGTCTTGTTCGGTAAAATATGGCGTGTTTGTTCTGCTTCACTGTAAACAGATACTTCAGTTGCTCTTTGCGCTGCACTTTACACAAAGTAGCTGTTGCTGCGGTAACAACAAGCATCATCAAATCAACAAGAATTGAAATCTAAACAAAGTGTGACTACCATTTTACGAACTATGTTCATGCACTTTCTCAATAAAGTCATCTCCATCCATTAAGAACTTAGTAACAACCAGGAGCTCTCACCCATCTTTGTGCCAAAAGATAAGTGAGAGCAACAAGCCTGATTTATCCACTGTTAAACAAAACCAATTAGGACCTCTAAAGTTAGCACATTTGAGTTCAACTTTCCCTCTAGCCCCTTAAAAGCCATCGCCTCGTACCCCTCTGAAACAAGATTACTTTAGTTGACTAAAACTAAACTAAGAAATAAAACTGGATGTGAATAAATAAATTATTTAACTAAAATAAAAATAAAAACTTGGTCTTGGTAGCTGGGGATTGGTCCGCCAGGACCTACGCTCCTGGCTGCCGCCCGGCTCACAATTCACCGGTCAGGGTGGGCTCAGAGTAGAGCCGCTGCTCCTCCACATCGAAAGGAGCCAGTTGAGGTGGATCGGGTATCTGTCAAGGATGCCTCCTGGGCGAGGTGTTTCGGGCGTGTCCCACCGGGAGGAGACCCAGGACACGCTGGAGAGATTATATCTCTCGGCCTGGCCTGGGAACACCTTGGCGTTCCCCCGGACAAGCTGGAGGAGGTGGCCGTGGAGAGGGAGGTCTGGGCTTCTCTGCTTGGGCTGCTGCCCCCGCGACCCGGCCTCGGATAAAGCGGAAGAAAATGGATGGATGGAAAAATAAAAACTTGGTTTAGTAGACTGGACTGGTGAAAATTTTAGTAGAACTACCCCGATGAGGCATTGATGGACATACTGATAAGACTGTGAGTCAACTGCTTCCTGTTTTTATTGTAACATCTACGCTGATTTTCCTAAATCCTGACTCTGAAATATGCAATCCACACAAAAAGAATTAAAAACAAATTACAAACAAAAAGTCAAAATGAACTAAAAATAAAAAAAACAATTAGAAAATACAAAACTTTATTAACTCCTTTCTGAAGAAATTTTTTTCCATGTGAGCATTTGTGATTTTAACATGAACTTGAAACTTGCACAGAGAGCTGATTCACGTCTGACGAGTCCGATTTTTCTTTCCTTTTAGAGGCACAAGATTCACAAAAAGACAGAGACTCTTATCTTTGTTTAATCCATTCAAAAAGTACACTTTCAGTTACCTGGCAACTGGTACTCAAAGTATAAATAATCACTTTCCCAAAATGTTTGATTTCCCTTAATTACACACAAAAAGAAATGTTGATTAGTTTCCATATGAAAACACAGGGAACACGTCATTCCTTGATTAGAACGTTTTCCGACTAATGCCAGAAATCCTTCACTGCTGTAAACTGATTTACGGTTTGGATCAGATAACGTCTCTGAAGAAACTATGATGAGGGTTACCAACAATTGCCATTTACTCCAGCCTGGGGTTAATGACGGTGTGTAGGCTGAGCCTTGCCATTCTCCGAGTGAATCCCGATTGTTCAGATGTAATTTTTCAGCCATGAACACAAGACCATTGCTTGACTGTGATTTTTGACTGGTCGATTGGGGTTGAGATCCTCATTAAGAACAGGTACTGATAAAGCAACACAGCAAAGCTTACGTGGTCCTTTGCAAATGTTTAAGGGGACTTTTCTGGTTCTTGTGGGCAATGCAGAGAGCGGACGCCCCTCCCTGTGTGTGAGCTGCTCTGTGGTGTTTGGCTCCCGAGCTTACATGACACCATGCGTCTGTGCACTGGCCAGCCTAACTTTCCTTCCCGTTTGACTTTAGTGACTGCTTTTATTACAGTCTTACATTCTACTTTGCAAAGAAAGTGAGAAAGTGGAGAAATGGTTTCAAAGCTCACGCGGAGAGGAACAGGAAAGCTGTTTTACAGACCCTCGGGGCAGAATGTGTCTCATTGGAAAACTCTCAGGGCAAACTCCTTTAGTTCTTAGAATCTGAGGTCATTTTGTTGCAACCTCATTTCCCTCTCGGTCTGGGCCGTCCAGGGGATCGCTTCGCACCCCATTATAAATATGATGCAGTGGCAGGTCCGGAGAGATCGGTAAATACAGGAACCGACAAAGGCTCGACAATCTTGTCTGATCGCAATCAGCCAGTGCTCAATGTGAATTGAGACAAGCAGAAATATGACTTCATGTCAGCTCAAGAAGCATCAACATCTGCAGCTCTGCTTCTCTTTTCCCATCTTCCCACAAAATATCAGAAAGCCCTCGGCCGAAAGCGTATCACCCCGTCATCTGGTCCTCTTTAACGCCTGGCAGAAGAACCACCCACTTGGGCTCAGTCATTGTGTGATACTTTAGCTGGACATGGCAATTTCTGTTTTTCTTTTTCATTTCTGGACCAATTTGAAGGAATTTCACAGTCTTTTTTTTTTCAAAGCTACTTCATGAAAGAGTCGACTCTTTACCTTCCAAAAACAACAACCTGCACGTGTTAATTCTCGCTAGAGCTGACAGTTTTGTGCCTGTATCAAAGTGATTTAAAACTTAAACTATCGATTAAGAATATGTAGAATAACTGTGAGGAAAAAGTGCAACGTGTCATTTTAATGGAAAATTACAAATCGGTCCACGTCCATTGCCACCTGTTTGTCATTTCTGCATTCCTCAGAGTGTAAGTCAACAGACTGTTGCTATGTAGAAATGCTGTATACAATCCCACAGCTGACCCTTGGGGGAGAAGATCCAAATTGGCAGCAGGTCAAATGGCAAGCTCAAGACCGCTCAGGACAGTGGGAGGAAGAGGGGGACGTGAGGGGGCAGGGAAGAGAGGGCTTTGAGTCACGCAGCCCAAAGGAGTGAATCACACCTCTCTGCAGGACTGGCTGACAGACTGATTGACTGATCCGTGTTTGGATCCATCACAGGCGTGGAAATGGCTGCAATCTACGCCGCGACTGGGAAGACGCTCCACATGTGTATACTTGACAGGAGTGTGTGCATGATGGGCCACATGCACTTGCATCAAAAGTCACTTTTGAACATAGACGTGAAATTTAAAAGGGGCATTATGCAAATGAAATATTTCCTATTCATAGAATCCTAATTGTAGTGTTCATCAACGTTTTTCACTCTCAAGATAATTATAAGATCTGTAGCTCTGGGTAGGACGGGACTTTTTGTAATCGCTACATTGGGATCTGAAGAGTGTGTGTTTGTGGAGAGAAAACTTCCAAAAAACAAGCTCTGTCTAAGATGGTTTACATACCACAGATGAGACAGATTATGTGGACACACAGAGCAGAGACAGGAACTACGACATCCAAACACAAGAGGAATATTTCACCCTAATGCTAAAGCTGTACTTGACCTAATGCCAGTTTCAGACTGGGACTGACGAAGCTAAAATTAGACACGGAGGGGATATAAGACGACTGTGTTAGATGAAAAAAGATGAGCTTCTGCCCCTTATTTTCCCATCACTTCCTGTGGGCTTGGGAAAGTCAGACGTACTGTTTGCTGTCTGATGTTGCTCTCAGATTACTGCTTGTCTGAACCATCATGTGCATCCCACGTGAGATTTCTGTTGCTTAAAGGCCAACTGAAGAGACAGCCTGTTTCTTTCTCCACAATAATCAGATGCCCAAAAGTGAATAGAGGCATAATATTAAATGTGTCATATGAAGTCATTCTTGTAAAAGCAGGGTTGTGCTTTTTGACCCTTGAGATAAAACAAAACAGATTTCCACAAGTTTCATCACAGTAACCTTTGTGACCTTCTTCAGAAAGCAAATGCTCTATAACCACAGTAGGAAGGACGGCCAGTATTCCCTCCAAAATATTTTATCTTATTCTCTCATGTGCTGAAATGTGGAGGATAGCCATAGTTATCCTGACTGGGAAGTCTTAAATCAATGGCAGAGGTTTGCTTTTTCATTCTGCACAATCATCCTTCTCTTTCTTCCCTTTATGCAATCATATCGTGGCCTTATAAGCCTCTTAGATGTCATTTCAAAAGTGTTGGTCTTAGTGAACAACAAAAAAAGACTCAAACTGAAAGGAGATTTATTATTTGAGTATAAGGCACAAGCTGTAAAGCTTTTTAGTGACTATAAGAACATTGTTTATGCAGTGTTTGGTTTGGTGTTTGGTTCAGCAAGTTTCACACAAGAATTCCAGTCAGTGTTGGAAAAAACCAGGTCAGGACATTGTTCAAAGCTCAGACTTTCTCACATAAAATTCTCAGTTTGATTCAGGAAAAGGTGCTACTGGAGAGCATACAGGTGAAGCAGAATATGTGATGTTCATTTGTTACCATAAATTCACCTGGACAATTACAGTAAAAGAAAATACACCCTCTGTCTGTTCTAATTTTTTTCCTTCAGTCTCACATGCATTAGAGAGTTATCAGGTCCAACTGAGATGGGCATTTGTCTTCTCATGCAAGAAGCAAATGTTGCATCATTTGTAACTTTTTCAGAAAAAAATCCGCAGTAAGATTTTGTGCATTGCATTTGGTAGCCAGGGAATCTCAGAGGTTAGTATCCTGTCTTCTTTCTAATATTTTCTGACTTTGACGCATCATTTTCTAGAAACCTGATCATCATCATTTAAATGTAGAAGAATATTCCATTTCAAACATAGGCAAGGCAAGTTTATTTGTACAGCACAATTCAACAACAAGGTGATTCAAAGTGCTTCACAGAGACATTAGAAACAAAAATAAATAAAAAGCATGATTTAAAATTGATTAAAGCCAGCAAACAAACTAACTAACTAATTAACAAACAAACAAACAAAACAGTATATAAAAGCAAAACAGATAAAATCAGTAGTTAAATGTAAGTTTTGAAATTTAAGCTTAAAAGTGTGGATTTGGTGCTTTATTCAAATGCAGCTGAGAACAGGTGAGTCTTCAACCTGGATTTAAATAAACTGAGTGTTTCAGCTGATCTGAGGCTTTCTGGGAGTTTGTTCCAGATATAAGGAGCATAAAAGCTGAATGCAGCTTCTCCGTGTCTGGTTCTGACTCTGGAACTGATAAAAGACCGGATCCAGATGACCTGAGGGATCTGGAAGGTTCATACTGGGTCAGGAGGTCACTGATGTATTTTGGTCCTAAACCATTCAGAGCTTTATAGACCAGCATCAGAACTTTAAAGTCTATCCTCTGACGGACAGGCAGCCAGTGTAAAGACCTCAGAGCTGGACTGATGTGGTCCACTGTTTTGGTCTTAGTGAGGACTCGAGCAGCAGAGTTCTGAATGAGCTGTACTTCAACATAGAGGATGAAGTATTCTGTAACATGTTGTGCTAGTTTTATACGGAATAGAAAAAGAAAACATCTACGGTGATGGACATGCTTGGTTGCATAACCAACCGAAGTGAACCCTTCCTAAGAACACAGAGTACAGAGACTCTTCAGAGCTTTTGATATCTGGATTGTCGTCTTTGCTTTGGCCTGGTCTAAGTTAGAGGGATCAAAATGTAGCAGCAGACCAAGTCTCTATCAGATAAAGAGGCCCAAAGACTTGAGAACATTTTACACACTATGCGGTCTCAGCACAGTTAAAGCCCAGGGAATGCTGGGTATGAACATAAGAAACACCCAGAGGGCAGGTCAAAGCCTATGAAGTACATTAAGTTTTTTAAGTTTTTCCAGGAATCCTTTCAAAATTATCCAGCAAGAATAGCAAGGAAGTGGCTTCTTACCAAAGATCAATTCAGCTGGAATAGTGCGAATTCCTTTTATTTTAGAATACAGACAGAACTGTAAGTCTTTTCCCTATGCTGCTTTCTTTGCATATCCACATCAAGCGCTGGTCAGCACGTGTTAGGCATGTGCAGAGAGAGCCTGGAGTTTTAGGGAAACATCAAATCAGCAAAAAGTGCTTTAAAAAAGGTGTGATTACATTAAGAATCCAATCTAAACTCACCACTACCTTACAAAACGACTAACTGGCCTTTAAGTGTGAGCTGTTCTGTGTCCGGATGCCGACGTCTAATTGGGATGACGTTAGTGCTAATGGTAGAACACGATTGAGGTGGCAGGAATAACACAGCAGGCTGCCACGGGGACTGCATATCCTATATTCTGTTGGTTTAGGTTTGGTGGGAGAACAAATATTGAATTCAGCTTTAAAAATGAACCCTGCACGCCTCTTTTCTCTGGAACTTGCATAAAGAGACGGCGACCGCAACGTGCCTTCCTTTCTCTCAGCAGCTGCACAATTCTCATCTGCGGCACACCAGCTTCAATAGACATCTCGTTTGACTGCTGTCAGCATGATCATTAAGTCTCTCGATTTGGGTCTGTTTAAACAAGCTCCTCTGACGTTCAGTGGCCGCACGAAATCATTTCCCAGCCACGGGATGGTTTGCTTCTCTCTACCCGTGGTCACGCATTGGTCCATTTAACGGGTGGTCAAACATACTTACTGTAAGGCAGAATAAACACTTCAAGTCATGTTTGTGTTATCTCCCTTGGCTTGAAAGAGTGCAAAAACTGTATCCACCTGTTTCTGTTATCACCCACGAGGAATGTAATGTGTTGTTAGTGTGTGGCTTAAATTTGGTTTTACGCAGTCACTCTGAAACCGACTCCTCACATATTTACTGGTTTAACAAGCCTAGAATAACAGAGTTGTGGTGCCGCACAGAAAACAAAAGAAAGAATGACATTTTTACCTGATCTTAGTGCTCAACTGAAACATTTTGAGGTCATCAAACCTTTTACTATTCATCATAAATAGGACATAAACCCCTTGTGTGATGTGACGACATTTCACTCAAGCACTCCAAGCAAGACTTGAAGAACTACTAACTTCTTTCCAATACTTATAGAGATATTTTGAGGAGTAAGGGGAAACTTTGACCTACTAGAAGGTTAGTTCAGTTTCACCAAAGTCAACAGGATTACGTTTCATCCATCGCAAAAAGTGCAAAGAATGATTCAGATGGCGTACATTGAGTTCCAAGGTATCCTCACAGGTCTAGACGGAGGACATACCTTTCTGTCTGAGTCCAGTTGTAGCATGTCATCAGACCAAGAGCATCAATGTCCTCTCATGGAAAAACCATCTGCTATGCTGGTCAAATTCTCTGAATGCTTTGTGTTCTGTGATTTGAGACATGTGTGTTTTAGTAGCAGTGTAGTAGCGGCTGGTAAGGAGGAGGGGTTTCTTTTTTTTCTCCAAAATACACCAGAGATCTACATTATGGATTTATTTGATTCTCTGATTCCTTAATAAATGCTAAAACCACCTTGCCTTCGGTGGAGAGGTCTAATATGCTTTAAAAAGCAATGCTGGACATTTCCTCATGATGATTACCTTTACAGTCTGAAATGTGGCTTGGAGGATATAGATGCCACATCTTATTCTCTTTTAGCGTTTGCCCAATGGCGGGCATCACACCATGCGTGCATGCACCCTTTTTGGCCAACGCGTCGGCCAAAGCCAGAGGCCACACAGGGCACAACTTTGTGGCCATCTGAATCTTCTCCAAGTCAGGGGAGGTCTGCCTTGTTGACACATGAAGTCAATCTGAGAAAAGAGCCTGTTATGCCAGACTCACCGAAGGTGGGTAAGGAAAAATGCAAGCTTTGGCTGGTTTGTGAGACGCTGCTGTCTCTGCTGAGTGCTGAAAGATCCATCAGTGTTTGCTTCCCTACCAACGTTCTCAGTACCAACAAAGTTTACTGAGTAATAACCTGTACGAACTCCCAATGGGAAATAAGGTGTTGAAATATTGTCTTACGTCTAGAGTCAGGTTATGCCCTTGTCATAACACTCCTACAAAGCTAAATAATTTCCTTTGGGCACTGCTGGGATTGCTTACCACTGGGTGATTGTTGTGTCCAATAGTAGCAGCAGGCATGTGCTTAAAAAGCCCCAGAGGTCTTGCAGTTTCTACTCTTCTATTTGTTTCCTAATGTGAGGAATATGAAGTATGTCCTGTACATGTGCCTGGCAGCCTGTAAACACTCAAAAAGACCTAAGGCACTGTATGTGACATTTTTAGGGGGATAAGAGTTTAAAAGTGCAAACCCCATTACAACCATTAATCATGTCAGACATTCTCGATTCAAGTAATACTTCAGTAAAAACTGAAGTATTCTTTCAACTTCTTTACTCAAGTGAAAGTGAAGAAGTACAGGCTCTAAAATGTACCCCAAGTATAAGTAAAAATTAGATTTTTGGAGGGCATTTTTACCAACTATCTTTGTGAAAAGCTAACTGAACTTCATGACCTATTAATATGATAATAAAATAATACAAGTGAATACAAACTCTGTTTCAACCTGAATTCTAATTCTAGTTAATTCACACAATTTGAACTCTGTTATGTAGAAGAAAACCAGAAAGGAACAAAGGGAATTTAAAAAAATATAGTGTAGGTAAGTGACTTCTTCCACAGCTAAACAGAAAAATAAGTACAGTCAGGGGTTAAAGTTGGTTTTTATGGGTGAGGAAAGGTGTAGATTTCTATAGTGCGCTCCAATAGATTTGTGTACAGTTGACCTGTGCTGCTGCTGCTGCTGCTCTGAGATTTACTGCTCTGTGCAGATTTACATCAAGATATTAATTTCCTCTTATGTTGTTTTTATTGTTTTACATTACTGTTTTATTTACTGTTACATTGTTCTATATTTCCATCTCCTGTGTTGTAAAGCACTTTGTGATTTTTATCTGTGAAAAGCGCTATATAAATAAATTTTACTTACTTACTATATAAGCAGAGCCATGAACTGATTTCCAAGCCTTAGACAGTATAAGGTTGGCTGTACTATACGGTACTATTACTAACTATGTCTATGGTTGAAGTTTATATCTCTGGACTGGATTACTTCATGGTGGCACGCTGGGTCAAAACCATGGTGCAGTTTTGTTTTGATGTAGCTGTTGAGAACATGAGAAGAGTCCATATTTTAAATGTATTTGCTACCCAGCTGGTTTGCTTATTTAGGTATGGGTACATTGCAAAGACAAAGATCCTCTGTAAATTATTGCAGTACACAAATAATTTTAAAAATGTATTAGACTTTTTAGAATGTCTATTAGCATATTTACCCACATTTCTCATATAACTGCCTTAATAATTATCTGTTGGGAACAAAGCTTTTTTTTTTCTTTGTTGGGCGGTTAAATAGTTTGAAGGTGGTTGCTATTGGCCATTCCTGCTCTAGTTTTTGGCACATGCATTCTGGATATATTTTCAGTTGCCACGTTGCTTAGCTAATCACAATAAAGCAAACACAAGCACTTGTTAGCTGGTTGGTATCACTGCTTTAAAATGTTCCTTTAGCTAAAGCTAAAGGGGAAGCTAACTGTAGGCTCCTGAAACTTACACATTTCCTGTATATAAGAACTCTGGTGCCCACCAAGGAAGTTTTAGCTTTCCCACAATATAAGCTGCATAAATAATATGAAAATACACAATCAGGTAATAAAGGTAACACTGACTATTTTTATTAGTGGTTAGCGCTGTTGCCTCATAGCAAGTAGGTTTGAACTTCCTGCTCAGCTGGGGCTTTAGGTTAATAGGTGATTCTATATTAGTCAAAGACATGCATGTGGTTTCTGTTTGTCTGTGCTGGACCTTTGCTTGGTGTTCCCCATCTTTTGCCCTGTGATGGCTCCAGCCTCCCCTGTGGCCCTGAGTTACATAAGCAGTTAAAAAAAAAACTAATGTGTGCCTGACCTTGTTATATTAATGTCATTCAGACATCTTGTGGTGACAGAGTGCACGCAGTTGGGCTCCAAAAGAGGTTTATCAGTTTGGGGCTTTAAACTTTGCTTTCAGTGTTATTTCGACCCAGCCAACCTGCTCCTCGTGGCTTTAGGAATATTACTTTCATCAAACGCCCAGTCTGAGCTATTTTGGTTGACATTTTTCTTTTGGAGAAAATGTGCTTTGTATTTTCCCTCTTTCACTTTGTGCAAGTAGAAAAACAGAACTGTTTAAGCATGGGTGCTATCTTGTTTAGTCCAGATTTACTGTGGCAATAGACATGGTTCACATCTCCTGTTTCGGTTGATGCCGTGTTGCCAAGCCCTGTAGGTTATTGTGGTGTTTATATTGAGAGTGGAATTATGGTAAGAATGTGCCACGATACCACCAAAGCAACAGCAGGCTGTTCTGGCTGTTGCTTTGGTGGTGGTCTGAGGCTGCTTAATACTGGCACTTTGGTTCTGGAAGAGCATTGAGCCTCTGGATTGATGAAATACCGCCAAGATCCAGCATCTGAAGCTTGAATTCATTACACATGTTCCCACTCTCCCTGTGATCATTTGCCGGGCCTTGATCACCCGTGGGGAGAAATACCACACAGAAGCCCTCCTCTGTCTCCTGAGGAAGCTTGTTGTTGAGAGTGAGAGCTACTAGAGACTCTGAAAATAGATAAATATTATTGGTAAGCCACAGAATTTAGCTGAAGAAAATTTAGAGAGTCTTCTCAAGAGGCTTCACAGCTTTTTTGCTTTATAGAAAGAGACATCGGCTTCCCAATCTCACATGTGGTCCAAGGAGAGTTCATTACTTTCTGGGTTTACTCACCAATAAGCTTGGGGTTGGATAAATAGCTGTTGTGTATCATTAGAATTAGCCTGCTGTGATGGAGTTAAGCATGAAGACAGAGTGGCCCTGCCAGTGTCAGGTTAGTTATCTAACGAGACAGAAGATCCGGTTTTACTCCAGTCATCAACTTGCCATGAACTTCAGCTGAGTTAAAGGGCAAATTCCAGTCAAATGTAACACATACTGTAGCCCTTTGACCTCTTGCACTGGTGTTTACAACACACGTATCTATACGATCAGTGAGCAGCAAGGTATTTTAAACGGTTGTTATCAGTCTCCTTAAGTCTTGTTAAACTAAGCAAATGAACCTGATTTCCATCGTTCTGACAATTTCACCTCTAAAAAAATATTTTGCAATGTGTAAGGCAAGAATGATATCTGTTAACAAACGTCTTTGACCACAACACTAGAAACCTGCTGTGCCTCTTGCTGTAATAAGCCATATTTCAAGCAAAAAACGTGCCGTCTGAAGTCACATATTATTTTCTTCTTGGTCTTTTTTTCCTGGATTGTGATCAAAGAAAAGGAAATCACATGAACTAAATGATGAGGAATGTGTTCGCCACAGGACTTGCTCATTATTTAGGGCAAGAATTTTCCATTCGTCCAGTTTTGCATCATATGTTGCACATAAACAACTGTCTGGAAAACAACAAAGTCTTGCTGGATCATATATATTTGGTTATTTCCATGTGATCTCGAGCTCCAAGCTGGTCTAGACAGCCTGTACTCACTCAGCGCCTCCTCCTCTTCCTGGTTTGGGGTGAGTATGGAATGAGAAGGTCAAAGGTTAGGAACTCCGTAGTGGAGGGCCTACTCCACAGATAAACTTTTACAGCCGTGAAGCTGTGTGTTAGTGGCAGTTAGCAGTGGGTAGACATGCCAAAAAGCATGTGAGCGTGAGGTGTGATCGTTGTTCCCCGTGTGTCTTTTTCCTATGCCAGACACACTGCACTGTGCAGTGTCGACATCAGTGACAAATTCTCGGTTGGCTAGACGCCTGACTTTTGTGTTTCCACAACAACTATCAGCTTCTCACTAATTTGCTTTGACAGATCTTGCGGCCCTGCTCACATTTTGTCTTTTCTTTGATAAGTTCTTCATTTGTCTAAAATAAAATCAGTGCATCCACACGTTGCATTGCATGTGCTTTGGATGAAAGCGTCTTACGAATACAATGACGTATCTTACGTCGTTTGTAGCGTTCATGGATCGCTGCGTTTCTGCATGTAGAGCACGTTGTGTCAACAGAATTGTACAGAGAGATAATAATTGCCTTCTGGCGCTAACAGACAGCTAGACGGCTCAACACACAGATCTATGCAGATGTGCAATGGCTGTCTGCCAGTAGTCATCAGAAGCAGCATGGTGTTATTAGGGACTAATACTGCCACACTGGTAAGCGTCACGGCATGAGAAACATTCTGGAGAGTCTTGTCTCACTCTGTATTAGCCAAAGCCACAAGCATCCCTGAGTTGCATAATAGTGCTTTTGTGCAGGCGTGAGGTTCCATGTGTCTTTCTGTCTGACAGCCACACAGATGTGCTATCAAATAAGGTTCCAATAACCTGACAGGATTAGCCAAGGGAGAATCTGTCCTCTTGATAGCCTGATAGAGAAGAGACCTGATATGTCTAAGTGCATTTGCAGGTTTTTGAAATGAAAAATATTCTTTAAGGGGAATGCAGATTTTTGTCTGCCAGATTCATCCTGTCCGATTCAGGCAGAAATAAAGGGACCTACATCTACTTTCTAAAGGAAAGTTCAACTAACAACTGAAGCTTACTGCAGTGGATGAATTACAGTGAGAAAATCCAAATATAATCAAACATAAGACATTTTTTTATTCCAATGTTCATAGAAAATCAGAACACCTTTCAGTAAATTACAGTCACATTATATACAGCAAATTTACAGTAGAGTATCAGACTACCGTATTTTTCAGACCATAAAGCACACCGGATTTTGCGCATTAAGCAAAACAAACCAGTCAGATAAGTCAAACCTTACTGAACTCATTCTTCTTGCTTCCTCCACTTCTGTACCATTGATTCATTAATGTTGAATTCTCTTGCAGCTGCTCTATTCCCGTGTTGTTGCAGTATATGAATGACTAACCTGGTATTGTGGATGGATTATCTCAGTTCTCCTGACTGAAGTTTGGTCCGTTTACAGCATCCTGCCATGCGATTGCATTTGTCTCTAACCATTAGGAACCCTCACATTAACTTTCGAGTGGAAAAAGGTTAGCGTTCATCCTCCAGCTTCACTGTGTTTGTTATGCTAACATAGCTGTGTCGCTAGCGATCACGTAGCACATCATTATATACCAGCTAGCCCAGCTTCAGTAACCCTACAAACGTCACTGCTGTTTAGTTTTCTGTCTTCATTTATGTTGGAAGTGATAACAGAGCTGTACGTTTAAATTTTCTCAGAAATCTCTCAGTCAGAACATGCTATATCATGTTTAGGTGGAAACTAGCGAGCTAACTTCCTGCTAACTTCTAACTGTTAAATTTAATAGATTCTGTTTTCATGGATGCCTGGAAGTTAAACTTAATTGATACACCTGGTAAAGCAGCAACGCTGATCATTTTATTAAAGATGAAAGAATTTAGACAGTTTTCAACTCTCAGTGATGCCGCAGTGTTCATTTGACTTTGGGACCTGAAGAAGACGGAGTTTTGGACCCAGATTACTCCACAAGGCTCCTGACTATGGTAGCCGTAATGCTCCGACAATCCATCAAGCGTTGCGGCTTCGTAGCTTACCAAAATCGTACTAAAACGTTTTTTGACAGATTTTTGAGCACCGTGTACCATATAAAATCGGTTCAAAGTCAGTAAGCACAACCAGAATTCATACATAAGGCGCACCGGATTATGAGGTGCACTGTCAATTTTTGAGAAATATAAAGGATTTTAAGTGTGCCTTATAGTCCAAAAAGTACGGTAGGTGTTTTTAAAATTGCACAAGGCTCAGTGAAATCAAATGAGCAGGAATAAGTTTTATGATCACTGCATAATTGGTTTGGAGGCAAAAAGTACTTGTTTTGGGCTCAAAGTGCATTTGCTTTAAGAAAGACAGTCTTCATACCCAGGCAGAGAAGCCGTGTTTTTCTTTCACCACCCATATGCTGTCAATCACCTTCCCATTCTGGAACACACAGAAAAGTCTTTGTCATCATCCGAGCAATATTCCTTGGTCGTAAAATGAATCGCACTCACACATTCTTCCTCGTGTGCTCACCTGGTCATCAGACACCTGCTCCAAGTACAGGTGGGTTCCATTGACCACCTGCATACGGCTGTAGCCGTAGTCTCTGCTGCGGAAAGCACTCCACTCTTTGGGGTTTGGATTGAACTTGTCAGTCTTCTCTCTGCAGCCCTGCAGAAGATTAACCAGGAATTACACCGAGCCTTTAAGATAGGAGCCACATGCCTTCCTCAGACTCTGACATTTACAACTGCGGCTGTGCCTCGGTGTGAGTCTGTCTGCATTTTAATATCCCAATGACTAATCCCTCTGTGGTTGGATGACAAAGTGTACTCTGCACTGTTCACCACCACATCAGAAAAGAGTTAACCAGACCAACAGATGGTACTAAACTCATGTAGCAGACCAGCTGCTGCACAGACAGAGCTGTTTACCATACATAACGGCATTTCTGTTGATTTCACTGTCACTTTGTGCACTGACCTGCACACAAAAATGTTAACAGTGACACAGTGACGTGAAACTACTCACAGCAGAGCCTGTGATAATGTGGACTGGAGCTTTGGGGTTCACGTAAGGCTGTTCTCTGCTGCCATTGAATACCTTCAAGGAGCAAAGCACAATAAGTTTGGAAGACTAGTTTACAACAGGGGAAAGCAAGGATGAAGGATGGGGTGAAGTAAGAATGCACCAGCTGACCTTATCACCATACACAGGCCACAGCCTCTCATACGTGTGCTCATGTGCCCACAACTCCACATCCACTCCTGTGGGGGGGAAAAAAAAACCTTTCATAGATGAGAAGCATACACAAACAGCTCAGTGGTGCAACTGAAAGTTCCTCAGAACCTGTGCCTATTTAATTTGCAGATTTCTCAACAAACAACCAAACCTTACGATCAGAGAAACAAAACCTGACAGCGATTCATCACAAATTAAATAATTAAAACCGAGCGAAAAGTCTGAGAAACGTAATACAGGAAAAACATTTTGAAAACAGGCTGTTAGCATTTCAGCCAGACAGAAGGCCTGGTGTTTGGTTTGCTCTGCTGTTAGGACATTAGTCTAAGTGTGCAAATTTGCAATATTAAACACCCACAGACTAGGTAGCATACCATAACGGTAAAATAGATCCTCAAGACCTGGAGCCGGTGGTTTTGTGTCATTCCTTCCCAGACGGACCTGAGACATAGGTGAGAGAGGTATAATGACAATATGAATTGGCATTAACATCCAAACCACTACCTGCTGGGTGAAACACTATCTGGCAGGCATCCATTACCTGTGCCTGCCTCACTCTCAACAATGCCAAGTGTTGAGAGAAGCAAGCCCCGGTGGAAACTATTTGCTCCAAATTACAGTGATTATGCCAGCACGCCGTGCTGCTTATGGGTTCTGTGGACTGGCCAGTCTGCAACATGCTTGTCTTGTCTCCTAGCAGGGGCAATTTAAGTGTAAAGCAAGGCTGTGAAAATAAATCCTGCAAATAACAATATGTGATAAAAATAAAATGTTTAACAACACAAACATGCTGCTGTTTACATAACCGGGAACACAGCTCCCAATTAACAGCAGCTTCTTTAAAGCCAAGGCTCACGGTATTTTAAGGTAATGACAACATGACGTTTGCAGTAGTAAAATTACATCACACCTATAGAGTGAATTACCGATATGGTAATACAGAATAATACTAGTAAAGAGTCTGGAATTTAACACCACAACACCACTCTCATACCCCACAAGGCACTGGTATGGGTGGCACTATCACCCTTTACTAAGCTAGACATTCAGCCTGTCTGTACATGTTTTCGATCATTTTTCTATAAAATTTTAGACATAGTCAAAGGTTTAAATAATGAGCCCAGCTTATGTGAACCAAAGCTCAGCCTTCAGATTAATCTGAATGTTTAATATTGTCATATGAGGAACACAAGTCGGGCTTGCCCAACTTCTGTTTTGTTCAATCTTGTATTTGCAAAGGACAGCCAATCAGGAAAATCTTCAAAGGGGGAGCGAAGGAGTTAAAACATCTTCTTTCACACACCGTATTATCTGTGGGGATTGTAAATCATCCAAAGCTACTCTAGTCCAACAATAAAAACATCAGCCTGGGAGTTACATTAATAAGTGCCCTACACAATGAATTGTGAAAAATTATTATATAATATAAACCATTTCTCACTGTAGCAATGTAAACAAATTAACAGACTCTTACATACATAGGACTCAAACTTAGTACAGTCATCCTGGTCATCATCAGAGCAGTACATGGGCCGGTGCCCCATGGTTATGATCCAAGGACGCACTGCTCTGTTCTCGGGCTTGTTGGCCTCCTAGATGAAACAAAAGTGGAGCCACACATGTGTCACATTAAAACAGGGAAACAAATTCAGCAACATGCTCTTACTTTCACTGAAATGAGAATTCTGAATATTATAATGATATAAAATGACCTTGGTCTTAAAATGAGAAAAAAAGAGGTCAAAGCAAGTGTGGGAACAAAAGAAAGGACTTAGCCACAGTGGACAGATGGAATTGTTGTGGTCATTAACCTCCAGGTCTTTCTCCAGCCAGTCGTACTGCTTGAAGAGGAGGTCCTGGCCAAAGTCAAGATAGAAGTAAACCTCGGTGGAAATGGAGATTATGTGCGCTGAGCCCAGGTTCCAGCTGCAGAGACATTGTTAAAATAATACACGGCACTGACCCAGGAGAGGAAGCGTGTTAAAAGTCATCTGATAAGCAAGAGCAGGTCTCACTTTAAACCGCAAAGTGTGAAAAATACTCCAGACGACGTTGCGTCACTCACATATCGTTATAAAATAGACTAAACTGCTCTTTAAAAGGCCGCACTGTACTGTGAGTGCTTACATGTCCGTGCTGTAGGGTTAATGGAAGAGTGCCACTGTACATGTGTGCTTAATGTTATGAACAGTTTCCAGTTGCAGACAGTTGCCTGGATGGAGTTTCTCTTTGCCTCCTAACTGTGCACATGAGTGGAAGGCTCTCAGCCAGCAGCCCTGCCCAGAGAGTGGGCAGCTGGCCTGTGGTGTAGCAATGTACTGTATTATCTTACTGTCTGACAGAAGGAGGCCTGTGGTGGGCGATGAGTCACACCTGTCAGATGTATAGCTCCTTTGTGTAGTCTCAGTGTGTGAGATAGGAGAAGTAAGCTATACTAAGAGAGCTCTATACTCCTCTGCTGACTCATTAATGCTTACTGAAATACAGCAGGACGTTTGACACACTTAACATGACACTTCAAATGGGCCCGCTGTTGGAAAACAATGAATTACTCATCACGAGTGCTGTGTGCAGGGCTTGCAATGACATGCTTTTGTATTCGTTCACCTGCTTCGGTGCATTAATTGATTGCTGTTAAAGCAGCTCCCTTACCTGTACCACAGGCTCTCGGTCTGGCCTGGCATGCTGAAGCGATTCCTGTAGTTGGAGAAGTTGCTGTGAACAAACAATATAGCGAGAAATGCAATGAGATGGACTGATCGTGCACTCTACATTCCTTGAATAAATGAGAAGCAGCACTTAGCACCTCAAACTGCTGCTTTCTCGTAGTTTGAGATGATTATACCAGCGCCTGGAAAAACTGCAATCCATTCAGAATAGATTTAAGATAATTCCAAGCTTTCTCTGAAATACAATAAACCAGCTGTTCGTGGAAAAAAAGCCCCTGCATTTGGTGCAGTTCTTTTGATTTATGTGCTTTTTCATTTGTCATCTAAACCTGGCAGAAGACTTGGAGTTATACCTCATTGGATGAAAACAACCATCAACCTCTAAGACCTCCTGGAAGGTCCTAGATATTTAAAGGAACTATAAACACTGTTACATGCAAGCTATCAGAGGATCCCTCTCTAAATTAAAGGCTGGGCAGAAACGCAAAGTAGCCTCTGTGACATCAACCTATAGCTTAGTGATGGAATAGTCTGAAGCTTAAAATCATGGTCAGCAAGTGGAGCCAGATAATCAAACTCTGGTCAACATGAGGGAGCTTGGGTGGAGCCGGACATGGGATAAGCGAGTAGGAGCCACCATGACCGAGAGTGCCACAGCTGTCAATCAAGAACATGTCTCTAAATATACCTCTCTTAAAACCATGACATCGTTTTAAAAGAAGACTGTCATTTTACATCCAGCAGTCATCAGAGGAATCCAGTTTTGAGGTAGTCCTGCAGTGGTTTCACCACCGAGTCATGGCGGTTTTTATTGATCTAGATATAGCCGGACACTTAAAGTGATCAGTCCATCGCTGCTCATTGCACTACATGAAACAGACACATACTAATTGGAAACTCGAGAGATGCTAAAACACTATCAAACCAGCATCTCCAAATTTTACAACGCAAAAGAGTAAAAATAAAAAAAAATTCATGGGAAGCTCTCCCAGACTCCAATCACTCTTTTCACAGTTTTTAATTTAGAAGGCAGCAGCCAGTCTTCTCAACAGGCCATTAACTAAGCAAGGTGATGGGAACAATTATTTTCTTATCTCACGTAGGGGAGGTGGGAAAAAGAGGCAATTTCCTCGGCAGCAGCCAGAGTAGGGTAGCAGATCCCTGAATTGACAAGTTTAATGTAGGGCTAGGGGTAATGTTGAGTTAGGGGTAACTTGAGAGCAGCAGGGTCAGAGGTTAAAGGCCAGGATTCAGGACCCAAAAGGAGGATCACAGAGCTCTTAACTAATGCTGAATAAGTCTTAAAGTAATGTCACCTGTAGTTTGGGTGGGCACCGAGGTCAGGTTTAAATGGTCAGCATGATAACCCAGCAAAGGTCAGTGTGTGAGCCGCTTGTTTCAACATCATTTCATGTGCACAATGGCAGGCTGATCCTACAGATGGCACCTTTAAAATGTTAAAAATAGCTATAGGTACGAACTTTATTTCAAAGTTATTATATGAAGGACATTTTTTCATCTTTTAGTATAGATAATACAAAAAATCTTTACTTAAGTCATTCACCCTAACGTAAAAGCATAAGGATGAGCTCTTTATCCCAAACAAATCTGCTGTGATTGAAATTTCACAGCCAAATGTGATCACTGTGGTGAATAAGGAAGAGTCCTAATATAAGTTCATACTCCCATCTTGTGGCTAAAAAGGGTATGAGCAGGCATTTTAAGGATCTGGGAACACAGAAAAAGGTTTTTTGTTCTGTTTTGTTTAGTTTTGAATCACTGGATTTTTAGACATACAGGAAATGTATTCACTGGCTGAAACTAAATCAAAAACAAGCTATCAAGTCTGTAGTTCAGCAGTGGAAATGTAATTTAGCACAGACATGACAAGCGTTCATTTGTGTCATTGATCTGTATGGGAGTTCAGCAAATAATGTGAGTCATTCTAAGTCAGATTGTCATCTTTCCAGCTAAATGTGTGGGTTTTTTAAATGGACATTGAGATAGAAATCTGGATGTCAAATTCAGAACAACCCGTCTGCTTCAACTGGCCCAGTAAGATTTTCCCTGCTCGTCAACTCTTTCCTTTCATCATCTGATGGGCTAAATCCAGGCAGTATGACAACTTAAAGGATCCAGTTGTAATATTCATGGAGCATATCATTGTTTCAGATGATGACCGTTAGTCTGCTGAAGCACGTGCTCATCTTGGTGAACAAAGACAGCCTTGACTGGGGCCTTAGCATCTTCCGTGGACCGGCTGTTCTCATGCAGCTGGAATGCTGACTGAAAACCTTTGTGGTCGGCTCCGTTTTAATCGCCTTTAACTCATTAGGTTTTGAGGTTGGAAAGCGAGAGTAACAGAGAAGTACAGTGAGACGGAGCACAACAGAAAGTGAGGAAGAAAAGCAGGGCCCAGCTGCTGGGTATACTTGGATTCTGAACGACACCACAGAACGAAACACATATTTAGGTATAGAAGAAGAGGGGGCGGGGGGGGAGCTGCATTATGTAATGCACCGAGCTGGTTTTTGATATCAGGTTCTTATGTCGGGATGCAGCGCCAAGAAAAAGAGACTACTGTTAGCAGCTCCTTAATAAAGAGGCAGACAGTAGTCCTATTACACATGGCAAAGCCAAGAGAGTGAGAACGGTCCCCGTATAGAAGCGGCAAGTAAATATTATGGTGCAGGATCAGACACCACTGAAAGTTTCTAACTCCAGCAGATGTTGTTGGAATTCAGGGATCAATTCGCTGCTGATCCTCATGATAAAAACCATATGAATGTCTATAGAAGTCTGACTTTAACTATAACTAAGAAATGTGTAATTTAATGTACTGAAACAGTTAAGTGACATATTGTAATAATGTGGTTTTTATTTTATAAGGGAGAATTGTCGAGTTGTAATTATGAAGCTAATGGGGGGCAACCCACTGAATAATATCTATGCATACATGATTGCATGTAGAGTCGCACTGTAAGCTGGGTTTTTTTATCATCAATTAATCTGCAGATTATTTTATTACATATGGCTCTTTTGCTCTAAAACATTCACTGACTATTTACTGCACAGTTTCTTTAACCCAAGCTGACTCCTTCAGACTGCTTGGTATCTCCAAAACAGCACAAAAGCCTTTATTATATGTGATTTACTAAAGTGTTATAGATAAAATCAGGGAAAGCTGTAAAACCTGACATCTAAGAAGCTAGAAGAAGCAATGTTTCAGGGTTTTGTTTGAAAAATTATGAAATAGTTTACTTTAATTTAAGATTTTACCATTTAACTAAGGCTTTGTCTTGTGTTTTCATCCAGATAAGTTCCCACACTCAGATGCAAAGAGCACATTTGGTAACCGTGAGTGAAAATACTGACAGTTCCCACCACCGCAGGCCATCTCTGGAAACTCAAAAACAGATATTAAGCTGATGATTCCCAGTCAGACTAATGTTAGTTTTGGACAGTGTTGACTTGTTTAGAACTTGGTGGCTCCTAATGCTGCTCCAGACTTCGGAGACAAAAATAGCTCCCATCTGTTCAAACGGTACAGTAAAGACTTTTCAGGACTAACCGAGTGTGCTCTCTATTTTGCAGAAGAAAAAGTGCAGCTGATGGGGCTAGCCTTGAGATATAGCATGCACTGCTGTTTTTCTGTCCAAAACCCATTAATTACACTCCTGGCTCTGTGAGCAGAATGTGGTGCAAATATAAAGAAAAAGAAAAACAGAGCTGAAGGCAGACAGCAGACAAACAGACGCTGTGTGAGAAAGAACGTGTTTTTGTAATGAACGTGTGCCTGACTTCCACCTATGGATGCATCGTATGAATGAGAGAGACAGCAGAGAGATTCAGTTGAATTTCACCTACTATGTAGCTTCATGGTTGCCGGGACAGGTCATGTAGGGCACGTAGGCAGCTATGGACTCGATCTGCCTCATGAACTCGTCCCCAATCCTGGCATTATCCTGGAATCACACAGTGTCATTGAGCCATTAAACATGATGTCAAAGAACTTCCTGTTAAGACAGTGTTCATTTTTGCACATTCAGTCCATTTTCCAGAATGCTTCAGGAACGTAGCACAGGCTACCAAATAAACCTCAATGGAACTTGAAGAGTTCGTCTTAAATATCCCAATACTGTCTGCGGTGCTTTCAAAGCACACCGCGGTTCATTTCTCCTCTGATGGCTTTTACCTGCCACAGCCATTAACGACCTTTCAGGCTAAATTCTCTCTCTGTTTTTCTATTTATAATATCAGCGAAGCCGCAGGTGGTGCCTGCACATTCCAGCTGAGAACACAGCTCAGATGAATTATGGTTATTAATTTTTGCAGCAGCCTGATGATTGCATTTTACATTCTCTCCCTATTAAAAAACAGCATTAATAACGCGCAAAGTTATTTAAGGGAAATGATATTAGCATCCGAGACAAGGTTATGTCCTCTAATATGAAAGGTGACAGCTGTGAGGATTTCATATGAGCCAATATGTTATTGGGACTTAAGATCTGTGGTTTTGAGTAGCACCACTTTTATTCATGAAATACTTGGGCGACACAATCCGTACTCTCATCTTTCACTGCGGGCTTAAGGCGTTTCACAGCAATGCTAATGTCCCAACCACAGCTGAAAGCTCTCACATGCCCTGAGGACAAACAGTGGTGTGCAGTAGAGAAAGGTAAAGTGGCTTATCTCTTCTGTCTTATTGGAATCAGGGATATATCAGAGTGATTTTAAGAGTATAAGAACTTTGCTGTCAGTGACCTTAATTGAAACTAGGTGCAGGTTTGATCACATTTCACAAGACTGGAAAGATAGAAGGGTAAATTACCTCATGCATGTCATAGGCAAAGTCTCCTGTAAAACAAGCACATAAAATCTATAGATTAGAATCTTTTACATGATTTTTACTCTTTGCCAGCATAATGTAAAAACAAGATGTGCAGATTAAGTTTCCCCAAGCAGTACCATCTAATCAGCTTCACTAGATTTATATTGTCAGAATTTATTTCAAGAGAGCTGAACTCTTACGTAGTTTTGGCATTTTGCTGTTTCGTTTCTAGTGTTAGATATAAAGAAGCTGAACATAATGAAGCTAAAACCACAACGCAGCTAGAAACTGGGAGACAACTAGTCTGACTGTGCCTATCATCAAAACCCCAAAATGTATAAATGACAGTTTATAGTTTCACGGGGGATTACATCATCTTGCTTTTCCTTGCTTTCTGTTATTATGGGAAACTAAATCAAACAGTTTCTCTCCATCTTCTTATTCCCGGCACAGACACGATCGCTGCACCAGTCTTTACAAGAACTGCTTCGACAGTTTGGTGATTTAGATGTTGAACAACAGCAAACATGTCCAGCGATGACAGAATTATTGTAAAAGTATAAATAAACCATTTTAAGCCATCAGTCATCACACTTGAAAAATGTAAACTGGTATTTGAAGCAGAGATGTACATAAATCTGCTGATCTCTAACTTTGTGTAACTGCTTGTGATAAAGCGCCATTTGTCAACAGCTGCTCTCTTTCACTTTAAACTTCAGATGATCCTTAGATATCCTGACTCTTTTTAACTCAAGAACAAGAAATGTCAACTTAAAGGCCAATATGGTTACACTTTACTGTTTTTTATTGAAGGAACTAGATTTCAAGGATTGGTTGATTATTATTTGATGATTTTCATGCATTTTCCTTTTTTCTTTCGTGATTTTTTTTTCACAAAAATTGATATTTGTGTTTTTGTTTCTGAGCCATTAGCTTGCTCTGAATTAGGAGGATGGTTTTTTGATTGAACCAGTTTAATGTAACATTTTCTCAGGTTGGTGGTGCATGACATGAGCGTTCTTGTTCGTGAATTATTTAACAAAATATTGATATTTGATGTCACTGTACCAAATAGAATATCTAGCGAAATATTGCAAAATGTGAGGTAAAGGTTTTTTTCCCCACTTTTAATATTACCAATATTACACAAACACAAAATCTATGAATGACATTTGACTGGTACAAAATAACTAAATGCAGTGCTTCACCCATTATTCATACATTATGACTTCACAGCATTAAGATCACTCAGATGTCTATATTTAAGAACTAATATATTATTAACCCCCTCAGCAAGTTGTGTTGCAAATTGTGCTGCTGTGCCTTCTTGAACCAGCGGGAGAGGTAGTTCACTTAGTGTTTACATTGAGGAGAAATAAAAATGTAAGAAACATTATTTCCTATTTTTAAAAATGGAGAGATTATAAAAGCTGGCGATCCAGTGAATCAAAACTAGGTTCTTTGGCACAACAAAAACCTACACTCTGCAGTTTAATCAGTGAAGTGATGAATAGCAGGCTAGTGACCAGAATCCATCCCATAATGCTCAAAGCAAATAAGTGCAAATGATGACTATGTGTTATTATGGTAATTACAGTAATTACCACAATGATATATTGCCTCCTCATTAGATATCTCTGTCGGATGTCAGCTGGCTTAATTGATTTGATTTATGTTAATACAAGCTGTGGATGACTAATGCCTTAAGCTGCGGTTTATATAACTTAATGCCTCTTTTACAATGATGAATGATAAAATATCTAGAAGGGTAGAAGTTACCTATGTGTAAGATGACATCGTACGTTCCGAGCTGAGTTTCCTTTTGCAGTCGAGCCAGAGACTGGGGGTTCTCATTGCCGAGGTCACCATACAAAGCAAACCTGGGACTGGACGTAGTGCTGTCATTAAGAGCAGTGAAGAAGAACACGTCGCTCCAGCCTTCTTCACTGCCACAGTGGTAGACTGGAAAAAAATGTAGGAAAAAAGTTTCACAGTTAAGTGATCCATGAGATGGTGTGAGAGCCAAAAGCTAAATGGAGAATAGATTTGTTTGTATAGAGTGCTCTTCTACTCTACATGAGTACTTAAAGTAAAGCTTTATATAACATCCCTCATTCATCCATACGTACAAGCATTTTTTCTACCTAAGTGCTTTCTATCTAACCTTCACACACCAAGGTGGGTTTCAGTATTTTAGGCATACTCACTGGAGCAGCTAGGGATCAAACCACCAACCATCTAATTAATAAAGGACCTACAGATACAGCCACCCTAATGTCAGCTATATAAAAACTCCACCCACCATACGAAGCTGCCGGCTTGAGGCCTCTGAGTGTGACCCTGTGAATGAACATCTTCCTCTTTTCCGTTCCCGAGTCAACAAACAGAGTCGCGTGTCCTATGGCGCTCATCTCAAAGAGCCGAGCCCCCAGAAGGCTATACTCCACCTTGCTCTCTGTGTCATTGAAGGTTGTCCAGGTCACTACCATAGTGCCTGGCATTCCTGAAGAAGAAAAGTCCATTTATTTGAAATGTGATGCAGATTTGTCTGACAGGAACATTGGATACACTTACTGGTGCATTTATTAAAGCCAAAAGATGCTGATGTGAAAAAGCTGACTTTACAAGAGTGGAACTTTTGATCTTGCTGCTGGCAAGATGAAGCATTATAAAGGCAGACTTGAGTTGGCCAGGTACTTGCATAAAGACATCAGTTCAATAATGAGTACCACATGTTTCACCTTCATAAGAAAAGAACAAAAGGGTTTTTATGCTGCATTAGATACAGGTTTGGAAGTTTAGGTAATTAAACGGTGTCCTCAACCTACATGACAAAAAATACAGTCAGGGAATATTTCTGTGAACCTGCCTGAAAAAAAGTCAGATGTAGTCAGTTAACAGAATATTGAGCAATTTGTACAAAACATCTGTAAATCTGCAAGTGACCTGGATACTTGTGTGTATTTCAAAGGGGAAAAATATGTCTGTGAAGGTTCTCAGTCATCCAGGTCATCGTAGTCAAAGGAGCTTGCAAAGAAAAGCGTCTGGACTTCTTTAAGTTGCTTGAAGACGTTTCATCCGAGAAGCTTCTTCTAAGGTCAAATGGTGGAGAGTCCCAGATTTAAACCTAGTAGGAGTTTCCCCCCAAAGAGGGACAAAAGGACCCCTGAGGATCCTCTAATCGCCTGAGCCAAGGTGTGAAACTGGGTGTGGGTCTCCACCATTTGACCTTAGAACTGAAGAAGCTTCTCGGATGAGAGGTGAAACGTCTTCAAGCAACTTAAAGAAGTCCAGACGCTTTTCTTTGCAAGCTCCTTTGACCAAGGGGAAAAACTGTAT
Source organism: Pundamilia nyererei (assembly GCF_000239375.1). Taxonomy (NCBI): domain Eukaryota; kingdom Metazoa; phylum Chordata; class Actinopteri; order Cichliformes; family Cichlidae; genus Pundamilia; species Pundamilia nyererei. Next base: position 925,599 of record NW_005187524.1, read on the forward strand.
CCCACATGTGTCAGGTGGAAAAGGTCAAACACTTACCTCCATAGGAGAGGTGCACCTGTTCTGGCTGGGTCCAAATAGGAGGAACACTGAGCACCAGCAGGGGTGCAGCAAATAGCAAAGCACAGGCAGCGTGAACAGGCGACATTTTAATGCTGGACCTCAGGGAACAAACGTCTGATTAAAGAAGCCACACACACACACACACACACTCACTTGAATCACATGATCTCCGACTTCTCATAACAAAAATCACATGACTCTAAAGGCACTAGTATAAAAAAATGTGGAAATATTGACGATATTTAAAGCCTTCCAGTAAATGACATGACCTCAGGGGAGGTTTACACATGCTGAGTAGTTAGGATAAACAAAGTCACATACTGTGTTTTGGTCTCTGTTGAGTATGTCCAAATCAGTTAACCTCCATTCAGCCCATGAAACTGCAGAACCAAAACAGCAGAGTCAGCAACAAGTTTAGAAATAGATGATGTGACAATAAAAGCATGTGATGTTGCTTTTCATTGTGCAGTACTGCAGTGAAAGACAGAAGAGGTAAGCACACATGCTATGGCTTGCCTCAGATCAATTAAATGCAAAGGCAAGCAGCTGCTATGCTGGACTTACCAGAACAAAGACACTATCAGTGTCACAGCCCATGAAGACAAAATCGTGCTTTTTAATTGAGTCAAAATCTACTATACCAGCTGATCTGATCTATCAGTTACATTAACTGTCAGTTAGGCTGATCATTGACGATTCTCTTAGCTGTGTGTTTTGGTTGTGAAACGTGCACCAACACTGTGTCAATAGCCGATAGAGGGTGCACAGTCCAACAGCTGAATGATGAATAGGCTGCTTTATTCTCCAATGATGGGCGGTACCGCCGGCTAGTTGCGTAAAAAGAATCAAAGTGTTTAACTGTCATATCTCTGTTTGGAGAAGCAGCGCAAAGTGAGTACATCATATTTACTGTGAACGCTTACAGGTTTGTTTATTTATTTCACTTTAAATGCTCTGACGCATTTATTTTCACATGTATTTCCTCGACCGCTGGTTGGAACACAATTAAAAAGCTTCTTTCTTTTTGTCTGGTTAGCTGTTAGCTACCTGACTGTTAGCTACCTGGCTTAATTACTTGTTAGCGATAATTCAAAGCTAATACTTTGCATTAAGTGCAATAGGAAACAAAGAAATTCATGCCTCTGTACAACACTTACAGTTAAGCTAAAGGCAGTGAATGATCGTCTCCAAAAGCGCAAACGACTTCTGTTCTGAATAAATTACATATATTCAGAAAAATAAAAACTTCAAAGAGTTACAGCTAAGCTAAACTCAACCAGCTGTTTTGGCTGGAGAGCGCTTCCTGACCACGTCATGTGCAGAACGATAACAATGGCCGAGTGGATTGTGGGAGATGTTGTTTTTCAGCGTGTCGCGTTATAAACAGAATATTAGATGAATAATTAATGATTGATTTACTGGCAAAAATGTATTATTACTATCTTACTTTGTTTACAGTGGTAAACGGTGTATTTGGACATGTGTAGCCCGTATGTTGTGGGGACAAGATAATGTTTACACTGTCCACAATGTGTAGCCATTTATGGCCAGAAACACAAGATTCATACACTGTTAACCTCTAAAATCCTGTGATATGCATTTTTTAATCGCCTTAAAAGTTTTTATCTTGTCTTACAAAAATGGTAAAAGTTAGGAAATGAGCAAAAATTATATAAATAATACATTAAGTTGATCTTAGATGATTTTCAGGCAAAGGCTCTATAGTTCAGTGAAGTATGTATGTATTTTGTCGTGTTTATAAATTTGTTAACTCATTCATATATCCTTTCTTTTTAGATATAATGGACCCCAACACTGAAGATGCAGAGAGCCAAAATGTTGAGGATCGCTTGCATCATGATGCAGCACAGTACAAAGTGAGCTATCCTAAAGGGAGAAACACAAAACAGGTGAGCTGGGTTGGTCATTATGTTGCACAAATCTATTTCTGGTTCCTGGTGCTTTTTATGCCTCTAGCTGTGTTTGTGCATCGCCATGTTTTGTCTTTTTAAATTCAGGCGGATGATGCTGCAAATGAAGAGTGCAACAAAAAGAGGTATTTCCTGCCTGTTTTGCATTTTTTTTACAGCCATTTGTTTTTGATTAAAAGCTATATTTGGAATTTTACCCCATCCAGATACCCGGTTAGCCGCTCTGGGAACAACCCAGGCAGAGTGAAGCGGGTAGTGTCATGTAAAAGGAAGACTCATCATCTGACTGTGGCTCGAAGAAAGCAGCTTGGGTCTGGGAGAACTTGTGATGCTCCAAACAAGGAAAATGAAACAAAAGTCTTGCAGGGCACACAGCAGGATATTTTCAGTATGGACCCCTGGGATTTCCCATTTCATGTCAATAATATCAATAACAACCAAGGAACTGATAGAACTGGTTGTGAAGAGGCTGACTACTGTGTACTGACTGAGGTCAGTAAGACGTTTGCATTGTTTTATGAATTACTTTTCTTGCAAACACGCAGCTGAAACTACTTAAAGCTGACTATGTTTTCCAGCTCACGAGGGATCACAACACGCTGACTGACGTGCTTTTTGGAAGAAATCTAAGACTCAAAGTGGCTTTAACGTTGTGGCAGAGAAATGTTGGAGAGCTGCTGACATACTTTCTGAGGTGTGCGCCGTGCGGCTGCTTTCAAACATGCGCCAATGCTTGTTTGCTAGTATTTCCAAAGTTTGATTACATCATATTTTTTGTACAGTATCCAAGATACTGGTGTGTTTGTTGACTTTCTCCCCCTCATAAGCAAATGGTGAGCACTGAGTTTTGCAAATATCCTAGTAACACTGAGATTATAGTGTTACTACAATAATTTTTATATTTTCCCTGCAGCATTGATGAGGATTCTTCAAAGATAACCATCGGCTGTTGTGTCGACCTCTTTCCTTTAGTTAGCAAAGTCCTCAGCAGTCAATATGAAGAGTGAGTAATCCTGCTGAATAAAACACTTTACACATGTACAATAACATTGTGTTTAGCAGCAGGATAATTATTTTTTGTATTTTCTTTTATAGGCATCTTACTGTTGGCCTAAAGTGGGTAAATTCAGTTTTAAAAAACTGGTGGGAGGATCTAAAAGATAGTGGCTTCAGTGGCTCAACAAACTCTCTGCTGGATGAGTAAGTTTAATATATTTATTTTTAATTTAAAAAAAAAAAAAGCACAATCTTTTGACATTAATTTGCCAGAGTTGTATGATTTATTCCTTTGTTGCAGAAACTTTCAAGTTTTTAATCAGCAGTTATGGGAATTGTGGCAGCAGGAACCCTTTTTGAAGTCTGTTCCAGGACCTGCAGGAGACATGGCAAAGGTAAACATGCAGAATTTAACACTGTTAGTCACATGTGTATATATGTGTGTGTTTATGTTTTTGCATTTTATGTACATCTTTTTGCCCTTTAGGTCATCGATTCCTTCCTGTCTAAACTCACATGTCAGCAGTGAAGATCCTGAACGCATCGTTCTCCGTTAACAGTTCAATTCAATTTTATTCGCCTCAGGGCGCATGAACAGTCTCCTTAGTTTTGAAAGTGTTATTCATAGTAGCTGCTGACGTTTGCACTGACTGGCTCTTAGTGTGGGCTGGATGTATTTGCAGAGCAGCTTAAGCAACTAAAGAATTGAGCAATGTCTACAACAGCAATGGTGTGACAAGGCCGATAATTTCTCTCTTAAGTAGCAAAGTAGTATTTTGTAAATAATTATCCACTTAAACGCAGATATTGTGATGACTGTAAGATTTTTGTCCTTTTAACTGCTTCATTAATGATTAACACTTTTTTGTCATTTGTGATTGATATTATAATGATATGTTACAAAAACACTAAAAAGGGATGCCACTAATATTTCTGTTTTATGGCTGCAAAAACAACAATTGCATCTTCTGTAAAACTGTATATGACTGTCTTTACCTTAAGTTGAACTACTCTTGAACTAAACTGTCAGATTACAAGCAACACTCTTTGAAAAAGGTCAACTAAAGAACCAGATGTTTCTGGCTCTTTAGTGTTTATGCTTCTGAAATGGGTAAAATTTGAAGGCAAAAACAATCAGCAGAATTCACATGGGGAGGAAAGACTGATGGATGTTACATGACATAAAGAAATAAAAGAGATCAGAATTTAAAAAGAGGTCATTTAATCAATTCTATGTGTAAAATGCAATGAACATGCTTCAGTTCTGTGCAGCGTGCTAACTCAAAAATGAAACCGTACTCTGTGTACTACTCTAATACCTCTGGATATATACAAGTCCTATGGGGCAGTTTTTTTTTCTCATACATATCCCAGTGTCCAACAAATAACAAGGGTCTAAACTACTAATGATACAGGAGGTTACAGAATCACCAACGTTAAGTACTGTAGCAGAACACAACGCTTGTTAGATATAAATCAAGATAATCGGCTTGTGTTGAAGCAGAGGGCAAACACCAGTTGAGATCAGGGGCTTTCACACTCCAATTAACCCACAAAAACACTCAATAGGAGGAGGAGTGAAATGAGCAAAGGCTGAACCTTTAGAGTTCAGTCTCAGCTGGACTTTAAACCTCATTCACAGTTGAAGTGATTTAAGTAAGGCAGAGACATGTGTTCAAATGTAGGTTTTATCTCACTTTGCACAGATAAGTCGAGGACTGGTGTCTATCATTTTAAGGTGAACCTGAGGATAAAGTCCAACTCTAGCTAGGCACGGGCACTGCAATTCAGTCTCTCAATCCGAACTCAGCTGTCGGCCATTGTGTTTGTGTTTCTGCTGCTTGTCATTCGATCAGAGGAGACAAATACAGAGTGGGAGACGGTTCTGGTACAGACAACACATTTCTACACTGTGTTTCAGGACACAGGTGGCTCTACTTAATGTAAGCGCTTTGATTTTATATTTCTTCAGCACAGTTTTGTATTAGGAGGTGGCCGGGGAGAGGGAGGTCTGGGGTTGTCTGCTTAGGCTGCTGCCCCTGAGACCCGGCCTGGATACGCGGAGGAAAATAGATGGATGGATAGAGTTTTGTATTTGTTACATCAGCTCATATCACTAAAAAAATGCTGTTGGTTTGATCACAGAAAAAGTAAAGGATGAAGTATTTGAGATGCCTGTCGCCAGCAGTGGTTTTGCTGCTGCTTAGTGTGACTGGACTTGACATGGAGCATCTCCAAGCTGAAAACCTAAATCTCCTTTCACCAGATGAGCATAAATTGGTCCTGAACCGTGGAATGAGAGGTATTTATTTATGCAGGCTTTCACTTCCTGTTTGACTTTTCTTTCCTGTCTGTTTCAGTTGTGGATTTGGACAAAAGCTGAACATGATTTGGGAGAATTTTCAAAACACTAGTCTGGAAAATCATTTGATTTTTTTTAAACGCTGAATACATTCATATCTGTGATTATCTGTGAAGATTACTCTTGTGGATGTGAGTTTAATTCCAACCTCTAGATCCAAATCGCTTATTGACTCACTGATGATAAGCATTAGGTCCTCTGAGGTTATTTGTGCATTGTTAAAAGGCAATCTATTAGAAAACTTTTAGAAAAGCAATGTTTTATTGTGCTTACCTGGGAAACATTGAGAAATTATTTTGTACAGAAACATATTTTTTGAATGTGATCAGACAGACGGTCCTTTCACATTCAGAAATGTTGGACAGAATTGTTACCCTGTCCATGTAAAGCAGATCAGCAGACTTTATTCCAAGAGTGTGATTTGTAAGTAAAGGCCTCTCTCACATTGGTTAATATTAATGTTCTTAAGAAAATTATCAGGAGAACAGTGAACAAGAGCAGTGTGCATTGCAAGTGCTGCAAGCAGAAAGCCACAGCTCTCTCAAAACAACATTTCTGCCTGTCTACAGCTTTCTGTTCACGTAAGGTTGTTGGTAATATTAGAAAGATTATCTTTGAAGAAAAGAAACATGACATCATAAAAATGTTTTCCAAGGCACAATTGAAGGAGTATGATGGTTTGGACATGTTGTAGTCCATCTGGGCCATGTGTAAATTTATTTAAAGCTATTTATTGCTGCACAACAGCTGCACAATAAACCAGATTCCAAAAGTAGAAGATCTGATATTTTGTCCCTCAAATAAATAAAATGATCATTTTCATAAAGTACTGGATTTTTTATAGACTTTTAGCACTTGTGTTTAAATCTAATCATGCCTTGGGTGGAAAGTAATACAAGGTAAGCAAATTTTCAGACATCACTACAATTCCTGACCTGCATTGTTTGTACCAGACCGCAACTATTCACTGAACACCTGAGGGGTCCTTAAATTAGACATAACCAAATTGTGCATGGATTGGGTTTAAAGAAGTTGTTTGGCAATTTGAAAAACAGTTGGGGGGCGGTTCTGTTTCTCTAAGCTAGACGCTAATGTTAGCAAGCTAGTTAGCTTGGTGTAAAAACTGGGAAAAGCAAACAAAGCTTCCGCGTCTCCTTTTGAAGACTTCAAAACGAATGTGCAGCTGAAAAGCTCACCTACTAGCAGCTTGTAATTTGTTGAAGTTATTTAAATTTCACATTTCAATCACGATAATATTACAGAATTTAGAAAGCTACTCCACTGAGTCGAGGATCAGTACATAAACTTTGTGAAATAACTGTCATTTTCACACGTTAAACCTTTTTGTACTAAATGAAGACAAAACAAATATGTGGTAATTATCAAAAAAGCTAGTAATGGAGTAATAGACTCGATGTGTGATGTATATGATAAACCTGCCTAATTCTTAGCTATAAAGTAATTCTGATTGCCCTGATTGATATGACTGATGTTTAATTGCTCAACAGTGCTGCCCAGAGACTGCTATGAAATGCTGATGGCCTCTTCAGGCCGGGCCAGAGATGGAGTGTACCTGATCCAACCAGGGGACTCCCCCATTGTGGCCTACTGTGCCATGCAGGAGGGAGGCTGGACCGTGGTGCAGCACATTACTGTGAATAGCAGTGTGAATTTTGATTGCACTTGGGCTGAATATAAGAAAGGCTTTGGTTTTATCACTGGAGATCATTGGCTTGGGAATGACTACCTTCATCAGCTTACCCGTGGGCCTGCACGCTATAAACTAGGAATAAAACTTGTGGACCAAGATGCCGTCACAAAGATGGGAGAGTATGATCCATTCCTGGTGGAGGATGAAGCATCAGCTTATAGACTGAGACTGGGGTTGTTTGAGGGAACGACCGTAGACGCTCTGACGCTGGATACAGAGAACTATCTCCATGACAACCAGAAATTCACCACTAAAGACAGAGACAATGATAACTACTTCCAGAACTGTGCCAAACTGGAGTTTCAAGGGGTGCCGGGAGGAGGCTGGTGGTACGACGCCTGCGCCGGCGCCAATCTGAATCGCAGAAATGTCATCTACTGGCAAAAAGACTGCAACAAGGAGCGGCTGTGCAAGTATGCATGGATGATGGTGAGACCTTCTGACACAGTGAAACTGATTCAGAGTGGAGACTGCAAGAAGGATGAGCTATAAGGACGTCATTCCCAGGATTTGTGCCAGATTTGAGTTTTTGTCATTAAACACAACAATGGGTGATATCAGGGATTTTCTTGTAGTGACTACTGGACCTTCTATTGACCATATTTTATTCAAAAATGCATGGACATGATCACAAAATACTGAAAAGAAACAAAAACGCATCACAAACTTGAAATACAGTAAAAAGTCGCAGTACAGATTTAGCTCTAGCTTTGTTTCCATCACACACCAAGTCAGTATACTTGAAGCAAAGCATGTTTTTTAGTTGTGTTTTTTTCTTTCTGAAAATTGCAAGTGCAGACTCCTGGTTTATCACAGTTACCAAGAAGTGTTTCATGGCATTATAGCTTATGACAGATAAAAAAAAAAAATAGCCTGTGCAAGGCATCTTCCATTCAGTGGGTACACAAAGGAGCAGCGCACCAACATATTTTCCACAGTACATTACAAGTTTGCCAGAAATACAGTGATATTGATTTAGCCACAGTAAAACATACTGTAGTTCAATGCTTAATGAAAACAAAAATATCCTGAGAATAAAATGTAATAAAGAGAATTCATAAACAGTGTGAGCTGTTAAATCCTCCACAAAACTTCCAATGTAAACACTGATATTATTAACAAGTTAGTTATTCCCAATCGGTAAACTCAAGTGATCCATTAATGCCTTTTACGCATGATTCCTATAACCGTATTTTGCACTGGGATTTCGCACGACATGAAAATCATAGCAAGTGATGACAAAACAATAAAGCTGACTCTCTACACATTTATTCATTGGACAAATTACAGTGGCACACATTAAAAGGCTTTCATGAACATCAAGTAAGTGTCTTGACTTAACGAGCAAGAGTCCGACATCACGATGAAGCATATTAGCCCTTTTAAATAAAAACAACGACAGCCATTTGGAAATACACCTCATCAGTACAAGCACAATACTTTAAGAATTAAAGAGCTCTGTGTGTCTTGTGACATTTTGGGTATGAGTGCATCAGCTTGACTTTTTTAGACTGGAGCAACTTCACGATGGTCTCCATATATCAAAGTGTGCTGCTGTGTAAATCAATGGCGTAAATGTGCTTCAACTTGGAGAAAAATACTGGTTTGCTTTGTATATTTTTGACCCTACATACAGTGTACAAAATATATAATATTCTTCCAGCAGCAATTACCATACACTATAGCAAACCTACTGATTAATGAGCAGCACTATAAGATGTACTAGGCTCTGGATATCTTTTGATATCACCTAATACGTATGCACAAGTTCATAAAGCCAAAGTTATTGGTGCAAACATGTGATTTACAGCCACTGTCTCACAACTTCTTCATGTCATTTTAGAGCTGACCACAGGGTTTTGTCCATACCAGTATAGTTTCTCTTCAATCCTTTTCTTTTTCCACTGGCAGAGTAACAGCATGCGGAAGGTCTTTTGGAAGGTCTTGTTGCAAAGGGCGTAGCACATGGGATTGACGGTGCTGTTGACGTAGCACAGCCAGTAGCCCAGGTGCCAGAGGGAGACGGGGATGCATTGAGAGCAGAAGGTAGAAATCAGCACCATGATGTTATAAGGAGTCCATGTTAAGATGAAGGCCAGCAGGATGGCGCTGAGAGTTTGAGCTGCCTTTCTTTCCTTGATCAGCACCATCCTTTTTCTCTTGGTGATCTGGCTCTTCAGCGTTGTGTCTATGGGCTTGGACATGGTGGAGGTGGACGGAACGCTCATGGACTCGGCCGAGGAGAATGTTGGCGACGTGATTTTCGTGTCTCCGTTTCTGCTTTGGTGCTCCGTGTGACTTTCCTTGGTCACTGGTTTAAACTTGTAGGACACACACTTGCTGCTCTTCTGGGAGTTGCTTTTGGGTGGCGTCTGAAAGAAACTCTCTTCATCGTAGCTGCTGAGCTGCTCGCTCTCGCTGCATACGCCACTCTTGGTGGCTTTGCAAGCCTGGTTCCCGAAGGAGGTCTGGAAGCCTCCTGGAGACACTGGCCTGTCCTCGTCCTCAGAGGAGGCGTAGCTGTTAAAGGTGGTCAGCTGACCAGCTTTGGACCACTCATCGCTGGTGGTGGCCGCTGATTTGACCGCGTTGCTCCTGGTTGAGGAGGACCACGAGGCCTGGTTCCTGTCTTGTGATGCTGAACTTAGTTTACAGCTAAAACAAGATCTGATGATGGTTTTCTGAGGCTGAGCCACCCCAGACTCTGTAGAACAGTTAATCCCTTGAAGCTCTGCAAGATCTTTGGTCCTCTTTTCTGTCTCCTTGTAGATTCTGCAGTAGAGGATTGTCATGACAGATACAGGGACGTAAAAGGCTGCAATAGCTGTCCCAAAAGTAATTACAGGCTCAGAGAAAAACTGGATTTGGCATTGCCTCTCGGGTACAGTCCTCTTTCCAACAAAGTACTGCCAGCAGAGAATAGGCGGGGCCCACAGAACAAGTGACACTAGCCACGCTAAACCTATCATGATCCCAGCTCGTTTAGGAGTCCGTTTGGCCCTGTAAGTTAGAGGCCTGGTGATGGAGAAATATCTGTCAAAACTGATCACCAGCAGGTTCATGACTGAGGCATTGCTAGCTACGTAGTCCAATGCCAACCACAAGTCACAGGCGAGGTTTCCCAAGGCCCAGTAACCCATCAGTATGTAAGAGGTGTATAGATTCATGGAGAAAACACCTATGATGAGATCTGCAGCTGCCAGACTCAGCAGGTAGTAATTGTTCACTGTCTTCAGCTGGCTGTTGACTTTAAAGGAGACCATTACTAGAACATTCCCCACAATGGTAATGAGGCTGACTATAGCCGAGACAGTTGCAATGGTGATCACCTCCCAGAGACTGTGGGTGACCAGGTGGATATCCATCGTGCTGGTATTTACTGTGGAGTTCATGTTTTCTCCTTCCATGGCCTTCTCCTGGTTATTGGCATCCAAGTATCGCAGGAGTTTTTATTACCAGGTTTGTCATTTCCACTAAGCCCTCCTGAAAAAAAGAAGAAAAGAAGCATTACTCTGTATGTCTGCCACTAGATGGCAGCAGTTGAGTGTACATGAACTAGTCAAACCTGGACTTAAATTCATGTTGGGGTGTTAATACTGAGGCTGATATGTTTGTGTCTGTGACAAAATGCAAAAAAGGACAAATGATTTTATCTTGTGTTAAAACTGAAATTCTGAAACAGACAAGTGATGATGGGGATTGTAGTTTTGTAGTTTTAGAGTGAATATTTTAGTAATCATCCTTCTCTGACAGATATTCACTGCATTTTGAGATTCTTGTTGAGAAACGAATTGTTCGCTCACATACAAATATGTTCTATTTGTAATAACAAGTTTCTTTTACATGTGTAAATAAAACAGTATTTTAAATATCCCTACTCGAAGCGCCTAATATATTTGCATAAGTAAATAAGTACATTTATTTATAAAGCAATATCAATTTATATCCAACAGAATGGAGCAGACCTATCAAGTGATGATCTATTATTTTTGTGTACTTACTATGTTACACATTTGCTGCTTGTGATTGGCCCGAGCCTACAAACAATTGTCAGATGCTTGGAAAGGTTGTTGGCGCTACTAGTCACATGCATTGTGTGTAGTCGACATGATTGTCAATTTAACATGTTTTTGGAGGGAGCGTTAATCTGCTGGAAGATGTTTAATTTATACATATATTATATATCATTTCACAGATCCAGTATAAGTAGTAATTGCCTGCATACACTTGAGACTTGCTGTCAGCTTATTTGCATGTATCAGTCTGTTGTCATTTTTAGGATGGACCGCATTTAATTAACAAGTAGGCAAACCTGATGTTTGATCATTAGCTTGGTTTCTCCTGCTAAGGCATTTTCTTGGATGTAGGGGGGGAAAGTAGCATATGAACGCAGGGACAGTAAGTGACCACTACAGCTATTAATTCACAACTGATCACAGTGAAAAATCGCACATGCACATGGAAGCTCACAACATACAGGGTTCCTCCCTCTCAGGTTAGACCAGGTGAAAATGTTCTTCTGTGCTGGAAACTACAGTTAACAGCGAGTGTGAGGCTATCCACCCAAAGCCCGTAGGAAATGGCTATGGCTTGATGCCTCGTCTATCATGGAGTACAAACACATCTGTGCCGTCTTCCGCTGACTTTGATCAGTTTGAAATCTACTGAAGCAAGATTAAATCCTGTGAAACTGAATATATTTGCATATACAACTGATAAGGATTCATACCCATTCATGTAGACTATTTGTTTATATATAAATGCTACTTGGCTGTGAGGCACTAGTTTTTCTCTTGTTTCCACGAGTTAATAGGCTGTCGTTCCCTCTATCTTTCTAGAGCGGTCAGTCTTCCCTCAGGAAATGCTGCAGCCAACTGGGCACCACGGCACTGGTATTTTCATCCCTGCCACTTGGTCTGCTTAAAATTAGGAAATCGCCATGTTACAGCCCAGCATCTGTGTCCTGTGTACGACCTTCCAAACTCTAAAACTTTATGTTCAAATTCACACTTATTCTGTTCGACTGAAAATAATACAGCTACGGCATATGGTGAATCTACCATCGGGGAGGTGCAGATGCTCTGAGACTCTCAGTGCAGAGCAACAATGAACTCAGTGCAGATAACCTCCATGTGGGTAGCAGCAAATGCAGCCTCAGGCTGTCAGCCAGAGTACTGGCACACATGTAGGTACAGACAGCTTTACATATTACCCTCTCAGCCAGCCTGTTCCAAAACACAGGCACAGCTAGGACAGCAGTCAGTGTTGTGGAACTGGGTTTCAGACACGTATACAAGCATTTATGTTTTAGCTGACTAAGCCTGGACTAAAAGACTACTTTCATTTACTAAGTAAATAACCAAATGTAGATATCTAACAGTATCCCAAAAAATTGTTTAAATCTTTGAATCTAAAGTCGTTGAACCCCAGTTTACTTAAAATGACTTTGTCAGAGTTATTTTGAGATTATTTTGTGATCCTTCTAAAAAAAACATTTTTTTAAACATTCCATGTTTCAGCCTAATCTGGAAAATGCTGCTGGAGCCTGAGCTCGGGTAAAAGGAAACTTTCTCTTAACGTCACGCTCAGGTGGATAACTCCTCCAGAAAGAGATGTATCGCTGTCCGCAATGTAATTCTCTGGATATAATCACAACCTCACTTGAGAAATAACGTTCTTATTCACAGGCATTTCTTGGACAGTGCCAGGTAAGCAGGAGTGCCAGTGGTAGCCTGAGGCCCGCACAAATAACATTACAGTGACGGTGCGACAGTTGGAGTCCTCCGGCAGGACTTCAAATGTCCCTCATCTTGTTATAGAATAGCATTTCATATCACATTACTCGAATCCCTGCATCATTACCCTGCTTTGAATAAACTATTTACAAATTTCAAATATGGGCGGCATGCTGTGGTTGGCGCTGTCGCCTCAGAGCAAGAGGGTTCAAACCCACCGGCCAGCTGGGGCCCTTGTGTGTGGAGACTACATGCTCTCCCTGAGCTTGAGTGGGTTCTCTTCTAGTACTCTGGTTTCCTCCCGAAGTCCAAAGACATTACCCACTCCCATAACAAGCCTCAAGCTGAGAGAGTTTTTGCCATCACCATCTTAGTGTTTTTAATCTTGATGTGATGAGTGACCAGTGACTCCTGTGAAACTGAGGATTAACGACTTCAGTCCACAAATCTTAATAATTCACATTTCTGACTCTTGTAATCAAAATCAACCTAAAGTTCTAGTGATTTCAACCTATGACTAGTAATTTAATCCATAAAGTCAACATGAAATTATTTATTGAGATTATAGAGCAAGGTGCCTCCTGGACTTCAATATAACCAGAAGTCTTTGGAAACCAGAGTGTCCCCTGTGGGCCATTTAAAATAATGTAGGTTAATGGAATTTCTTTGTTGGCTTCCTTTTTTAGACCTTTTATAGCATCAATCAACTATCAGTAGCCAATATACTAAGACTGGAGACACTAACATGCTAAAATAAGACACTGAATTGACTTTGCAGCTAGTGTGATCCCATCAAAAGATGGATCAATTTGTCAATGTTCATTACACAAAAAATGACAACTAATGTCAGCCTCAGTAAACATCTTCCAGATAACATCATGTTAGTGTCAATGTAGCACGACAAAAGTAACATGTTGAATAGCATCACTGTCATTTGGAGTCCATATTCACTCCCTGTTGGTTTCTTTTTATGGTCTGCTAAACACAAAGTAATTCTGCTGCTTAAACTTCCAACACGTTCACAAGCTAGGTATTAACTAAGCTCCATTCATAGACTGTAAAAACAGCACATATGTTGCCACCTTGATGCCATGCGTCATTTTGTAAAGTCCTGTTAAGTCTTTAAGTGCTTCCAATGTTGGCATCTTGGAGTTTTGAAGCCAGGTGTCAAACAGTCAGAGCTTTCCAATCACAAGGCAGGCCTGACCTAAAGTATACACTGTTTCATCATCTATTTTACTGTAAATGGGAGTGCTTTGGGAAAATCAGTATTACAACTTGTCACGACACAAAAAGCTGGCAACTGAGACCACGAACTAATCAGACTTCTATATTCAGTCATGGTATCGGGCACCGACCCTTAATTCTAAGGGTTCACATATCAGGATATGATAAAAAATTATCTGGTTCTGAGCTGGTCTTAAAATTAGGCAAATATAACCTCAGATAAACAACAACATATGACATATTATACCATGTAATTATTTATTCAACAAAGACTAAAACGAAAAATGAAAAACGAACTATATCCCATGATTAAATAGCTTGTTGAATCACTTTTAGCCACAATAACTTGGAGTTTTTGTGTTCTGTGTGACTGTAACAGTCTCTCACATCATTGTGGAGGAATTTTGGCCATCTGTTCTATACAGTGATGCTTCATTTCATTGAGGCATTTTTTTATGCACAGTTCTCTGAAGGTCCTTGCTTAACTTTAGACTGTCTGGACTTTGACCATTGCAATATCTTGATTCTTTTGTTTTTCAGCCATTCTATTGGAGATTTGCTGGTTGTAGGTGGTCTCTCCTGACTCATTTTTGGCACGCTTTGGATGGCCTCTCACTTGTCTCTAAAATACTTTGGTATACACAGGTGTTCATAGTTAACTGCAAGGTACCCAGGTCCAGTCCCTGCAAAACAACACCAAATCATCACCCCTCAAACCCTCCACCACTCGGACACTATGAGCTGATATGCTGTGTTTCATGTTCACCAAATGTGGCACTTTGCATTATGGCCAAACATCTCCACTGTTGGGGTCTTTGAGCCACATCACTTTGGGGTGGCAGTTATTCAGGAGGCAGAGCAGGTCCCCCAGAAATCAGACGTTTGGTCGTTCACTCCCTGACTGCTCCAGTCTGTAGGCAAAATATCCTTGAGCAAAATATTAACCCTAAGTTAGATGCATCCATAAGAGTGTGAATGTTAGAAAACACTTAAGCATAGAAAAAGGTGCCAGAAGTCTTAGTTTGTTCAGAAACAACTTTGCAAGTCATGCTAACTCATGCTGACATGTTCTTTTTAGAGAAAAGAGGCTTTCTTTTGGCAAACCTTGTAAACAAGCCGTACTTCTTCAGACTTTTTCTAGTTGTACTGTCAGGAACTTTAACATTTAACATGCTAACTGAAGCCTGTAGGGTGTGAGATGTAGCCTTTGGGAGGTTTTTTGCAATTTCTCTGAGCATTGCACAGTCTGACCTTGGCGTGTGCTGTGACGTCCACTCGTGGAAAGTTGGCAACTGTCTTGATTGTTTTTCACTTGTGAATAATCTTTCTCTCTGTAGAATGACAGACTTCCAGTTGGTTCTAAATGACCTTATATTTATATCCAGACTGATGTTGTTGCTGACGTCTTTCCTTCTTGCAAATTCTGTTAACACATCTGACCAGCAAACTGCCGAAATCTCTTCTTTTATAGAGGTGCTCACAATTTCTGATGATCAGTTAATCGAGTGTATTTAATAAGCAGTACCTGGCTGCTACTTACCCTCTTAACTCCTATGGAAACAGTAAGGCTGTACTGAGTTTTTCATAAGGTCTCTGTGCATTTTAGCTAAATTTCCTCTAAAAGGGTTAATCTAAGGTTGTATTTACCCAATTTTCATCTGCCAAGGGCCAGATGATTTTTATTATGTCCTGATCCGTGAAACCTTATGAGAGAAAGAGGGCGCACTTTCACCATGACTAACTGGAAGTCGTTTTGGGTACTTTTAGCTTCTTGCAGAAGAATGCGGGTTTAAGACGCTTCTCTCATGGCTTACTTTTTAATCCTGCAAACAATATCCAATCTATGGTCACATCTTCTATTTTGTTTCCCATTTCTTCCTGAAACAGCCGTGTGTTTTTGCCACAAATGATGGTAAGTGAGAGTATAAATGTTACATTTACTAGTGGACACCCTAACGGTTGGTTGAAGCTATAAAGCTGAGCAGCGCTGCCCATAGCTAATAAATCTTTATTAATCACTATGAGAGGCACACACTCTTTCCACATAGTCATCTGATACATTTTTTTATTACAATGGTCATAGGCTATTTAATGTGGCCTGGAAAATATTACCCTCCCTAAACATAACAGCTTTGGCAGCCTTGCGTGAACATGTTTGCTGGCGTAGCCCAGATAAGTCAGGTACACTCTCAAAACGCACAGGCGTGGACTATTTCTTAGCTGTCTTTGGTTTTTCTGTTAGTTTTTCCAATTTTGTGATGCAAGCAATCTGATTACCCTTTTTCAGAAAAGAATGAATTAATGATGATAGGTGCACAGAGATATTTCTGACTCACTGATGACTGATGTGTTCTAGGCTTACAGGCACACACACAAAGAATAGACTTGTTCTGCTGCTTGACCTCAAGTGGTAGAACAAGTCAAGCCCGCTAATAGCTTCTAAATCGAAGCAGGAAGCATTTTAATGGTACACTCAGAACTCAGACTGTGGAGTAAACATGGCCTCTGCCTCACTATAAATAGTGAATATCGTCTGTTGTGTCCTGTTTTTGGAGCTTTTTATGGATGAAGCTTGTTATCAAATGTGACGTACACTGGGGAGTAGGCAAGCTTTGTGACCCCGTGACACAGGGGAGGTTTGAAAAATGTTTGATTTGAACTTACAAAAAGCTTTTAAATTATGGTTTTAAACAAGAGGAGAAAAGAGGGCATCAGCTCCAAACAGTGGTGCAAAGAAATCGTGTTGCTCTTGCCAAGGAAACTGAGTCTCCCTTATTAATTATACATACTAAGGCTATCAGACCATTCTCTCAAATATTGTGTTGGTATGCATAAGTAATGGTCATTGATCCAGTGATTAACAGTGTGAGTCCACACAGGTAGCACAAATCTGGTCGAAGGCTGGCTTCCTGCAGGTCCTCTGGCACCTCGCCATCAGGGCTCCTGTGCAGCAGCCTCATACACTGCCCCCACCGAGCCTCCTAGTCACAGGTAACCTTTCTTTACATTGTCCTTTGGTGGAAACACAAATGCACAGCACAGCGAAAAGCACAAACTCAAATAGCACGTGTGTGGCATTAGTAAAAGGGAAAGGACATGAGAGTGATCATCAGAAGGAAGAGAAAGCAACACAGAGACAAGTCAAGGGAAAGCAAACAGAGGCAACCATACTGTAGGGCATGCATCTGCATGATGGGCGATGTGCAAATCAGCCCAGAGCTGATGGCTTGCAGTCAGCTCACTGGACTATTGCTAAGAGCTCTCGATTCTGGAAGAGGAGGGTGGCTCTACGATATTGCTTGAATCACGTTTGTGCCACTGACGGGGAAAGAACAAATAAAAATATTCACATTAAGAACTGCTGCCAAGCACAGATATTTAAGCATTAGCGGTAAAAGGATGATTGTGTAGGATAAAATCAGCTAAAGGAAAAGATCAAAATACGAGTTTTGCTGCTTAACAGTTTTGTTTTTCAAACCAGCACAAGTTAAATTACAGCTTTCCTCCCGTGAGAAATGAGGACCACGATCGTAAGGCGAATATTGTGATGTGCATAGATTTGGCAGCTACTGGAGGGAATAAAACAATAACAGTGAGTACTGTTTTATGAGTGACTACAACATTTCATTAAGACCCCATCATTTGGATAATGATCTGGCTCATTTGAATTCTTGTGTGAAGAGTTTGCTAAATATCGTTTGTGCCTCTGGGTTTTCTGATGTTTGTTCCCAACTCGCCCCATTTCCTCTGCGCTGATATTACTTTTGTCTGCACAACAAAAGATATTGGAAGAACCAAGCAGCTGAGGGAGGAACACATGTGAGACTGCACACCATTACATGGATGATGGCAGGTTTCTTTATGGTACATCTGAGCATGAAAACTCCCAAGTTGAAAACGTGAAATGTTTCACCATAAAATCCTAATTTTACTAATACAAGAGTGGACGTTTCTGGTGGTAAAACAGACTACTCGTCCATAACATTGCCATTACTGTTCCATGGTAACTGCTTCCAGGATTTTTCTCAAGAGCACGAGCACCTCTCAACGTTTGTTGTAACACCTCACAAGGTCTGTGGGGACAGGAAGCACTCGTTAAAATCACGCTTCGCTGCTTAATCCTTCTCTGTTTTGTCATTTCCAGTTAATCAGAGAGGGGAAGGGAAGAAAAGAGCTTTAGCTTTTGAAGGAAAAGATCGATTGGCTTTGTGGAAGTGAATCAAAATGCCTTTTTTTCTTTCTTTGCTTGTTTAATTCAACTAAAGAAGATGAATTAAACATTTTAGAAGTGTGCAGAAGAAAATCAAATATATGCGCTATTATCAGATGTTTTAAGACGAGGCTAAAGACGGTGATTGGAGGGCTGGAGAGGAGATGGTGTGGGGTAGAAATATGATTGTGCAATAAAACAGCACAACTACAGACAGATTAAGCGTCTACATAAAAATGTGTGTAGGTTATCAAAGCATTCAGGAATCTAAAATTAAAACTCCAAAGCAATTAAGGAGAAAATAATTAAGATATGTGAAGAGTCAAGGCTTTATTGACTTAGCAATAATTAGGAGCAGCAACTTTTATAAAACAACTGACATATGGCTAATAGATGCACATATAGTGTAGTGTATGGTGCTTTTCTGGACAGCATGTCTGCCTGAAGAATAAATGTACACATCTTTTTGGGAGCTCTGCTGCATTCATTAAGGTAAAAGGCTACATTAAAAAAACATGCCGAGACCTCTCAGACATGCACTTGTGCACACATGATGCTATTTCCTCTTGAATCCAGGTCATGCCTTTGTGCATTAATCAGAAAGGGCATGATTCTCAGGAGACTGTGAAACAAACCACTGATGTAAAGGGGGGAAAAAAGAGGAATACTCACAGTTGACTTTCATCAGATCTCACAGTCTTCTGTTTAAGGGAAGACCGTGTCTCCTGGTGAGAGCAAAGTTCATTTTTAATCCCTTTGTTTTGCTTGGGAAGCCTTTCTCCTCAAGTATGGTGCTGAGGAACAGGCTCACAACACAGTTGGAGAGAGGATTGTGGTGGATGAGAAATCCTGCTGACTTGACCCTTGCGTGCCGGAGGGGTCTTGGGGAAAAGTGTGAACGCAGAGGCTCAGGAGAAAGCTGACGGAGAGTGGGAGGAGGAGGGTGGGTACCGGAAGATTTCAGTCATCCCTGCTCAAGAGGCGCAGCGTACAGCATCACATTATTCTCAGCTGTCCAAAGCGGTCTGGTCTGTCCAGATGAGACAAGTATCCTTAAAGTTGCAAGGGATCCTTCCTCTGGCATTAATAAATTAAATAAGAATCTAAGCCAGAGCCAAAGAATAAAAGCAGGAGAGAAGTTTCCCTGCTTGTCTGAGCTGAGTGGAAACGGTGCTGCCTCTCAGTCAAGTTGAAGCAGAATGTCACTGAGAGCCAGTCTGATGCCTGAGCCAAGTCACTGCCATTGCCACACTGCTGCTGCTGCTGCTGCTGTTGGAACTACACAGACACAGATGTAGCTGACGCTAGCAAACTGGGAGGAGAAATTCCCATAGGGCTGGATGGTTCATCACGTTTCGGGACAGTGAGCATGCAGCTTAGCCCACAAAGTGTGAGAAGAAGAAAAGAAAAGGGGGGGAGGAGGTTGCCGGGTGGATTGAAGGGGTCCGTTTTGGAAGGTGTGGGTGTGGGAGGGAGAGCACGAGAGGGAGTGCGTGTGTGGAGGTGGCGGCGAGGGTGGTGTTTAGTCAGACCAATTGAACCAAACGTTGTTACTGTGTGGCTACATGTGTCACACGAACCATTAATTACCTCCAATGGCATGTCCTTTGTCTGTGTTTTACAGAAGTGCAATAAGAGACAGTGACCCTGGTTATCGCTGCTCTCTCACTGTTTGAACAGCACTGAGGCTGAAGCAGTGTGGCTATCAGCAAACTCATCTGCAGAACATAAAACACCACTGCTGCCTTTGTGCTCACTTGGGAGAGTACTGCCATGGCTGGGCCAGATAAGCAGACTACTAAAGTGACAGATGTTTTTTTGGGGGGGTTTTCACCAGCACCCTTGTGTGTGAGATTGTGTCTATGCGTGTGTGGCTATTAGGGAATTATTTGCTTGGGATTAGCAAACTGTGGTGGATGGGTGTACAGTCGAGATGCTTTAATCCGGATAAAGGGTGCCTATCAGTCCCATGAGCTCCAATCAGATCACCAGAGAGATACACCAATAAAATCAAGTTGCTGCCAATGTGTTACTTTGAACAGTAGAAAATAGCACATTTTTTCCTTATCTAGTTCATCTGTAATCTGCATATTGATTAGCTTGCAGGAGAAAATTGACTCACCTTGCGAGTCAGCACCCTGCTTGGAAACATGCAGATGAGGACAAAATTATTATTAGAAATGTAAAGTTTCTGTCAAAAATTTCCTTTACTTTTTTTAATATCTATCGATCTATCGATCTATAGATCGATAGATCGATAGATAGATAGATCGATAGATCGATAGATCGATAGATAGATAGATAGATAGATAGATAGATAGATAGATAGAAACTTCAGCAATGGTTCCAGTCATTACTTGAGCTGGGACTCCACTTCTGCAGAAGCATTTTAAAGACAAGTTGAACAAAGAGTGACTGAAAGCACATCCTTTGGTCATGAGATGAAACTAGAGCTGTTTCCCACAGTGAGACATGGCGGTGGGTGTATCATGCTGTGGGATGCTTCAGTGAGTTTGGTACAGGGAATCTCGTAAAGCTGGAAGGGAAAAGAATTAGTGAAGATGTTAAAAGAAGAACTTCAAGCAGTCAGCAGCAAAACTGGGCGTTGTTCATCGTTTTGTCTTTCAACACAACTATGACCTAAAACATACGTCGCTGAGGATGAAGAATAAGCTTCAGGAAACCAAAGTGAACACTGGTCTTATTGACGGTAGCGAAGCAAATCTGTGGGGTGACCGAGGAGGAACAGCCTGAGATTGCTCAGGAGACATTTATTGAAACTACAATAAATGACTGCAAGCTGTTGTCCAGCTAAAAGGAGAAAAAACTGACTTTTTGCATTTTGACCCTGTGAAATTTTTGTTTCTGTTTGCAGACTACTGTAACATAATGTCAGTATTCAAAATAAAAACTGTGTTAAAAAATTCCTTGCTTTGTTTAACAGGACTTGGGAAATGCTTTTTTTTTTTTAAATGAAATTTTCACGGCTAATAATCCATGGCTGCTGGAAGACTACACGTTTGGAGCGAGAGTCGCAAGTTCCATTCCCACCCTGTGTCCAGTAAGGGTCCTGGCTAGACCCCCACCATGCTAAAACCAAGCCCTGAAATGGCGTGGATACGTCTGCAGCCTGTCCACAGTTTGGACACAAGCATTTCACTACATGTTGTACTCTGCATGACTGTGTGTGTGGCAAATAAAGATTGTACTTGTTGTTGAATTCTGTCATAATCTGTACATGTAGCTGATTCATACATGATCGATTAAAAAAAGAAAAGAAGGAAAATGATTTCACTTTCACGCGCTGTTTTTTTTCTCCTTCTTCTTCTTTTTTTTCTTCTTTAACATTTCAAGCTTCTTAAATCTTATTAACTGTAACAAAATAGTTGGCACAGCAGGCACGTAACAGAAAGCTCGGGAACAAGCAGTCTGAATACATCGGCTCATACTGATTTATTTACAAACTGGAATAATACACGTAATACAAACTGAGTGAATCTTTGATTTTCACCATGTCTGTATATCAGCTAATAGAAAGTCCCTCACAGGAAACAAAATCCATAATCAGGAATATGGAAGTAATAAATAAAGCAAAGGCGAAAACTGAAAATTAATTACCCAGCTATGAAATGATTAGACTTCTGTGTTGCAGAGAATAGGGCCGCTCTTCCCCCTGTGGAGCAAAACAGGCTGGCGAGTGGATAATATACAGATGACACTCACTCCTGCACTTCATATTGACATTTATTATAATGCAGCTCTCACACTGAGATGATTTTACTCCCGGATCAGAGCTAGATGCGAGTGGCGTGACTGATGTGCTTTGTGAAAATCCCACCACGTCCCTTCTAAAAAAGCACGGCATACACCCACCCCACCCACCGCTACACCTTCCGCCCTGCTTGACAGTCTAATCTAATGTGATTTCCAGGCAGCAGGCCAAAGGACAGACACCTTGCTCATCATTACCACAGAATCGCTGACCTGCACAAAGTTTACAGTGCAGCCATCATTTTTACGTGACAAATCCACACACTGACATGCACACAGAAAAGTGCAAATTTGCATACATGTGCATCATTGCCTTACCGGTGGTTAGAAATGTCTAACTTTTGAATTATATCCACTTTAAAATGTGACCTTTTGCCTTTAAAGCTAAAATATGATGACTTTCCAGCGCACCTCAGCGAGCTGCAGTGGATATCTTTTTGATTTGGACTCGCCTCAACCCTCTCAGCAAAATCACATTCCTTCCTATTGATATCTCATGAAAGCAGATGTCAGGAAAGCAGGGAAACCTCGCTAGCATCCAGGCATCATCCTCACCGTTCGTCTGCATCCTAAAGGCACAACCGTTTTTCCACAGGTCATGGTCTGGTCCCTGCCTGCCTGCGAGAGAGACAAGATGGGGGAGGACATCAACGCAGCGAGAGATGGATTGCATCTGTCCACAGTCCACGGGGGCTTGCTTATCTCCTGACCCAATTGTGCACCCATATGCTGGCAAAAAAGATCAGCCTCTACTTTGTGCAGCTCTAATATCTCTTCCGTCTCTTTTTCTATCTCTCTGTCTATCCTGTGTTTTAGGAGTTAAGGACTGATCCATTACTGCCCTCATCCCCTCTTTTTTTATTATTATTATTTTTTAGCCAAATCACATTAGCTTCTATCAATATAAACAAAAAAGACGCAGCGATTAATAGCTCACTTTGGAGACCTCTTTAATCTAGCTGATCTCTGACATGCGTGGCCCTCCACTCTGGCTGAAAGAATCGACTCCTCTGATGTCCCGGCTTAGATGTGCAACAAATGTTTATATGCTTGTCAGGCCTTTCTTTTCTCCCTACATCCCCAAGCAACAACTCCTTTTTGACAAAATGATTTGCCAATAACTTGCACTGTTTGAGCGGATTTACAGGTCGCCCTGCTGCGGCACTCTCCTTTATCCCCTAGTAAAAAAGCGAAAAGAGAAGAAAAAGGCTGTCCTTTTTGGTGCTCTTAAGATGATAAGATACACAGAGCTTTGAATTTTCCAAGCGAATGACTGCACACATACAACGTTTAAAGACATATTAGAAATTTTCCACCATTTCATCAGAGCTCTGGATCATTTCATGTTAAAACTAGGCTCTAAATGAAGTGTCTGTCAAGGGCTTGGCTTTCCTCAATCAGCCGGAGCTGGGTGGCACATGAGCTCTCCCTCATTCCAATGCAACTTTAATGTTGCCTTGACAGAGGAGATTAGGTGGTAGGCAGCTCTGATTGAGCTCTTCTTGCAGACCTGTGGTTTCTACTCCTTTAAGGACATCCAACACCGACTCTTCAGACACTCCTGCGTCAACAACAATGACCTTGTCTGGATGAGACCGGGTCCAACCTGAGCAGGTGTGAGTGTTTGTCATGCAAAGAGAAAGCCAACCGGATAAAGGTTTATCCCGCAGCCCCACAAAGTACAGGATAATTATATTATAATTATATTAATTAAGAAGCCAAATATATACCGCACACTTTCGCTTCGAAGCAGCATTAATTGAGGCTCACTGGAATGCTCATAACACACAGATAGCATTTGCATTTTTATGTTTATGTTACATGTAAACAACTTATTTTTTTGTTTATTTATTTTGCAAAAGCATGCATGACTAATAGCAGTAGTTAATGGCTTTTTACTGTCAAGCGACAGTGCACTACCATTAGAATATAGCATTTCAAATGTGAGGCTGTCTGTAACACCATACAAGTGAGCAGTCAAACAGAGCCGTCCTGTCAAACTTTCTCCACTAAAATTACAGTTACTCGCATTTTTTTCATAGCACCAAAGCACAACTTTAGACTCAGATGTTACGACATTGTTATCACTGAACACTAGCACAATATGTGTAAGTTTAGCGTGCTTCTTAAACCTTTTCTCACACATCTCCTGCACACGTGAACGCTTGTAGAAATTATCCTAAGAGTCAGAATGTGCAAATTTCCAAGGCGTCTCCCTTGCGCCCATGTGTTGGTGTGCAGGTAAGTGCACGTACTACACGATGTGAATCTCCTGTTTCACCACAACCCAAAAGTATTCTGTTGGACTGAGATCTGGTGACTCATTGATGTGTTCAAGAAAGCAGTTTGAAATGATCTGAGCTTTGTGACATGATGGGTACACTGCGGTCATGCGGACATGGTCAGCCACAATGCTCAGTGTTTAAATGATACGCAGCTGGTACAAAAGGGGCAAAAACTGTACAGAGAAAATATCCTCAGCACCACCAGCCTGAAATGTTGATACGAGGAGGGACGGATACAAGTTTTCATGTTGTTTACACCAAATTCTGACCCTACCGTCCGAATGCTGCAGAAGAAATTGAAACTCATCGCCTTTCTTCACCACTGTGATGCTCGTTTTACTTGTGCAGTATCTGAATCCCGTCTTCATGCCTTTATGCACTGAGATGCTGCCATGTGAATGGCTGAACACATGCATGCTTTGCGGTGCGTGTATATAGATAGTGGCTTTATTGAATTCTTTCCTACGTCTGTCTGTCACTATATGCAACTAAAGCATGAAGGTGGAGCTTACCAAACTTTGTACCTGCGACACAAATTGATATCTTGTTTATTTGAGCCATAGAAAAATAATAATAACATATTATATAGTTATAAACATTACACTTTGTGTTGTCATATGATGATGGATTATTTCTTGATAAGGCACAATGACTCCCTGTAGCTTTGTTGCCTTACTAATTATTAATTAGTGATGTGAGTTTTTGTGACAGTGAAGCATTTTTCATGTTGGCTGTAAAATGTATTTCTTATTGCACAGTACTGTCCATCACCAGAATAAATATGCTAAACTTTGCACTTGGCATTTGTTTCGAAATAGCTGAAATGAACTTCAAAGTGTAAACAGTACGTGGATGACTGCACAGAATGTATTCGTATGGCGTAAAATATCTGGATTTGAACTAAAGTTAGGAGCGAATGTGCCTGACAAACACACAGCCCTACAAAATGAAAAGGAGAATAACAAGTAAGCACAGCTGGATTCGACTTTTTCCCCCCTTTTCACACCGCTGGCTCACTGACTCGACATTGTCCTTGTTTGTGCAGGTGTGTGAATTATGTATGTGCTCATGTGCATACTGAAGCAGATGCTGCTGGGCACATACTGTGTACAAGATGTCCAGACTCGCTATCAGTCACGGTCCGTTTAAATTATGGGCCAAAAATGGGTGTCAAGGCTTCAAATATGCTAGGTCGATGTCACAGAGACTCGTCTGAGAAGAAAAAGTTAAACACCTTTTCAACACAGTTAGCCTCGGTCTAACCCCAAAGTAAAAAACAAGAGAACGTGAAAAAAAAAGAATGAAAAACGATAAATATCAGATGTGTTTTGCTCTGCCTCTGCTTGCCTCCCTTGGCGCTGCCCTGCTCTCATGTGGGGTTGGCCTTGCAGGGCTGTCTGTGTCTTTTTAATTACTGTAATTCAGGGCCGCCCGCTGAATGCCTCCATCTGCCTCTATCCGAGGTAAGAGATGTAAAAATCCCGAAAAAGGGAAAGCACATCATAACAGCAGCAAAATAGAACCATCACGCCAGTAACTATCCTCTATGGATGAGGAGATATCCAGAACAAAGCACTACTGCAATAAATCTTCTTTCTTAAGCTGATACTTGGAGTCTTTTTATTCTTCAGGGAGTCTTTATACTCACAGTTCATCAGTACTATCACCCCTGGTGAGATGAGTTCTTGCATTCAGCCACAGAGCATCCTTCTAATGTGCTTTCCATGCAACGTTAACCATAACAGAAGCCCTGAATTCTTATGCAGTGTCCTGAGGTATAGTATAGTTCAGGGAAACACGCCTTGTTGGACGATTACACTATGTGTGAATGTGGAAACTCAGAAGCCAGAGGTTCTGATGAGAAATGAAGGCTTTCTACTGCAAGGGAAAGTTTGCATGCGAGCTTTTCACTCTGCTTGGTCACTGATGGAAAAAGAATTACATAGAGGTTAAAAACAGAGTAGATATTTACTGTAACATAAGAAATCTATATCTGTTCAATAATGGTCACTATCTTCTTGAACTGATCTTACATTTTCTCACATTCGTAGAAACTAGTCTGTGTGGCTGTCTCGCACCTTCTAAATTTTATCTCTTATCTAATTTCAAGTATCTCTTCGTTTTGTGGTTTATGTGACTTGGCCATCGCAACAACTCAATTTCCCTTGGGTTTAATAAAATCCTCTATCTGTCTGTATCTACTAAAGAAGTCATTTGACATTTCAGAAAAATATTCTTATTTGCTTTCTTGACAGGAGGGACTTAAAATGTGTTGTAGCTATAGCCATCAGTTCATTTAGCTTAACTTAACATAAAGCTCTGAAAGTAGGAGGGAACCTGTTAAAACTCAGTCGAGCAAGTCGTCTGTCACTCTCATATCAGTCTGTGATTGAATGGGGTCAATTTGGCAATTACATGTAATCTGTTTCTGATAATAAGGAATAACTATGATAAGCTGTTGAAAACCACATATCTGTTTCTGTCTACACAGATAGAAATTCACACAGAAAATCTATTTAAGAAAAACGCTGCAAAAAACACTTCCCTTGTGTTTTTTCCTATTTCCGTTGTCGTGTTTCCTATTTACATTGTGTTTTGTGCGCTTTTGCAGTGTTTTTCTTATTGCTGGTGTTTTCTTAAGTTGCAGTCCATTTGGCCTCTCAGGGCCACCGTACATTTAACTATTTGCACTAAGTCTTCCTGTTCTGTAAGAATATAATATAGGAGTCACTGAGAGAGAGGCAGTCTGATAAATTAGACAGCAATTATTTGCAGACCTCCAAAATCTCGGAGAATGAACGCAGTCAGCCTGTCAGACTGCAACTGTTTGTAGACACGGTTGCTTTCTGTCTTGAATGTACAACAGTCATAAGCTCTGGGGAACTATTTAGTCCACAGCTTGAAAAAAAAACACCAATCCAATACAATCACCATAACTCACCAAGTTTTTTGTTGTTGTTGTAGATGTAAGGACTGAGGTTGCTGCACTAATTTAACCTCCTAGGACCTGTCGTCCACATATGTGGACCTCACATTTTGGGTTATTTAGACTAAAATACTCAATTTTGCTCTACAAGGGCCTGATATCCACTTACGAGGACATTATACTACCACTGTTCTTTCAAAATTTTAAACGAATATCCTCATATGTGGCTCTCATTTTTCTTAGAAACAAAATAAGGCTAAAAAAAACCTGGTAATTCTTTTTTGTTACATTCATCAGGTCCCAATGTGACCAAATATCAAAGAGAAATTAAAAATGCATGCCGTGGAAGAGTTCAGGTCTTAGGAAGTCATGTGACTGAGCCATAAGCTTGATCTGATTGAGGAGGTAGCTCTGTTGAGTTAAGTTTGTTCAGTGCTGGATGATTGTTTGGTTGAGCCGATTAACATTATCTGAGGGTGGTGTTGCATGAGATGAGCTCTCTTGTTCAGAGTACTTTAATTTATTTAATACAATACTGATATTTGGTATCCATGGCGATACAATATCGCAACACAAAATATTGTGATATAAAATAATCCTGTATCGATATTTTCCTCGTATTGTTGAGATAATTGATGCTATACAAATATACACACAGTACTTGCCAGCAGGATCCTTCACACCATGAGGGGCTATACTGGTGTCCTGCCGCCTTTCTTATGACCGTCTTTAATTATTTATGACAAGGACAAATGAAGAGGAAGTGAAGCGTGATGTGAAATTTGTTCTCTCTGTTTTTTATCTACACAGGGTTTTATGTAAACTATAGACCTCTATTACTTCTTTTTTTTTTTAACCACAGCAGATATAGAGGATATTCAAGGATGCTGGTGTTCACATTTTGGACAGAGAAGCCAGATGATTTGGAAGAGGAGTAAAAGAAGCATCTATGTCCACTGTGAACGACCATCTTTGAACTGCCTGCCATCTATAATCCAGTTTTGAGATCCCTTCCCAGACGCCTTAACACCCACTCACATCCTGGGCCATTTGACCTCAGGAAATCACATGATAGGGTGTGGCTAGGTTTACGATGGGTTCAATTGACTGATTGTGACCCCCACCCGTTTTCACATCTTGGCTTCTGTGATTAGTTATAGGATCAATAGAGGGACTCTCCACCACTTGCTCTTAGAACTAAAGAAGCTTCTCGGCTGAGAGGTGAAACGTCTTCAAGGAAACTTAAAGACGCTTTTCTTTCTAAGCTCCCTAGACTATGATGACCTGGATGAACCTTCACAGATAGCAGATATAAACCCTTTTTCTTAGACGTAGTCTGTATGTAAAAGATGGAAATTATTTGCAGGTCTGAAAAGTGAAGCCACCGCAATGGTGCCTCAAAACTGCACTCTCTCTAGTGGCCAACAACGGGTCCCACCTCATGGTGAAACAACAAAGTCTGAATGTATGGAAATCTATGGTGATAACCCTATGTTTCACTTGATCTATGACCTCAGTCATCACTTTCCATGCATTCAGTCTGCCGATGCAAAGATGCAGGAACATCTCTGCTCACATCCAGATTGCATCTTCTAACCTAATTGCAAACACAAGATTCGAGATTCAAGCTTGTTCAAACCAATTTTGTGCCACTGCAATATCAGCGTGCTTGCTACAAAGCCAAGCTGCGTTCAAAACAAACAAAAATGGCCTGCCAGCATCTTTTGATTAAAATATATAAATTATTGCTTCAAAGATGGAACATATCCAAGCTCTGAAGGAAGAGGGCACACATCACATCAAAGTCCATCCACTTTCGCTACTTGTTACTAAATCAAAGACCTCTGTTCAACAAAGAGAAGGCTTTCCACGCAACAATCTTTGCTCTCTCATAGATAAAACATGTGCGTGTGTCCTAAAAGACACTATTAGCTCATGCTACCAAAAACAGCACGGCCCACTTTAGAATGTGGGTTTGAATAAATGACACAGCGTCTTCTGCCTACAGCACTGAGAGCGCCAGCTGACCTGCAAGCGTAGTTCAGACACTTAAAATGACTCTTGTTCCACAGTAAAATCTGCTTATATAACCTACGGATACATTAGCACTGGGGTTGACTTTGGTTATGCTTGCGTGTGACTTTTCTGAATGCTGGTGTTGCTGTTAACCTGTGCTTATTCTTGTCTTGACACCTCTGTTCTGACATAAAAGAGAAATGCTCAGAGGGCTGTCTCTTACCTGTTCACCAGTGCTGACAGACTGCTGTGCCAGCTGCATTAACAATGATGAGTCAGATGAAGGGCAGGCAGGAAGTGCATGACAAACAGATGTCTCGCTAACGCCTGAGTTAGAATGCCCGATAAAGTTTCAAGTTAAAAGACAGCTGGGAAGATTTTCTTTCTTCCTCATGATGACATCCGTAACTAGAAGACTAGATGCATGCAGGTGATGGCGTCTTGCATTTCTTTGCTGGTATCCTCATGTGAACGCGAGACTGCTCTTTTTATATATTTTACTTTTCATGACTTTCATAGTTTATGACACATCTTTGAGCTGTCCCCCTCATCTGAGCCCACCCCCCACCTACTGGCAAATCACTGGGACTGTTCTATTCACATAACAAATCATCGCTGACACGTGTGTCCACACCACTCGCTGTCACACACAAACTGGAAAACCTAAACATGTTATATTCAGAATGAATTTCTACAGTTTGTTTAAATGTGGAACAATTCAGAATTCTTTCATATTACTGGCAGCTGGTTAATGTGACTTAGCATGACATCAGCAAGCAAAGGCAGATCTATATACTGTATTCAATGGTAATATCTACCCTGTTGCTATTATCATTATTATTATTAATCTCTGTCTCTCTCTCTCACACATCATTTATTTATCCTGTCTTTTTTCCCTTATACCCACCTAGTCCGGGCAGATGCCCCGCCCCTCCTGGAGCCTGGTTTTGCTGGAGGTTTCTTCCTGTTAAAAAGGGGGGTTTTCGTTCCCACTGTTGCCAAAGTACTTGCTCATAGGGGGTCATATGATTGTTGGGATTTTCCCTGTTTTCTTTGTAAAGAGTCTTTACTTTACAATATAAGGCACCTTGATGCAACTGCTGTGTGATTTGGCACTATATAAATACAACTGAATTGAAGTTAATATACTGTATCTGGTCTGTTTAATGCCCAAAGAACACGTGAATTATAAAAAACAATGAGGTGGGTGATGGAATAATCATATTAGGGTAAAAAAAAAGTGACTTCACTGAATTTTTTCATGTTCTGCAAACCGATTGCAAGTAGTTGCTGTGACTGAAATATATATATATCTTGATATCTTGATACTGGGTTGCGACATTTGAGGTTTAAAGAGAATTAAAAAGTGAAAGTGCTCACTGCTTGTGTTAGCTGTATCCTTTTTTCCATCTTAAGACTCCAAAGCTGTCCCTTTCATTCCTTTTTGTTTTTTTGTTTTGTT
>NW_005187524.1:956310-970518 GCF_000239375.1 Pundamilia nyererei
AAAAAAAAAAGTGACTTCACTGAATTTTTTCATGTTCTGCAAACCGATTGCAAGTAGTTGCTGTGACCAACTGGTTACCCACAGTTTGTGCATGCACCAATATCAACCTCTTGAGAACTGCTTGTGATTGCAAGGTGACTGCAAAGGTCTCTGCTCTTTGGGAAAGTTTAGCCAGACACTGCTGTCTAATTTATAAACACAGATAAGAATGCTAACACATTGCAATCAGTCTGTCAGTCTGTGCCAGTGAGTGTTGTGGCTGGCATACATGCAGCTATAACATCATTCTTGGTTCTTGGCTAGCTTTGCATTAGCATGTTACCTGTCCAAATGCTTAACAAAAAGTCAAAGGTTTTTTAGCAGTGCTATGCAGTTATTCCTTTCCTGGACGGAGGTTGCATTTTACCATCGCACTTTTGCTCTTTCATACAATAAAAATAATACGAATATCTACATAACAACTCCCCGAAAGCTGTAGATCAATCTACCGTTTTCTTCCTCTGGGCACAGGAAATGAAATCATCTGCTTGTAGCACAAGTGAGGAAGGTTTGTTTTGTTTCTTTTAATATCTGTTGTGCAAATAAAAAGATGAACCTTTGTAAAGCAAGGATTGAGATAACTATAACTGTACTGTACTCAGTTTTGTACAGAAACACAACATTAAACTAATGTTGGAAATAAGTTTTAGTTATGTCACAGGTTACTCTGTGCTAACTAGTCTTGTACATGTTGGGTAGCTAGCTAATTAACTGTTAGCTAATCAAGACTCACATTTGGCAGCATTATATCCGATCCTGAAAATAATGCCTGTGCTTGTGCATGCTTTCATCACAGCATAGAACAAGTGGAAAGATGTAAAAGTATCAAACAGGGAAATCAGGCAGGGACTTTACTGTTTTTGAAGACTGAAATATATATATCTTGATATCTTGATACTGGGTTGCGACATTTGAGGTTTAAAGAGAATTAAAAAATGAAAGTGCTCACTGCTTGTGTTAGCTGTATCCTTTTTTCCATCTTAAGACTCCAAAGCTGTCCCTTTCATTCCTTTTTGTTTTTTTGTTTTGTTTTGTTTTTTGGGGGAGGGGGGGGTGTCTATTATGGTTTCATATTGATCAAGAACGCTGCAATCAGCATCCACTAAATGGTTGGAATATCATCCCATGGGGAAATTGTCCACATCAAAGTAATCGTGCTTGTTGATAAAAAAAAAAGAAAAGAACTCATTTTCTTGATTTAATGGTTTTGGGACGTGTTTAAACCTGATTGGTAATCAAAGAATAAGCTGATACTGAGCTGCACTGGGTGAGCTGATGTGCCTCTTCATTCATCATTTTTCATTTTTAATCTGTGATAATGAACAGTGTCTATCTGCGGCCGTGTGGAACTAACGATCAATGATTTTGACAGACAATATGATCTTCCTCAAATTATTTCTCCTCTCTTTATAAATGATATGTACACTTCAATCAGGCTCGATGGTGTACATCACACAGCGATTTCAGGCGCACCTTATTCTTCCTAATCAAACCATAAGTGTTGCACCTCAGAGAAAACATCCATAGCAAGAGAGCAAGAAGTGAAGTGCATTAGCTGAAGCTATTTAAAATGGAGGATCAGGAGATGGATTCTCTAAAAAGTTTTGTTTCAAATTACTGCAGTGGATTTGAGCCAGGATTGCTTTTTGCTGCGAGTACAGCATCCAGGAAGTTTCGGCTGGTTCGATACTCCCTGCCAGATCATTTTAATAAGAGGCCATTTCACAATAAAACATTTTTCATTGGACACTCCTCCTCAGTGTATGAGGGCTCACTGTGTTGTTGGCATACACAGTTACAAATTGTAGCAACTTTAAGTATTGTTTTAATTCATATTTTGTACTGAATCCAAAGCTTTTCTTCTAATTCAGCTCCAGCGAGCTGCAGCTGAGTTTAATCTCAAATCTTGTTTTGCATGACACAGAAATCCTTATATTTGAGCCTTTTTAACAGTTGTGCTAAAAGAAGAAGAGCAGCACACCTTTATCTTTATCAGAGGAAGCATATTGTTGACATTTACTACAATAAATGTGTTTTGTAAAGCAAATTTGTGCTTATAAAGACTGAATTCTCTGTACTATGTCGAAAAGATTCTGTTTGAGAGTGAGCGGTAATATTTTCTATATTCAGCATATATCTGATAGCATATCAGCCACAATTCTGCTAACACATTCAGCAGGACATTTTCTGAATAATGGGAACATAATGCACAAAATGCTATAACATATGCACATGTTAAAAAAAGAACACATGGGTATCTATGCTGATGGACTGGGTGAAGTGTTTGATGGAAATGGAAATCGCCAACCTGCAGAGGACTGAATTCAAAGACACCCTGAAATTCATAATGAAAAAAAAAAAATTATGGCTGGTCCATTTGGCCAAAATTTTATTGCAGCAACTCATAATAGTATTCAGTAGTTTGTATGTCTACCACGTGCCTGTATGCATGCCTGATAAAGTTGAGGTGTACTCCAAATGAGGATTCTAGTGCGGCCATGTCAGTGGTATCAATTCTCTGCAATATTTCATGAAAGGTGTACCTTTGATGACTGTGTTGAACCAGTCTTATTATTTGATGGTTTATTTCCATCAATCCATCCATTTTCTTCTGTTTACCTGGGGCAAAAAAACAAAACAAAAACCCAAGCTCCCACTCCCCAGCCAGCACCTCCTGTTCCTGAACACCAAACCATTCCTAGGCTAGCTGACAAATATCTCTCCAGTATGTTCAGGGTCTACCTTGGGGCCTCTTCTGGAACACCTCACTCGGGAGGCATCCCTGTCGTATGGCTGAACCACCTGAACTGGGTCCTTTTGATGTTGAGGAGTAGCAGCTCTAGTCTGAGCCCCTCCCAAATGACTATCCTCACCCTCTCAGTAAGGGAAATACCAGCCAGCCTTCAGAGAAAGACTATTTTGTGCCTCCAATCTTTTTCTTGCAGTAACTACTCAATGCATGTGACCATAGGTGAGCACAGGGATGTAGATGGACCGGTAAATCAACAGCTTCACTTGTAAGTTCAGCTCTCTGTTCACCATGCCAGATCGGTACAGCCCCAATGTATCTCTCCCCTCACATTTGAACAAGATATTTAAATTCTTCCACTTGGGACAGCATCTTGTCTCTGACCATAAGTGGGTACTCCACTTCCAGATGAGAAACATGGCCTCAGACTTGGCGGTGCTAATTCTTATTTCCACAACTTTGCACTTGCCTGCGAACGAAGTAGTGCTCAGTAGAAACCAGCACATGATGAAGCCAATGGAAGCACATCGTATGCAAAAAGCAAAGATGAGATTATGAGGGCAGCAAATCCTTTCATCATTTAGCTCCTCCTAGAAATTCTGTCTATTAAATAATGAGTAGAATCAGTAATGAAGTGTGTGGAATTGATAAGGGGTTTTCTTCTTTTTTTTTTGTTGAAGCCTAAATTGTGCTCCAATCTGGAATGAACCATGGTTTTCCCAAACCATGCTTCAAGCTGACATCAGTATTATACACCCAGGTTAAATGAACTATTCTATATATTTAAATAGATGATTTTTTTCTAGGTCCACAAAAGCAGTTTGAAATAGCTCAGTGCTTCAACTGAAAAATAAAAATGCTCAAACAACTCAACTCAATTCAACGTCATGTTATGAGTTAACACAGCAGTTGGTGGAACACTTGGACCCACTTCCACAGAATACTCAAATCACATGCCATAAGGAGGCTTTTCACTATACTGCGGCCCCAGGGCTGTCATCATGCTCACTACACTTGGTCTCTTTGGCTCTTGGGCAAAGAAGTAGAGATAAAGCCATAGTTTAGATTTGCAAAATATTTGACATTTCTCCAAACATGGAAGTTACTTTCCCCAAAATATCATAGATCATACACTGATACGACCAAATGAAAAAATGTTCAGAAACAGCATTTTAAATTAATACATGGTGACTCATTTGCATGACAACAAAAGAATACGTTTTGTGTTCTGCATGGTGACTCACTCGCTTTTTCCGCCTCCTCTTCTTCTTTCTGTCATTTTCGTTCTTTATCTTTTTGCCTCTCTCTGTATCTCTGTCCACATTCCTTGGAAAGCATTTCATGCCTGAGCAAAGTGTGTCTGCTTATTCTCATCCATACCTCGTTGCCCTCCTCATGGCCCGAGGAGCTCTAAAGACTTACCTCAGTTCACCCCGATGCACCTGTGGACCCATGTTTTGGGGCTTCTGTGTTTAAAGAGCCCAAGTGTATGCCACAAAGCAGCAGTGAAAGTACTCTAAATTTTCCTACTGTACATGGTACTCACTTTGTTCAATGTGTGCACGGGGAGAGAAAAACATAGACACTATCAGACCAGTAAAACTCAGCCCTGACTCCTCTCTCTCAGTCTTGTCTGTATGCATGATGTCTGACACCTGACATTTGCTGGCAACTGTCAGAGCGCATCTCATCTGCCACCTGTCACAGTCACACAGCATCAGTCAACATAGGAGACCATAAAGCTCAATGGCAAAATGCCAGAGGATGAAATGGAATAAGAGAAATTATTTAATGGCTCAATCACAAAGTATCACAGTCTCTGTTCCAAGTTTTAAATGACAAATGTGGGATTTCAGCAGAATTTCAGCCTGTTGGGTTGTACTGGCAGATTTTCATTCACCAGCTGGAAAACATCTGAGTGGAACTGGCTTCATTTTTCAGCATGATAATCATCCCAAACATGGTGATAATGCAGAAAAAGCATTCCTGGCTTAGACACAGACACACACTCCACAGTGTGAGAATCAGTGGAGTATTTTAGAAAAGAGCTATTTTATTAACAGTATTTGATCAAACTAAAGACGTTATGAGATTTCTTGCATTTAGAAACTATAATTCTATTACATGTTTGATCAAGAACATGATTTATGTTCTTATGAGTGTCTCTAAGAATGAGAAAAGTATGATAAATGATCATCCACAGACACCGTACCTGGCTTTGTAATATTGTTTCTCCCAAAATAATATCGGTCCACTTAACAGCAAATAGAAACAAATTAAGAAAAAAGTTACTATTATTTTGTTTTATTTTATTGGTTTTTTTATATCATACTTTGTCGGTAGTTCTATGACGACCTTATGGCAACAGATTATTTGCAAGTGTTGTTCTTTTTGTGGAGAAAATGATTTGACCGTGATTGTTGTGTGGAAGAAATGAATTGCTGTAACAGTAAGGAACAGATTAGTTCGGGGTTTTTATTCCCTCTACTTAATGAGCAAACTAGACTATGATGCCGTAGAAGACATATTGGCATGCTTTGACACATCAAACATGAGTAAAAGATTTCAACTCAACCAAAGTAAATAAAATTCATATTTAGGGGAGCATGCGTCTATAATAAATTGCATTCCTTCTCTTAGCTGTAGGGAGAACTTTGTGTCCAAAAATGTGGTCTGTCGTCTCAGCTTTTATGGAGGTACGCTGCTAGCTTGGTTAAAAATAAAGTGAAGCATTTGCTTTACATGCATGACCTACGTCCGCATCCACCATGGGAATTCTCTGATCCTTGTTCTGCCACCTCCGCTACACAGACTTTATGAGCCCATTTGTGTTCTTGTATTTTTCCTTTTAATTAAAAAAAAAGAAAAGAGAAAGAAAGATTAATTATTTGCAAAAGCAAAACACACAATTGCCTTTAGGTGCCAGACTACAGCAAAAGTGAGTGAGTACAGAAGCGCAGAGGTCTTTTGTGCGACTTTAATATTGCGGCGTTACTGCTGTGGTCAAAAGCATGTGTGCAGAGACATACTTAAGGCAGCATGGAGGCTTTTGATGTGAGGTTCTTTTGTGTGCAAGCTTCATGGCTTTTAATGAGGCAACCTGCCTCATTATCAAAGCTCTGCAAGGCCCCCGACACAGCCACATGGAGGGTCTGCCTCCACTCACTGTTCTGAAGCCGCAAATTACAGCAGCTTAGCCCCTCGCTGGGAACAGAGGCCAAGCTCGTCGCCCTTTCTAATGGCGCCCAAGGGACACAGAATTGTACGTAGACATATGTTTGGTCAAAACTAGTTTAATAGGCAACTCCTCTGTCAGTCCCATTAGAGTGAAACTTTGAGATGTGAGGCGTGAATTTGGGGATGTGGTCCCCACTGACTCGGTGAAAATATATAGCAAGTTTTGACACTAAAGTCAGCAGTGTCTGCTTTCAGCACAGTTTCTGTTGTGACTTTCCTCTCATTTTGCTTGGGATTAATTTGCCAGCACAGTTAGCTGGAAATAAAGTTTTGTCCATTCGTGCCAAGACTGTGGCCGAATTTGAATTTCACCTGGGGATGGCTTAAAAACAGCCAACCCAGCAGGGATGGAAACATCATCAGATATCATCAAATTAATATGCCTCACAGTCTATTAATTTCCGCTAACAATATTTCATTAGCTATGCTACGTCTTTCTTCAGCTAGTTTAATTGACCTTTTTAGATTTGGGTGAACTTTAATATGTAAATATCAATTTGTTCTTGAAGTAAATTATTTTTCCCGTGCTCTTTATAGTGACACCGTAATCAACTCTGCATTTAAAAGCTCAAGTCCTAAAGCAAAAGCTGCTATCAAAGAACAATGCCCTTTTCCCAGGCCTGAGCCTCATTCTTCTTTTTTTATTTCACTTCATAGCCGTTTACTTTTTTCCCTCTGTTTAACTGAAAGGAAGCAAAAGACTGTTAATGAGGGTAAAAAATGGACTGTCCATAGTAGAAAAGGTGCGTGATATTATGAATATAAATGGGGCTGTACTATTCATTTAAATT
Source organism: Pundamilia nyererei (assembly GCF_000239375.1). Classification (NCBI taxonomy): domain Eukaryota; kingdom Metazoa; phylum Chordata; class Actinopteri; order Cichliformes; family Cichlidae; genus Pundamilia; species Pundamilia nyererei. Next base: position 963,127 of record NW_005187524.1, read on the forward strand.
GTGCCATTTTTATCACAGTAGGGATGTGACACTAATAACTACTGAACACCAGTCTCCTCTGCTCTGTTCACAACGTAGGCATTTGAAAAACTTCCAATAACAACCAGCTTCCAATAACTTGGATATTGTACTTCAGACTGGAGCATGACCAAAATAGGATTTTTAAGGCTGGCACAATACAGATATTTGATTATTTAAAAATCTGATATATCAACCAATATTTTTCTTTTTCTTTTGGAAACATTTAATATGTTAAGTCATTTCTAAGTTCTTACTAAGATTATATAACAGCACAGTTCAGAAATAAACTTGTTTTATAACAAAGTACAAGGCATTCACGCTCTGTCCAACTCTTCTTGGATCAGCGGCTGTTGTGATTGTAGCAATCCAAATATGTGTGATGCCAGCAGGAAAGTTGCAAAAGACCATTTGACTGACAAACTATGCAACAATCTTAATATAGTTGAAGGGTTTTTATTCCATGTCTTCTTTACTTTTTGAATGGCCACTCATTGGCTCTTACAAATAGCTAATATCTGCTGATATATTGGTGACCTATATATCAGCCGGGTTCTATTTCAGGCTATACTAGCAGTTTTGCTACGGTTTATCTCTTTACCTGCACACTGTCTTTTTAACTGCTAAGCTTTTTTCAAGTTTTTGAAGTGACTTGAGACTTCAGGTCAAAGCTTGCTGTGATCTAACCTTCTATCCGTCCATCCCAACACATTCTCACTCCCAAAGCGTAACATTTTATGCTAGGTGACAAATCGTCGGTATATTATGCTTTCGGCCACCCAACATCTCCCTATATTGCAAGTTCGGAAAAATGAGGAAACACAAGAACCATTTGGAATTGATCTACACATGTACGTTTATTTGACTTAAATTGCTTTGGAAAACACCATCTAACACAATTAAGGTGGTGGTTAAGGTTAGGGTTAGGGATATTACACGTCGGGAGTGACAATGGGCTGTCCATCCATAAACAAATTTTCTTCTGCCTATCCAAGTAAGGATCTTGGAAGGCAGGAGCCTGTCCCAAATATTTAGATGTATTTTAGTGAAACAAGCAAAAGAAAAGCATAAGTTGCCAGATTGTTAATTTTTTTTTATTCACAGTAAGCCATTATGATTTATGTTGTTAATATATTCAGTGAAAACAGTAGTTATAGTAGTAACCACTGCGCTACCATGTTGCCCCACACAAGCCATTGTTCCAGACACTTTTTGGTCTCTTCACTACACATTGTGATTTATTCAATTCGATTCCAAGAGATATAAGTTAATAGTGCAGCTTTTCACAAAATCCACAGATGACTTGAAGTTGTGAAAAGGTGAACTGGTTCCAGGTACACCTGATGGGACTTGTCCTTATCCCTGTAAAACTATTGTGCTCCTCAGTGTTAGTGCATGTTCATGCTTTTCTATTTTCCACCAGAGGCACCATTTTATCTGTGTTTGAATTCTAAAAACTGTTAATAAGTGTTGAGTGAAATATCTCCAAGTGTTTGTGTGCTTAAGTTCATGCCTAGACTTGCTGAACGTCCTTTTATACTTAGCAGTGGTCACCCTGCTTGATCGTGATCAAAATGACATTACATTAATGTAGTGTTTGTTTCCCAAAGCATTAGGATGGGCGTCGAATGCGTCCATGCTAATGCACCCATTGGGAGAGATGTCTGTCAGGAATCCTCAGCGGGCTAATACCTGGAAGCCATTTTCTCAGCACCACCCCAACTCTCTGCTAAGGTGTTTATTTTGGGCGTACAGCCAGTGCCCTTTATGTGGCCCCCCATCATTTATGCAGGCAATTTACTACCCCGGCATGCACCAACAAATAACTGCTCACACATACACAGCCTATCACGTGGCTTTCTCATTAAATCACACAATTCCCCATTTGCTTGAACCATGCGGCGTTTTACCTCAAGCTAGTCTTTCCATATAATGTCAGTCAGAAGTGGACAATTTCAGTAACGTGAGTCAGAAGCAGTGTTGCATTACTTCGTTGTGAATATGTGTGTTGGAATGCTTTCAAATATGAAACGGGGTTCCTTGTTGTAGATCATCCCATTTCAGCATCCTTAAATAATTAATACACATAATGTAAAGTTTATCCTTGATGAAGAGAGAAGAGGGGGAGATGAGAGAGCTACTCTTAATGGAAAATAAACACAGATGGCTTCCTCAACTGCTGAGAACTCCCAATGCATTGGCTGTCAGAGGTATGGCCTCATACAGCTGGGCCATTGAGAAGATATTAGAAGTGACATCTCGTCAAAGTTTGAGGATGAACGGAGGCTAATTCATAAAGTGCACTTTGATGGTCTGAAGTACCTAACTTGTCTTTTTAAGATGTCTCAAACATGAATCTTTCATTTCTATCCTAAATAATGTGCCTTGGTTTATTAATGAGATTCACTTTCCTGTGGTGCTGTGTGCTAATTGGCTGAAGTTGCACGGAGCCCCTGAGTTGAATGATCAGAAAATAAAGACTAGATAGCTCCTCTGGATAACTTACACAGATTGTGCTACTACAGGTCTTGAATAGCATTAGTGCAGAAAGTGCTGTCAGACATCTTTACAAGTAGCACGTGCAAAATTTTCTACTAGCATCTTTATACACTGCCAATACAACAGTGTCAGTGGCACAGACTGCATGGTAGTGTAATGTGCCTTTAGTATGATCTAGCTTTCCATGTCTGCTTTTGCATCATGTTATTATTATTTAGTTTGGAAATTCTTCTTCACTCACCCATTTTCACGCTCTCTACACCACTCTGCATTTAATCACAGCGCTTGTGCTAACGAGCTAACCACGCTAACGCGTAGACGCCGTGCAGCTCCACGCACGGGGCGATCCGTGATAACTCGCTAAAGGAGATTTGCCGCGTTAATGCGGTTATAGCGTAAACGTCATTTTAACGTGATTAACGCTGACAGCACTAGTTTTTATTAATCTCAGGTTTTCTTCAATGGTTTTTCTTTCATCTTGTCTCCCTCTACTCACTCCAACTGCTCGCGACAGATGGCTGCCCCTCCCTGAGCCTGGTTTTTCCGGGAGTGTTCTTCCTGTTCCTGGGGAGTTTTTCCTTCCCTCTGTCGCCAAGTGCTTGCTCATAAGGGCCTGTCTGATTGTTGGGATTTTCTCTCTGTTATTGCATGGTTTTACCATACAATACATAAAGCCTTGAGATGACTGTTGTTGCAATTTGGTGCTATATAAATGAATTGAATTCAATATAATTGAATATGAATTTACACATTTGTGAGCAATAGGTGTTTGTTTATGTTGAAATTATAAAGAAAATTTAGAAAATGTATGTGCAAAGGGTGTTTAAAGTGCGATTGTCTATGTGACAGAATACTTTATATTCATAAGAAGGTACGAAAATGCATATCTTCAGGTACTTTCGTAGATGAAAACGTCTTATCCCTTTAAGCAACTTACTATGCATAATCCAGCCAAAGAGATAGTGGTAATAGACCTGTTGGATGCTTGCCTTAAATAATATTAATAGGATGATTAGGCTTGGTCTGGGCTTGCTGAATGTATGAGATAACTTATTTGTGCAGGTAAGGGAGATCTGAGGAGAATGAATTGTTTTATACCGGAAGCCTTTTTCTTGATTAAAGTGTGGTGCAACTGCATCTCAATCGAATAGCCCCATGCTTAAGAGTTGGGCTGTACATAAATCTGTTTGTTTTTGTTTAATATCATTAAATTAAAATATTAATGTGTCCAATCAGATCTTAAAGAAGGGATTCAGCATTCACAGCTCCCCTGCCTGAGCCACAGTTTAGAGCCAGTCATTTTTATACTTTAAGTAGTTTGAAATACTTGTTCAATTTTAATAATGTCTGTTTGTGATTGCAAAGCACCTTCGCTTCGCTTGCTTGTGCACTACTTAAGTAGTTGGTGCTTATTTGAACTACTGTCCTTATGTGGAAACTTGACCCCCAGTTTGATTTTGTAGTTTAAAATGATAGTTTTGTCATCCTTACAAAGGATTGCCTTTACTATCTGAAGTAATGCAGTAAGAAAGTGTTTATTTCACACACTACATACACAGGCTGAGGAGAGCAGAACAAAATCAGAAGCATCAGAGCTCAAACAGCAGCTGTCACAATCACTGCTGGCCAGTTATCAGCCGCAGAGATGTAGTGGCAATCACAGTCCAATCTCTAACAGTGATTACAGCCTCAAGGTGGCTTTTGTATTCCAACCCTAATGTTTCATCTGCAGTCAAAAATAACAGAGTAAACAGAATTAAAGATTTGCAAGATAGAATAATACAACATGATTGTATCTTTAATCAATAACTTATTGTTTCATGTATCTTAGTTCAAGATAATTCTGTCAACATAAAACCCATTTCAGATAACAGCAAACTTTAATACTGGCTTTGGACACTTTTATGAACACAATAACCCAAAGCTGTCTAAGCAAACAGCCAAGTCCTGAGGCACAACATTTCATAAAGCTGTGTGGAAAAACAATAGTAAATTGCTTTTATAAGCTTGAGCCACTCTGAAATTACCCGTGGAACACACTTAAGGCTTCAACAATGGATCAAATGTCACTATCTGTACCTGCTTTCCCTTCTCAGTGCTGTCTAGAGCAAAATTTGCACACCTTTTTAACCCGGGGGCAGCCAAAAGCTTTAAGATCTGCCTGTGCCATATGCTGGAGCAGCTCTACCCCCATATGCGTTGCAGCAGCCACCACTCATCAGCTGCAGCCCAGGTGGTTAACAGCTGCAAGTCCTACACAGGTTTAGCAAACAAAAGGCTGGATGGATGGATGCTTGGAATATGTGATAGTGTTTACCCCATAAAGACAAAGAAAGCTAATGGGTAGATAAAATAATAGGGCAGCTTGGTGGCAGTAAATTGTTACAATTAAAAATCTATAGTACTGCACAAAAGTCTTAAGCCACCCATAATTCTTTCATTATGCATTACACTTTCTTGGATTTAAAAAAAAAAGATCTTGAGCAACAGTTCTCCATTCAGGCATTTCTTTCATTGAATCTATGAAATATAGTACAGGTAACACTGTTTGACAGGCAAATAATGGTAGTTTTGCACTTTCTATTTCCAAAAACTCATATCTTGAGATGGTGTGCAGTGTAACCTTAAAAATATAAGGAAACTGGACATGTGGAGGATAAAACAAGAAGTGGCAGGCCTAAAAACCATCCACAGAAGATGAACATTGAATATCATGTCCTTGAGAAAAAGGGGGAAAAAAATTCCAGCAAAGAGCTGACAAAGGAGCTAAAAGACGCCTCTGGCCTTTCCGTTGATCCATCTACTGTTCACTGAAGGCTCATCAGAAATGGTCTCAGTGGGAGGCTGGCTGTAAGGAAGCCATTCTAAAGGAAGGGAGACGTTACTGAAGCAGTGTGAGGTCTTGACAGAGAGCAAAAGGCAGCCAACATCCAAAGAAGAGCTTTGAAAGCCCGGAGAACTATTCCTAAAGACTGTGTTGAAAAATAAAAGCGGTGATACCAAATACTGACTTTTAAGCTGATTATAACTGTAAAAATTCTGGATTTGCCTTATAAAAAGTGATTAAAAACTAAAGGCAAATACAGAAACTAAGCTGGGCAGGAGCACAAGGACAGACAGAGACTAGATGCCCATAAAAGTGTAACCCTTAAAAAAAAGGTACTCTTTTTCATTTTAGATAGCCAACCAGGAAAATGCAACCACAATGGAAAGTCCATTGCACATACTAGAATTCAGTCATTTGTCCTTGGGAGCATGCCAGTGTGAATATCTGAAATATTCATATTGACTTGGAAGAACTTGCTTGCATCAGCCATATATAAAATCTTCCTGTCATGTGACATCTTTCAATACTCAACACTGACCTACTTCTACCACCCATGGTCAAAGCCACAGATGTCTGTCATTTTTCCTTTTTTTCCAAGGCAGGCGGAGTTATTCACACCATCGTTTGCGTTTATTCTTATTTCCGATAATTTGTTTCTGACACCTCCTTCCCACTGCCACAGCTCATAATACACAGCATGCTTCTTCTAGTTCGCAACATGCAGTCTGTGCCTGCCAAGTCGCATCAAGCCTTTATGACCCTGTAAATATCTCATCTGACAATAGCCAGATATGAAGATGCAAACATGCTAATGTGCAGATATTTTAGCATTTAGCTCAAAGCCCTGCTTTGCATTAGTAACACAACCATCTCTGGCATGGTGGCATTGGTGTCCTAGATTTATTTTATTCGTCAGGAAGTGTAGAGATATGTCTACAACCGCCAACTTTCTCTGCTCGCCATATGACCTGTGCCACCATTATAAAAGGAACCAGTCAAAGGGAATATCTTTTATCCACTGCTATGCACAATGCTACATCTGATGACAGAAGGTCCACAGGGACATCCCTTATTCAATGCGTTCCACTCTGACGTTCCAAATGACACATGCTGATTTTGGCTCACATCCCGGGAAAAGGAAATGGGCCATGAAGTGGAAATCCAAAACTGCTTACAAGAACGGAGGGACTTCATGAAAAGCTTTTCAGAGACTTACCTCTGCGAGCTTCTTCCACTTGCATTAGTCAGCATCAGTGTCAACCCCATTCATACGCTGCGGTGATAATAACATGTATTATTCATGTTTAGGAGGATCAGCTCAAGATTAAATTATACAATCACTGTTTTGAGCATCATCATCATCATCGTCGTCATCATCGATAGTCTGTTTTTACTTATGCTAAGTGATGCTGCTTTTTTTTTTTAGTGAAGTTTTTCATTGGAATTCACTAACTGTGAAGCAGACGCTGAATCATAACGAGCTTCTTCTTTGTAAAGAGGTTGCATCCTGGTTTGAAAAACTATATTCAGGAAGCTTTTGAATGACAACCTGGTAATTAGAAGCAAATGGCTAATTACTCCACACGTTTATACTCGCTGACTGCTACTTCCAGCACGATTACCTTGATTAGATCCATCCCTTTGTTTCTGCGCCAGGCAGAAGATAAGGTAGCATGTCGTTATCCGTGCTATCGTTTAATCACTTTCACTGCCACGTGTGTTCTTTCTTTCTCGCATTGTGTCTCATCATCTCAGCGATGCTCGCACCTTTTACTCTTTGTGTTCCTATCTCGCAATTTTAATCTTATCTAAGAGTTTGCAGCCATCAAAAAGACAAAAAAAAGTTTTTCTTTGTGACACATTAAAAACATGTTTTGGCACATAAGCTTATCCTCTTTCTCACTAACAGATCATTTAGAAGGTCTTTCTGTTTCTGTTCGGCACACCAGCACGACAGAAAGCTGAAGGACTGTTTGTTTCCTTAACCTCTTTCATTGCGAGTTGTTCTGTAATAAACTCCACTAACAAATCCCCCAAGGATCCGCAGG
>NW_005187524.1:970910-971804 GCF_000239375.1 Pundamilia nyererei
AGTTGTTGGAGAAATTGATTGTCATTAATGAGAATGATTTGTGTGCAAAGAATACATGATCAAAAACAAATGGCTATAAACTGTTAACACATGACCTATTGAACCTGCCAGACCGTTTCATGTTGTAACCTTTTAAACCCATAGAGTCCTGCAAGATCGAGGAACTGAAACCGCGACTGCACCTGCCAGTTCCTGTCATCTCACCAGAAAGACATGTTCTGCAAGACTAAATATGCTGATAGTTAGAGGAAGTCACATGATTATTGCTTCTGTGTGTCCTAATACAGTTGTCATTGTGCACCATAAATCTTCTAGCCGATTAGAAGCTTTATTTTAAGCTTTGCCAATTTTCACTGAAAGTATAGTCAGCTACAAGTTCCTATTTTTATAGTTCAGCAAGATGCTAACACTCGTTAAAGGGTCATGCCATAAATGGTGACAGGAAGTGACACACACACATATGCCTGCCTTTATTGACCAAGCATCATTTAAGCCGCCTGGACTTATTTGGTAATTTTGGCTGTAAAAGTGAATTCTTTTGCCCCTTTTTTCAGAATAACCTCAGGTTTCAATATCTGGCAGTCATTTTACATGATTGTATTGTTGTGACAATGAAACAACAGTTAAAAGTGGAAAAAAATAAAAATCGGACTCTGTTGTTTCAGATTTATAGCTAAGTGAAACTGATATTCAACAGGAACAAAATGTAACACAACATCAACTTTAAATATGAGCTATACTAAATATGTACAATAAAGTTTTTGAGCCTAGGTCACTCAGTTTTTTTTAAATATCCAGGCCTTTTGGCGGTGTTGCCACTTCTCCACACTCATCACTCTGCTCCGTGAGTCATCAATTCTTACTTGTGATCAGTGTTGGTCAAGTTACTTGAAA
>NW_005187524.1:973694-975504 GCF_000239375.1 Pundamilia nyererei
CTTGCCTTGCCTTGCTTGTAAAATGGGCCCGCTGGTGGGGTAAAGGGCTAAGACTGTCATGTGTATTTGTAATTGCATATTCATGTATGAACTGCCTGTGCTCAAAAAAAGAAGCGGTCCCGGGAGTCTGTTCCTAGGTTGGCTGGGTTCAAATGAAGGGAACAGTTCTTGACCTCGGCCGGCCTCCCTCGCGAGTCTAAAGACAAAAGAGCTCTGTCTGGTTTTGCCGTGCAGTTGTTGGTCTTGTGTTCCAGCAGGGTTTTGTACTTTACTAAACCCAACAAGAGCAAACAGGAATGAGTAAAATAATAAGCTCTAGATGAGATAGTGGGTGGATTTGTTTTCAGACTTAAGCTTTTTTTTTGCTTTTGCCAATCTGCTTATCTGACGGACTAGCGCTAGCTTCATATTTCGCTTTAACTGAAATACATATATGAGGCTCAGCAAGAAGGAAATAACAACACTGTAGATTATGTGTTATATGCAAACACAGACTTTCCACTTGAGGAGCAAATTCCAAGACCTTTACTCATTTTATAAAGGCATAATCTCTTTGGATTCTCATTCGTCCTATCCAGGGATGTTTAGCCTGGTGTCAGCGCTGGATTCGTACTTGACTTGTCCCCTGCCATATCAGCGCAATAGAACACCCGCGGAGTACGAAGCAGCCTGTTCAGCTCACTTCAACCCCTCGCTCAGCACTCGCTCACTGGATGTCTGCATTGCTGGCCCTGCAGCCTTCACTTGCTCAACAGCCATGGGCTAAAATGTCTTTGTCTGACCTTGAACATGTAACAGATCCCTGGACAAGAGCCTAGAACCTAGTTCTCTTAAAAAAAACCCTCCATAAAACAGCAAGCAAGAAAAATCAAGGATGAGAGTCCACAAAAACCAGAGGTGAAACTATAAATGCATTTTTTAATCTATCAAGATTTCAATATAGCAAGAAAGTTTGTCGTTTCAATTTCATGTTGAACACTTTTTGGGCAGTACTCACAGATAAAACATGTGTCAGCTCTTTTATTGGGGCTGTCTAATTTGTCTTCAGAGTACATTACATAAGATTTGAAAGGGGAAGATCTTTTCTGTTTGGAACAATGTTGAGTGAAGGGTTTCCCACCCAAACTTTATAAAGGAAGACACTCTGAAACAGCACCTCAGTCCAACAGCACACAGAAAAACAACACATGAAACATTAATAGGTGTGGTTTGGACACACAAAGAGTTTCTAAGATAGAATATCCCAGAACCATCAATCCTGTGGTTTATGTACCTTACAAAGGGGCTGTGATAGAAATTGCGGTCTTCACATAATAAAGGCTACATCCAATCTGGCCCCCCAGTAAGGCTCAGTGATACCAGTAGATAAAACTATTTACCCCATTCGACTGACTTCTTATTAAAACTTACTGCAGGCTGCAATCAAATTCAGTTCGGATGACTCAGCTGACAGATGTCATGATTTACAGTCTGTGAGAATAAAGCACGGCTTCATTCTCTTGCTTTTACACCTCCTGGTGCCTTTTGAAATTTGCTGTTAGTTTGCTCTTTGCCTTTATTCTTAGTCACCATCCCTTTCATTCAGCTGCTCTCTGTCACACACAAAGTCACACACGGAATCGACTGCTGTAGAGTTTGCTTCAGGGAGGAACACATCTGCCCACAGTATGGATGCCAGTGCTGCAGTGTTTGGACAGAGCACAGAGGGTTTTACAGTTAGCATCGCTTCTGTTCAGAGGCAGCTGAGTTCTCAGATGAGGAGAAGCGTTTACTTTACCTGAGGAAAAGTGAACATTTATTAGGAATATAT
>NW_005187524.1:976270-978535 GCF_000239375.1 Pundamilia nyererei
AACTGGGGCCACGTTAATGGTCTTCCCCACCACTCTTTTGGAGTTAAAAAGCTAATGTCAGGATTTGCTGATGTGTGCAAAATTATACTATTATACAGTTATTACACAGTTGTACAGATCAATAATTCGTTGGCCGAAGACACAATTTTTGTAGGTTTTGTTTTGGGGGTTTTTTTGTGGATTTAAACTCAAACAGTCAGTATTTGATTGAAGTGCAGTTTTCAGTTTTAGTTCACAAAGTAACTATTTAGGAATTACAGCGAACCAGTTGACAGTTTTCAGAGATTTAAAATCAAGTGAACATTTTAATCACAATTTAATGGCCAAAGTCAAAGTGCTGAATTTGTATTTTATAGCTTTTATATAAGTCAGCTCAATTAAATTCAGTTTTATTTATATGAGGCCAAATCACAGCAGCAGTCGCCTTAATGCACTTTGTATTCTAAAGTAACGATCCAACAGTGACACAGAGGAAATCCCAACAATCAAATGATGCCTTTTAAACGAGCACTTGGCGACAGTGGGAAAGAAAAAACATGATTTTAACAGGAAGAAACCTCCAGTAGAACCGGGATCAGGGAGGGGCAGCCAACTGCTGTGACTGGTTGGGGGTGAAGGGAGGAAGACAGGACAAAATAACACTCTTGAGGAGGTAGGTGTATCATTATCAGAGTCAATAATCAAGAGACACCTTCGTGAAAGTAGTTTAAAGCAATGTGAAAATCACTGGTTATACTCAAGAACAAGAAGGCCAGATTAACCTTCATCAGAAAACATCTAAAAAGCCTGGACAGCCCTTAAAATAATTATTGACACCAAGTTTTACTTGTACCAGAATAATGGGAGCATCAGCAAAAACGTGTTGATTGTTCAGATGCTTGTGGACTTAACGGTACATCTGGTAATTTTTTAAAAGTTTGTCTATTGTGAGTTTTGTCAAACGAATTATACTCAAAAAATGAGTGTAACAAGATGGACACAGAGTCTGTAAACACAACTACACGGCAATGATACGTACACTAAATGCAACAAGAGCTGAATCTTGGTATTATCGAGTTCACTGTGACAAACCTAGCCAACCTGCTTTAACTATTAGAGTGTATGCTGTTGTGTAATGTTGAATAAAAGGTTCAAACACTGACAACAGACCATATGTAGCGTCTTGTCACCAGTTGGAGGTTTGTCTGCAGGTGGCCAGCTGCAAGTGACAGCGCAGACTGTGACTCAAGCTGCTCTCTTTTTTCTCCCGAGCGATCTGTCGCTCCACGCTGGGACCCGGCATGATCGACCGGATACAACTTTCAGCTACATTACATCAGCAATAGGACACTTGTGGTAAGAACAGGGGTTGGGCATTACAGAAGACACACCAAATGGCATACCAAATTCAACACAGACAGGGAGCAGATACTTCCCCAAGTTGAAAACAATAGTACATCCCAAACAATAAGGGAAAAAACCCAGAAGCTTTGTATTTTAATGATGTTTGTGAGTCAGGTCTTCCCCTAAGGAACAAGTGAAATCAGGTGTAAAATGTGTCATTCTACCTTTAGGCTCCGGTCATGTTGTACCCTATGTTAGAAAACAAGCCCCTTGGGTATGTGTCTGAAAAGCCCAGAGTAATTCTGCCTGATAAAATGAACTTTCTATACCTTTTTTCCTTCCTTACAAACATGTACCATAATGGAGTTACTGTGTAAAAGGCACTTTAACACATTAGTGCTTCTTTAGGGAGTTAGCTGTCTTTCCTGTTTAAAACTTAACCCTGCTCTACATTTCCATAAATAAACATTTTTCACTTTACCACTAAGCTGGTAAAAAAAAAAGGAATGGAAAAGGGTCTCTCAACAAGAGTCAGGAGAAAAGAACATTAACAAACATATCAGTTGGCCTAATGTTAGCAAAGGTTCAAGCTAGCAAAGGTTCTGTGCTAGCAAAAAAGATGATAAACAGTTACCCCGGCTTTGTTCATAAAAAAGGTATCATTACTTTCAGACAAAGTATATAATGTATGTGTGTGATGCTGTAAAGTCTTGGTTGTGCACTGAGTATATAAAAGCCCAACTAGGGACAAGAGTTGCAAATTAGCTAAACCTATAAATTTGCTTTGAAGCCCATCAGCTTCATGCTAAACTGCAGTCCCGATTACATCAAATTAATTAAAAAGGTTTGGCAGATTAAAAAAAACTGAGCAAGGCTATGTACCCATATGGAAAAGATATATATAAATCTTGTGTGAAACTTGTATGAAAAGCATACAAGAGT
>NW_005187524.1:979607-1000134 GCF_000239375.1 Pundamilia nyererei
ATGGATGGATGGATATTTAGAACTACAAATTAAATTTCTTTCAGTAGTTATTGTTTTTTTAATGTCACAATTCCATCCCTCCTCCTTTATCTGGCTTTGGACCGGAAAAAGTGACCCAAAATAGGCAGTGTTGTTCTCACTTTAAGTGTTTAACTTGTTGTTTTGATTCTACGCACTTTACACTACTCATGAATCATGCTAACGCTAAGGTTAAATATGAACAGACTTCCTTATTGCCGCTTTGACCCTGAACCTTCTTTTGCAGCACACTAGTTCCTTTCCTTTCTACTAGCTCAAGGTTAGTTAAGCTCAGTTAAAATTTCTTGACGTAGACTATTTGTCATATCAGTTTTACTTGACCTAAACCAAATTATAAGTTTTATAAATTTATGAGTTTTTAAAAAGTGGTAGCCAGAAACAAATCAGTCTCTATATGCATGAAACCCATTATAACTTAGTTGTTTGTTGGTAACACGACTTTGTCATATGTGTGTTTCTGTGTGTGTCATCACGAATGGCTTAATTGTTGCTAATTCATGTTGGCTCTGCTTCACATGGAAGTCATCACTGATATTGCACATTACAGTTTTCTTCTGCTGCCTTTATAGCCGCATAATATGCTAAATAATGTAGGAGCCCATTTGCTTTTTAGAGCACAGGACATTACATACGAAGCTTTAAACTGAGTTAGCTCAGAGACTGCGTTTGCTTTAATCCACTCAAAACACTGCATGTTAAATATTTACTGCACTATGACAAGAGCAGCTTTATAAAACAATTGGAGGTAATGATAGCTTTTTATTGTTGCTTTGCAATAGTCTTCAGTAGAAAGACCGATAGTGATGGGTCACGTTTTAATTTCAAAAATACAACACACACACAACATGCTGGGACCATACAAAATAGTCAGAATGCCAGAGCTGTAAGCTGAGGTGGTAGAGTTGCTCTCAGCGGCAGGCTTCAGCACTGTGTGGCGCCCAAGGTGTGGTGACGTGATGTGAGCTGACAGCTGGCACCATGGGTAATAGGTCTAAAACTCCCATCATGTAGTCTGCTGAGGCCCCGTCCTGCCATTCTAACCCACCAGAAGTACGCACCTACTTGGCCATTACTTGTTTATTACTAAATCATAATTAAAAGCTACAGGAAGGTCAGAGTTATGATATAGCTTTGAGGTTTGGGGTGTGTGAAATGTACGTGTCTGATATGACTCAGAGATCTTAGACTTGGAGATATATTTTTATTTAATTGCTTTAAGAAATAAATTCAAAGATCTGAAAAATAAACAACCACAATGTAAACACAAACGTTTCTTGCATCAATTTCTTTATTTTTTTTCCATCAAAAGAAATGCACAGATCAGCAAAGCTATTACATACAAATGGCCATACAATAGCAATTCATTTTTTTTCTGTTCTTGTTTGAAAGTCTTCAGGAAATTCTGTTGTGTCATTTATACACTGTGTATCTTGAACATTTGCAGTTACGCTGCATTCAGCAACAAAAGAAATCGTCCCAATGCTCTTCTTCCACGTTCAAATGAAAGTGTTCAGCCACAAACTACATATCTGGACAGCTACTTGTTACTGCTCCAGGAAAACTACTGTACTTACATACAATAAAGAAAAGAAACAAAAGTTTTGCATAGCTTCATTGTAATGTAGATACAGTACTGTAAGGCACTTCATGAAGAACTTTAGGCATTTTAAAAAATAAATCCTACACAATAAACCTTTTGTCACGTCATCCTACAGATTCCATCTCGATAGATAAATGTTACAACATCTGACGGAAAAAAATCTTTTCTTAAATCACATTTTTGCGCACTATGTATATCTACTATACTCCACTGCTTTTCTTTTGGCATTAAGTCTCAAGTTCAACATTCATATATTGTGCATAATATGACTCACACATTGTCCCCATAACCCCACACAACCCAATATTTCTCAAAAAGACCAAAAGAAAACAAAAATTGTGCAATGATTTGGGGTTATGTGGAGTAAAAGGCAACACGCTGTCAAAAACGAGTCCCCCAAACTAAAAGAAAACCTAAATGTCTGGGCAAGTTGTAGGTCATTTCCTCATAGACGGGTGCTGTACTGACAGTTACAGGGTACATCATTTTCATTTGCCTCTCCTCACACCAGTCCAAACCAGTGTGGGAGTGTGTGTCGTATTCCAGCAGTTGTAGGTGGGACTACATGCTCCAGCAGGCCACGTAGATAGAGGTAAGGAGGATGCATCTGCTCTACCCAAGCTGATCTTCGTACTGTTTGCGGAAGCAATCTCCAGCTGGGAAAAAGTCCCAGCAGCGCTCCTGATACATCTTCCACACGTAGGACTCCTGGACACAAGCCAACGTCAGAGTTTAGCTCGAAATCTTTAACTTGCCTAAAGTAAGGCTGAATGTTTTGAACTTAAATATCCAAAATTTAAACATTACATAATTACAGGTGTGTTAATGAGCTGAAATGGGTATACTTGGTATTAACATGCAGTTAATACCAAGTGAAGGTATCAACAGAAAGATCATTAGAACAGTTTTGGTATTTAGTGAGTATACTAGCTGTGTCCCAAAACCTAGGCCACCTCATTTTAAGGCTGATTACGTCACAGCCAGGAGACGAAGGCCGTCCCAATTTGAAGGCTGCTCCAAACGCGGTCGACAAATGCGTCCTTCATTTCCCCGAATTTGAAGGATTGTACCCTACCCCAGAATTCATAGCGCGGCCCAGCCGATTCCAGTTTCCAACAATGGCGGCAGCTACTTAGTTTTAATATTACTCTGATTACTCTTTCTGTAATCACAAAATAAACTTTTAACATATTCTCAGGCAAGAATGTAGCTGTGTAAATTTCAAATATCTGCTCGATTTATCAAGACATCACATATTTGCAAAAGTGCTCCAATGTTTTCGGAGACGTCTGTTACCCTCCAGATCAATAGCTAGCCGGGGGTTCAAGGCTCACTGGAGCCGGCGAGAACAGCGGACTCCCGCCACATCGCTTTCAGATCCCCCGCGGTCTTTTACTACTCAGGTTAAACATGTAACTAAGTCACTCAGATAAATGAAAAATGTTATTGTTTGGCTTTTTTCAGTGTTTTATTTGTTCCTGAGTAAATCGGTTCAGCTGAGATTACAGCTAAATAAACGTCAAACAGAAAACTGATTAACAGAAGTGTGAGATGGTCGAGAATTTACTCCAATGTCAAGTTATATATTAGCGAGTGAGGAGCAGACGGCTGAGTTTATTAAACTCGGTGTTCGGAGGATGCTGCCTATGAATTGGGACATAGCTACTGTCTCATCTAAGAGAGGCAAAACAGTTAGCTAGTAGATGAGCACCTACTTGAAATGTTATTGAGCAGTATTAATCTTACCACTTTATCCACACAAATATGACCTAAAATTGAATCTCTATGTGCTTAGTACAATGACCTTAATTAATATTATGTAAAGCACAGAGTATCAAACAACACTTTAATTCCACCACAATATGGGCAGATATGAAAAAACAAATAAACCAAAATAGGTGTTGACAGTAAGAGGAGAAATATTGGGTTAAGCTAATCAGGGTAAAATAGTCTTCTACCTGTCCAGTGTGCTCTGTCTCATCCTTGTTGATGAGGTACATCAGGAAAAACCTTTATAAGAAAAACGAGAACAAAGAAAAAGATATTAAAGGGGAATCGCAGTCTTGTATCTAAGCCCAGAGCAGGGACATGAGAAGCTTTTCTGTGACACATTTGATTTTTGCAACACTAATCACGTAAATGTCAAACTCTCCGGGTGTCACAGTTCCCGATGCTAGTGTCTAAGTAAAGTTACACCACCTCGTCTCTATCGCAGAATCACCTGTTGTTCCCCAAATCGAGCGTAAATGGCAATGAGCCGCTGTATCTCTATGGGCATCGCAGCATGCCAAATCATAATGAATACTGAATGAGAGCATGCTATCACAAACCTATTTTCCAATAAAGTTCATGGCATTAAATAGTAATGAAGCAACATAATGAGGTCGCTCTGATATCCTCCGGCCAGCTGACTGTGAGAGCAAATGGACTGAGACTTTCTATTGTTACTGGTATTATTCAGACACGCCGACTAAGCGGTGCGTGTGAGGGAAACACAGACAGATGGAAAGGATACCTGAAGGGATCTAGTGTTCTGGATCAATGCTGCTACTAGTGACTTTGGTGTTTATGCTGCAGTAACGTGCTAGCGCCATCAATCATGTGGTTAAATTACAGAAAAGCGTTGACACGAATGGTAAAAGATTACTGCAATGATTACAAAACAAAAAAACATTAAAAACACTACTGATCAAAAGGATACTCACAGATAGTTGGCCAAATTGTGCTCTTGTAAGGTGTGGGTCTCAAAGCCGTGCGGGGTTGTGTCGAAGTAATCGTTCCCGATCCCACAGATGAAACATTTGGTCTGAGGACAGAAAATGAAAATTAGAAGGCACGCTTCCTTCTTCTTTTTCTGTGCTTCATTGATGAACTACAGTAAACAAGAGTTTGCCTAAAGCAACACCAGATTGGACATATTTTACAATATTAAGGTCAAGTTACTCATCACGCTCAGTCCCACTCAGCCTATGAACAACAGAAGCTCTGCAGGGACCTTTTAGTCTGAGAAAATAACACAGTTATTTATTATTGACACTTTCATTAAGGGTTATCTGCCCTCTCTTAGGCGACAAGGTTATGCATCAACAAGTATGCTTCCAAAATTCGGCTTAATATTTATATTCCCACGTGCACGTTGATCTTCACTTGCCTGTCACAGTGACTGTTTAAATACTCAAGAGAGATGGGGAGCTCACAAAAATGTGTCACATCTCTGAAACTCAACACGTGATCAAATAGGGGGGTTAGGGGGTAAAGTAACCCAGACAAAGTAAAATATTAATGAAAAAAAAGAGACAAGTACACGAGACGAGACACAAGAGTCCACTAATAAGGCCGTAATCTCCAGAAGATCTACATTAAATCTATTCGTACATGAAAGGTGGACGTGAGCGCGATTATGCCGTCTAATGGTTAGGGAGGTGCTGTTATGAGTGTTCAACTGTCTCGCTATTTCGAAGCAACTTACCAGATATGAGGTTGGCCCATCATAAACTATACCCGGTTTCAGATGGTAACGAGTGTAATCATTTGCAAAAATGAACATCATGTTGTTTTCAGCAGTCTGTGAAACAAACAGTTGCTCACCAAGAGAGTATTAACTGAGGTCATAGAACAAGAGAGCCGAGCGCTGTTACTGTGGAGTCTCATCCAGTCTTCTTTTTTAACAGTTGCCCCCTGATGGCCCTTAAGCCTGTAGCGAGACATGCATAAATATTTCTTCGAGTGATGGATATTACCTGTCGCTACATCGAATGAAGATAAACTTTATTGCTGCCCTTCTGTGATAAATATGAGTTCTCATGTTATTTGTCCTGGACTGTGCAGAGCCACAAAACTGTGGAATGATGTGACACGTTTGTTTCGAGCTTGCATGCCCCTCAGGAAGCATCGATAGAACTTCAGGCACTATGCTTCCTGCTTCACCGCTTCTGCTGCTGTTGATTGGCTGCACCAGCTGCTCTGTAACAGTAGCCTTGGCCCCGACGTTACTAGGCAACAGACAGTTCACCTCCTAAAGAAGTTTCTGAAGAACCATGTGACTGAAGATGTAAAGGGATGCTGGGGAACAGAGGACCTGGAGGACAACAATGTGTTGCACGGGTTTCCCTCCACTTTTCTATCCCCTGACCCTCAGACTCCAGATCCATAAAAAAGAGACCTTCAAAGAGGAGGTTTAGAAGGAGGAGGCAGGAGACGGAGAACCAGGAAAATGTAGAATTTGCACTCCAAACACAGCAGGAAGGCAACAATCAGCCAACAGAAGAGCAGCAGAAACAGAGACGAGAGCTGACAGTGGGATGAGCAGGAGATCTGGAAGGACATCACGCTGACCCACCATCAGAGGATTCTGGATGTTCCGTCTCTTGAAGAGGTTTTAGACCATCGTTACGTGAATCCACAGAACATCATCCACAACATGACCAAAGTCAACAAACACGGAGTGGCCACACTGGACGACTTCTACAATGGCTTCACTTCACAGACCTATAAGCTAAGTCCATCTTTTATATGATTTACACTCCTGCCACTTCCTTCAGTGCTGCAAGTTATGATGATCTGTCCTCTCACCTCCATGTCCTCTTTGACCTGCTCCTGTTGGTCTCTTAACTCTCCAAAGGCATCAATGATCAAACCTGCAACCATAAAGGAACTGCTGTGAGCATGACATACATACCCTAAGCATAAAGACTGTAATATTTAAATGGATATATGTTGTGGGTTCGTCTAATTACTGAGAAATAAGGTTGAAATTGGGATTTTTTTTTATGTACCCTGGATGATGGCCAAGAGGATGACAATAACAAAGAAGAAGAACGTGATGTCGAACAGGATGCGGTAGAGCTCATAGGGGTCACCAGCTGGGTCCTCGATCTCATCCCCTATCCCGCCTCCTGCTCTTACCCCAACATACATGTGGAATAGGTAGCACTGCGGGAACACAGGTGGGGGTCTAATTGAAATCTGAGGCTGAGCATTAAGTCGTGGCTTATTTTAAGCAGCGAGCCCAAATCTGTTCCTTAAAAAAGAAAGCGTAACTCCAGTTTACCGTCATCATGTCGTCGCACTTCATGTCCGGCTCATCCTCATCCTCACTCTTGTTGTAAAACTTCCTGAAGAAGTTGAAGGCCACCACAGTGTAGAGATAGACCACAACAGCTAGCAGGCCCACTGTCAGCACCAGCTACAGAGACACATGAAATCTGCATTCACAGACTCGCTCTTTTTTTGCTATTTATGTATTTCTTTTAGACACACAATGGACGCAGCAGGGGCAGAGTTGCTGGCTTCCATTTGTTTTCTATAAAAAAATTGCAACAAAGCAAGAGAGGAGCGAGTAGAGAGAAGGGGAAAAGTTCAAACGCGTGGAAACGAAGAGAAAGTTTAGTGCAATAAGAAAACTCACACGAGTTATTTATTTATAGTAAATACAAAAAAAGAGTCTATTATTTCACATATAATAAAAAATGGATTCAGCTACAGCTCAGCCGGTTGTAAACCTGAAAGGCAACAACGCCGTAAAGCGCATTTAGATTGACAGCGTGATTGATCAGCCCACAGACGGCTGAGTCTGGGAGATGTCGCTGATTCCTTGTGGCCTTGCCATTTTGGTGCATTTCCACCCTTGGAGACTGAGGTGACATTAAATTCTGATTTGTCCCTCTGGTCAGTTAACATGGGAATTATTGGAAGAACTGGCAATCCAAAGTGGGATTTAAATTAAGCCATGTGAGCCATTTGAACTCAAATGTCAAAGGATGCTGAGAACATTCCAATTATCTCACACGACACATACAGGATCTGCTAGATGACACATTTGTGATTCATGTCACCTGCATATTAGCTGCCAACAAGCGAGATCATTTTTCTCAGAACCTGATGAACCAAATTAGACCTAAATGGTCAATTAGATCATGACAAGAGAAACTGCCTAATAAAAAGATCATATTTGTTAATATGTTGGCTTTAACCTATTATAAAACCAAGCCTGGCTCTTTTAGCGCTTAAAGTAGCTTTTTAAGGACATAAATACATAATATTAAAATAACTGTGTTAACATTTAAAGCAACATTAAAATGATTTCAACTGAAATCCGTTTTGGGCGTGCAGAAAGCAGAATTGAGCACATTTTGAATGGCATACTTCAAATGCCATCACTGCAAACTGTGATCAAAAAATGTGTTTCACCACCAGCTCTGCAGTGACCCCTGCTGTTCAATAGAAGAGCTGTATGTGTTTCCTCCTCACCTGCTTGCCATTGTGCGTGACAGATGAAAGGATGGTGCGGAGAGTCTTGAAGCCCATGGCAATGTCCAGCAGATGGGCGGCAAAGAAGAAGTTGTTGTAGTGACCCAGGATGGACATGGTGGTGTACCAAACTAGATACAAGAATGACTGGTGGAGAAACAAAATGGATCAGAAGCCGTTCGCCCTGCTATAAAATCCTCCATCAACCTCCTCAGCTGTCAAATAATGTAAACCACCATCAATAAAACGACAAAACAAAGCAATTAATCATCCAAACTTATTTTTAAACTTACATTATCTGTAAACACAACCCCCATTTTCCAGACATGGTACTTTGTATCGATTGAGCTCAACCTGGCAACAGAGAAAAGTTGATATGAAGGGCTCGTATTTTCTGTTTGACCTCTACTTTTACTCCAAGCAGCCCTGGGCTGTCTGCTTTTTATCAGCCCAATCTCTCACCATGACACCAGTGAAGCCTCCTTGGCAACAGTTTCCTCTGTAGGGTTGAAATCCAGGGCACTCTTGTCCAACCCCAGCAGCTCTGCTATCCTCTCTGCTCCGTAAAGGTCTCCATACTTTTTTATCACCTACAAACAGAAGCCGCGCGGAAATATATAAGAGACACGGCAGCTGACATTTAGTAAGTGTAACCAGATTCCATTTATAGCTTGTGTGCACAGCAGATTAAACTTAAATTACATGAGCTACTTACTTTGCGCTTGACAAATTTATCCCAGTAGTTGTTGGGAAAGGAGCTGATAAAAAAACAAAAACAGAATTAAACCTCTGTTTGCACAAGATTATGATTCGTCGTTTGATAAAAGGCAGACTCACGGAGTGTTGATGACCAGTCTGTCCCACTGTCCTTTAATGTCGTCATCAGACGGCTGCTCGGTGATGTAGAGGCCTGCAAACTCCAACTTCCTTGCGATCTCCTTCTCCCGTTTGAACACTACCAAAGGCACCTTGAACACACGAGAAATCGGGCTGCATCACTGAGACAGTGTGTGTGTGTGTGTGTGTGTGTGTGTGTGTGCACGTGAGTGCATGGGTTAACAACGAACAAGTGTACTGAAATATAAAATGTACATATACCCAAACAAGATATTTTTTTAATGCTCCACATGTGTGCAGTTTTCTTTTTGCACCTCCAATGCTTAACAAATTCATTAGACTTAAAAAACTGTGCATACCTTCAGGTAGTAGTATCCCACTACACACAGGAAAGATATGATGGTGTGTAGTATTGCCAGACAGCGAAGTGTTGGTGCCATGTAACCTGTGCTCTCCTGCAAGACGAAATACTCAAGCGCTCCCTCGTCTTCCTCCTCCCCAGCTCTGCCTCGACCCTTCCAGGGGTCTTCATCATCCGAGTAATCACCGGTCACCTAAAAGGTGACGACACCAAATTTGACACCCAGCTTACAAAACAGCGGGACCCTAAGGTGAGTATATAAAGTGGTAGTTTAGCTCCAAACTTACTTTGTAGAAGAGAAGAATAAAGTTGATAGCAAAGGCAACAAAAAGTGCCAAGAAGCGGAGATTGTAGAAATTTCTTGCCAGGTAGTTCTGTGAAAAGGTAATCGTGATCATCATCTTTGTTTTTATGTCTAACAAGTTTGTATTTGTGCTTAATGTAACAGCTGTGATCTTAAAACTGCAGTGAGGAAAACATCTGACCAGCATCTTAGTCTGGTAGACTTCCAAGCCGGCGAAGAAGCTCGCCATGAAAGCCTCCGGTGCCTCTTTCTTCAAGCCGAGCCTTTTCTTCGGGGCTTTCTTCTCCTCCACTGACAGCTCTGGAGGAGCTTCGTCTCTAGTCTTGTCGTGGTCCTTCTTCTCACCATCTTCTGAACTGCAAGCATAAATTATACATTAGAGACAGAATAGCAAATTGTGTTCATAGACACAGATGTATACTTAATATGGAGAAACAAAATGTGGATACTAAGCAAAGGGACAAGCACAGGAGTAAGCATGGATACGATAACTGTTATTTATGTGAAACTAATCTAACACAATCCTCAAATAAACATATGCAAGTGGTAATGTAGGTAACAATGAACAAGTTACACTCACTCTCCCTTCTCTGTATCAGATCTGTAGTCTCCGTTCACAGCCCTCGTCTTTGCAGCCATCTGGAATCAGCAGATTACTTTAACATTCAGGTTCTACTAATAAGGGTGTGTTCTTCTTCTATTTTCTGAACAAAATCACTAACCTGTGCCTTCTTCTGCTTGACTGCACTGGCTATTGACGGGGCATCTCCCACCACCACCTCAGACACATCCCCCAAACCTGGCTCGGCCCCGTGCTTGCCCTCCTTCTTCGGCTGTATGTTGAGTAGCTCAGCCATCAGATCTGCCTCTGCTGCTTCCCCTTGAGCCATCTGACCCAACTCAGCCAACGCTGACGCTTCGCTTGCCTCCATCTTTTCTGTTTCTAACACGTCTCCATGGATCCCGAACTGAGTGGGGTCAGGCATGTTTCCCAAAATATCTGTAACCTTCATGTTCTTAGCCCCTTCAACGAGGCCACCCCCAAACATCGTGGTCCACAAGATGTGGAAGAATCCCCAAATTAGGCTGTAAACAAAGTGAAAGAGGCCTGTGATGATCATCCAAAAGAAGGAGAAGAAGCCCCGCACCATCTCCTTCACACTCATCTTCCTGAATTTCCTGAATTGCCGCCGCATGCTTTTAAGAGTAAGCAGCTGGCGGAAGTGACACAAGCTCTTTTTCATGGAGATGCATGCGATTGTAAATGCCGAGGAAGACTCCATCATCGCGCTCTCCTCGTCTTCCTCTTCCTGGTTCTCCATCATGGTCTGGATGTCATCCTCTTCTTCCTCCGGGCGCTCAACGGGGTCTGGCTCTGAAATCTGAGAGGCCAGCTGCATCTCGAAGATGGTGTCCTCGCAGAAGTTTACAAACAGCTCCATCTTCTCGCTCTCTCCGCCCTCGTTGACCACGTCAAAGATGAACTGCCGCTTCGACTCTTTCACCTGAGGCTTCTCCCATTGCGTGCGACTCGACTGGCTGATCTCGAAGTACACTCTCTCGATGCGCTTGGCTCCGCCCATGATCTCAATGCGGCCCAAGTAAGGCTCGAAGTAGCTGAGGACGCTTTCGGCCAGGTCCAGGAAAGTTGAGAGGCGGGCATCGTGAGGCATGTGCTCTGAAAGATTGGTTAGCAACACGGCGACGTTAAAGCCGATGTCTTTTGCCGGTTCGTGAAACCTCTCAACAAACTGCTCGTAGTTGAACATGTCGTTCTCGTCAGCCTCGGCGCAGGAGAGAAGAAACTCAATCTCAGACTGAGAATACTGCTTCTGGTTCTCCATGGACTTCTGGAAATCCTTCTTTGAGATGACGCCTTTGCTCTCGGGGTCGTACTCCTTGAAACTGTCCGAAGTAGTCAAGTCCTTCAACTTGAGGAACATGTCGAAAAATTTCAGGATCATCTCCACGTTACTGGAAGATTCCACCAAGGTGTCCACCATCTGTTTGCCGATAGTTCCATTCACAACATTACCTGTGAGACAATAAAGCGGTAAATTTTATCAGTAAACTCATTAAAAAAACACTTCCCCATGCAGATCAGACTAATCTGCTCTGCTACACATTTGATTATATCAGGCAAATAAATCCGATTTATGAAAGTACCAGCATACAAAGCTTATATAATGTTATTAAAAACCACCTTCAAGTAGCGAGAGCATCATGACGACCATGTCCTTCTGCAGGTCCAGCAGCTCCTTTAGTAATTCAATCTGACTGGAGTCCTGTTAGAAAAAAGACAGAAAGGGGAAACGCGGTGAGTCATAGTACAATATGTCACACAGACCACTGATAGTCTAACTGTAAGGGTACAGCCAGGCTCTTTAATATCCCTGTGATGCAGAGAGAGTTGGAGAGATCAAGGCTTTAATATTGTAGGGACCTCAAATGGCCCCTGCTGTGGCTCAGAAGGTCCTTCTAGGTAACATCAATCCATCACAACCAGGGTTTATGTTATTTTGCTGTCTAGGAACAGATGGCGAGGTCAGGCTGACTCGTTTAAGGTCTCTATGGGCTTTGTATTCAATGTGCCATAAATCTGAAGCGTACTTTGATGCACCTGTGCTCTTCTTCATCCTGGCTGCTGCTGTCAGACCCAGCCCCTGTGTGACGACCACGAGATAAGATTAGGTGGGTGGATTTCATCCCACTCCTGGCTTATTGGACATATCAATGATGGAGTCATATATCATGTAGCTGAGGTGAACAACATGTGTAATTGTACTGGAGTTGCTTCTGATTATCAATGAGCCTGGAGAGACCTCTAGTGGCAACGAATAAAACACCAGGGCTGTTCACATTTCCACATCTGTACAAGCCGTTATTTCAAATCTTTACTTATGTAACAACTATTAACTATAGCTAAGCAGGCATGTATTAAAACAAGCAGCCCATTTTCTTTTAAAAAACTGTCACTTGACTTAATGTAGTTGTACAAGCAGGTGGTTGACCTTATACATATGCTAGTTTATTTACACTGCCATCCCTTTGGTTCCTATTATTTTTAGATCTACATTTCTGTGCAAAAGTCTTGAGGTACGCTTCCTTTCATGATTTTTTTAGGGAAATGGGAAACAGGTACAGTAGTTTCCTGAAACATGACTGAAAAACATTAAGCATTAACATAAAAAAACCCCACTGAACATGGTTAGGTATAAGAACGCGACAGCAAATGAGTAAAAAAGAGAAATTTTCAAAGACTACTTTAAGGAACAGCGGCTCAGTGGAAGCCAAATAGAAAGAAACAATACTTTGGCGTAGTACATACAAATACAGGCCATACCATAGTACTCTATATGCTGCTAAAATGGAGAAAAACAATCCTCTCAGTTAAAGATAAAAAGGCCATTACACCATATATTTTGTTAAGTGGAGTCAATTTAAGGCAAGTCATTTATAATAGGATTAAATCTTAATCAGCAAAGTACCAGCTTTCCAATGTGAAGCAGAAATCCTTCACAGTGAAAGTAAAGATGAGCAAAACACAAGTAAACAGTTTAGTCAACACAGAATGAAACAACTCAAGCAAGTGTTTAAGTTCGTTTGTTTAAGTTAAGGCACATCTGCGTCACTGCAGACAAACACATACCTGAGATAACTTCATCTGCATATTGGCAAAAACATGCAAGAAGCCCACCACAGCATCCCACAGCCTGCTGTGAGCCAGACTCTGCTGATTCCCTATACACGGACCCTGGAGCACATAAAACAGAGACGAAAAGAGACGCTCAGACGATGACAAGCAGCCTTTCTCGTCACTAAAGCGCCGAAAGACCGTTAAGATATTGTAATGAACATTTTAAGCAGCTTTTACTGTGGAGAGCTGTGATTATGTACCTGTATATACTCTGTTAAAGAGTTGAACACCTGTTTGGCCACTGCTAGTGCTCTGGAGAAGTTCCTCTGACCGGCCTCATCAATGACATCCTTGCCAGAGTAGTACCAGTAGAAATCACTAATAGATTCCTAAAAGAGAAAGCACTAAAATTAATAGCATATCTACTTTATTGAAATTTAAAGCTCTGGATGTAACAATGTGATACCTGCAGTCTTAGTAGGTAGTCCACAGTACTAATGATTATGTTGACTGTAGTTGTGTTCCCTGTCTGCGTCCTTAGGAAGTTTTGAAAATCTAAAACAGAAGATAAAAAAGATTAAACACCAATTTCCTGCAGATAGATACTATAGGAATTTATTTTCTAGTCATTTCTATGCAGCTTGAGGCAGCATGGCTTTAATATTGGCTTATGGGAAAGCATCCACCTACCATTGTTATGTCCCTCGCAGAGAAGCTGCAGAAACCTAAAAAGATCCTTAGTGAATTCATCATTCTGCAGTACCTTGGAACCTGAGGACGGGAAATAAGATTAGCTGTCCTCCTCAGTGACAGGAAGGTCAAGCACCCATCATTTTAATGTCTGCACAGGCATCAGAGCTTGTTGCACATCCTCATAAAGCTGCTGTTTAGTTGTCAGACGGCATCAAATTATGTGCACTATATTGACGGTTCGGAACACACACGCATACGAGGTATAGTGCATCATCTCACAATCAAAATAAGGCTTATAATAGGAACCAAACTGAGCCTTGTTGTTTAATACCAGCAAATCTTTGTTGTTTAGTACAAACAAAGCTTTGGGAGATTTATTGCTTAATACACGCTGGTTAGTATGATCAAAAAAGGAAAAAAAGGAGGGGTGGGTCCAAAAATAACAAGCATTAATTTTGCTTAAAAGAAGAAGTGGAAAGATCTGAGTCAGTTTGGGGCAGCTGACTGTAAACAATCTATCCAGATGTCAAAGGATGCATGCATGCGTTCCTCCAAGTCCAGATTAAAGAAGGTGGTTATATTGCATTCAGAATGAGGGAAGGGGGGGAAGTGGGGGAGGGCTGGTAGAGGATGAGTAGAGGGATGAGGGAGTTGAACTGGAGGCAATCAACATGTCAGCATTTCATAGAATGAGTAGAATCTAAACCGTGTATTTACCCCGCTCACTCACGTTGACTGCGACCGATGACATAAAAACATGATCAGAAGAAAACAAACAAACAAACAAAACAGAAGCAGACATAAGCAAAGGAGAAGACATTTAGAGTCAATCAGAAGAAGTAGGAACAGGAGAGTGATGGGGCTGTAGATATATCTTTACATACTCACACTGGCATGCAGTACCAAGTCTTAAAAAGAGTACAGTCTGCTTATTGGGCTGGTGTTTAGGACCAAACTAGCAGTTACCATCACTTATGCCTGAGCTTATGAGGTGAAAATGAGCTGGGATATGTATGGTTAAAGCATATTTATATACTGTATGCAACCCATCGGTTTAAATAAAGACCTCTGATTATAAAAAGTGAGCTTTTATGCAAACTGAGTGTTCTTAAGTTGCAGACGAGGCTCAGACAGGACTTAGACATACAGTAGCACATGTTTGCCTGCATGATGATGTGACAACGTAACACAAAGGACCCACGTGATATGGAGATGTACAACAACAAACTAAAGAGCAGATTTTTTTCCAAGCTAACCTTGTGGCTGTCATTTTAAGAAAAACAGCAAAATGAGACTAAGCAGGACACTACACGTTACAATACCGGTTGTTTGCTAAGAGACATCGTCCACGATGGAGTGAGGAAGAAGATAAAGGTCAATCTGCTGCACAAATAAAGCTGCACATTGCCAATTTGCAAATATGCCGTCTGTTGCTTTTCCTATTAAGGTGATTAAAAGTCTCCAAGAAAGGGGACGAGAATGAATTGGAACACTAAAACTGTGTTTTAGTCACTTACTTGATCCCTCTTCAGTTACCATACCCAGACCTTCAGCTTTGTTTTGCCTTTCAAAAGCATTCAAGTCCAGGACGCTGCCAAAAGAGAAAAACGATTTAAGTAACCTGAATTTCTGGAAAATGAACCGATCGGCATAACTTTATGACCACTTGTATAATACTGTTTGACGGCCCCGACCCATTGAGGCATGGACTCCTCTGGACCCCTGAAGTTGTGTTGTGGCATCGAACAACAAGATGTTAGCAACAGATCCTTTAAGTCCTGTAAAGTGCAAGGTGGGACCTCTATGGATTGGACTTGTTTGTCCATAACATCCCACAGATGCTGCATAGCAGTGAGGAGGTCAGAGGTGAAGTCCACACTTCAAACTCGTTGTTGTTCTCCTCAAACTATTCCTGAACCAATTTTGCATTATTATCCTGTGAAAGAGGCCACAGCCTTCAAGGAATATCATTTCAATGAGTGTATATGGTCTGAAACAATGCTTAGGTAGGTGGTGCATGTCAAAGTAACATCCACATGGATGGCAGGGCCTAAGGTTTCCCAGCAGAAATGATCCCAAAGGCTTAGCATCTTCACATAGTGCATCCTGATGTCAGGTGTTCCCCAGTTAATCCCACGCATGCATCCGGCCCATCCACGTGTCCTGGTCATAGGAGCAAGCCACCTTCTTCCATTGCTTCATGGTCCATTTCTGACACTCAGTTTGCATCCTGACTGGTCTGTAGCTATGCCAAAGCACAGGTAACAACCTGTGATGCTCTGTGTATTCTGACACCTTTATTTCAGAATTATCATGAACTTTTCTGGCAATTTGCTCTACAGTAGCTCATCCTGACCACACAAGCCAGCCATAGCCTCCCACATGCATCAGTGACCCTGTTGCTAGTTCACCACTGTTCCCTCCTCGTATCACTTTTGATAGATACTGACCACTGCAGACTGGGAACACCCCACAAGAGCTGCAGTTCTGGAGATTCTCATTTGTCAAAGCATCACAGTTTGGCCTTTATCAAACTTGCACAAATCCTTACACTCGCCCATTTTTCCTGCTAACACATCCTCTCAGGACAAAATCTTCTCTAATATATCTCCCCCATTAACAGGTACCATGATAAAGAGAATCAGTGTTATTCACGTCACCTGTCAGTGGTCATAATGTTATAGCTGATTGATAACAATTTACCGCTGTGGGAAAGTAAAGCAGAACGGTCAAAATGGAAGTTAAAAAATGGCTGATCTGAGTCAGGAAAACTAGATAACTGTTTGAACTGCAACTGCAATAAAAAGCAAGTTTACTGTGTATTAATCCCTCATCGCTCCAGTACCTGCATGACATCATGAGTCCGGACAAGCTTTTAAAGAAGCCAACATCTCTTTTTTCCTTGAGATAATCCAGCATTTTCTGCATGAAAGGAAAAGTACAGTCAGGCTAAAAGATGAAGCTGTTAGCTGCAGAGACTAGACGTGAAGAGTACCGTGTTACCTGTTGAACCAGGATGTTCCCTCCATTGAGAATGGAGATGCCCAGCTTGAGCGTGACAGTTACCGTAGCACCCAGTCGACCTGATGATCATAGATGACCGTTGATCTAAACACATAGACTGCAGGAAGGCAGACAGGTCAGGCATTTGATTTCTTACCTTTGCTGGCGCTGACCATTTGAAGCACCATCTCCGCAGCCCCTCTGTCATGAAGTCTGGCCTGCTGATACAGCATCTTTTGCTTCTCCATTTCCTTTTCCTGTAGGACATTATGACATGCACCACTTCTGAATATGATTGAAAACAGAAAAAAAGTTTAATCTTGAACAACATTCCCTCAAATATTTAGAGCACCTCAAATGTTTTCTCTCTTCCTTCCTCTTCTTCGCCTTCAGCACAACTCTGGGAAGAAAAAAACGACTATCAGAGCTGCATGTTTCTGCTAAGAAGCTGACAAGAGCAATTTAATGAGATTCAATGAGATACCTTTGCCATCATATCTGCATAGGCAATATACAAGGGATCCTCTTCCAGAGAACTAACAAAGAAGAGAGATAAATATCTGTTTATTGAACCTTGTATATTTCACATCTCTACTGTAAATCTGTACATAATAAGTGGCAGTGATCGCATTTATAGCCACTGCAGCAAATAAACCAGAGAAACACTGAAAAGCTGCTTCGGTTTTCTTCATAGTGTAAAATATGACGATGGTTTCGCTTATTGCTCTCTGTAGCAGCTGAGAAGCATGCCAAAACAATTATGTAGCACAGATGGAGCAACCTGTGTTAGTGCCAGGTGGCCAGGTGTGTGAGAGTATATTTACCTGCATTCAGTCAGAGCGTTATGGCTGAAATGCAGAATGAGCTGGTGAAGAGGGTCTGGCTGCTTTCTCACCTCCTCCTCCTCCTCTTCCTCCACTTTAGGCTGTATTTTCTGGACACAGCCACATGAGTCAGGCTAACGTTTAACCCAACAAATGTGTATCACAACACTCTTTTACAAGTTCATGTCAAAGGGGACCTATTATGCTCATTCCCAGAGTCACATGATTAGCACAACATCCTATTATCTCTGGATCTTGGTGGATCCCTTCAGGTCATCGTCTTGCTGCCCCTGACAAACTAAAGGTTTGAACAGCAGGTGGGTGAGAGAAGAATTTGAAGCCTAAGCTTTTGGCTCACATGGATTACCTGCACATCTCCAGAGCTGATTATTTGAAACTTTGGCTACGTTTAATATGAGAAATCTCTATCTCATACATACATATGATGGAAAAACATAATAGGTCCAACTGTTAACTCCTATGGGAGAAAAAGACATGCACAAAACATGCATGCAAATGCAACAAACACACACACGCTGGTACAAGCGCACACAAATACACACACACGACTGATGGTGTTAAGCAGCGTTAAAGGTGAGTGGAGTTAAGCATGACTCTCCACAAGCCCAGTTTTCCCTCATATATAACCATTTTATGATTATTTTACTTACTGGAACAATTGGTTTTTTAAATGTTTTTATAAATACGTGCGTCTGATTGACTGAATCTTGACATTCTTCATCTATTGCACTGTAACTTCATCAGTAATATAAAGATACAGTAAGACATTGATACGAATATGCTACGAAGAAAGTTTATAGTTTAAATCTTTATAAATTCAAAAAGTTTCTTTTTTAATAAACAAACACAGCCTAGTTTGTTCCAATATGCCGCATGTAATATATCGCATGTCTAACAGTAAGCTGCTGTCCTGATTGTGGAGCTTAATGGAAATGAAAGTCCAGGAAAGAATCTGAACTTTCATCAACTTTAAATGGAAGTCAAAGCATCCTGACAGGATGCTTTCTTGCCTCTGCTTGGATGGGCCACAGTGATCAAACTACTTTGCTGGCTCTGACATCAGCAGTGATGTCATGCTTACCACAAATGGGCCTAGCTGTAAACCACTTTGCGGATGACTGAAGAGAGTGGTGTGAGCTACGCGCTGCCTCCCGCAGCACATGGGTGCCGACATAAGGGCACCGAAGGGACAGCACAAGTACTTACTGCAAGGTCCTGCACTAGTTTCTCTTCAAAAGAATACTCTTCTGTTTCTATCCATATTCTCTGATAGGCCAGGAGGAAGAGGTTAATAGAGCGATGCCTAGGGAGGGGTAAGAATAGAGAAGCCTGGGTTAAAGATGTGCAGAGCAAAGGATGGAAGAAGTTGGAGAGAAGGATGGTAGAAGTCTCTTCAGGAGAGGTTAATATCAGTTAGTTTAGAGCACTGATCTAACAGGCCACCTGTGAGGAAATCTTTTTTTGTTGTTTTTGTTTCCTTTTGTTTATTTCTGGCCTAAATCTGCAGATAATGTATTCCCACATTACATTCTTTTTCTTCTCACACAGGCAGAGTAAAAAATTTGAGGCCAGCTCAAGTTTGATTCGCCTCGAGTCAGACGCCATCACACAGCTACAAGTGTAGTGTTTGTAGCTTCCACTCCGAATGACTTGAAGCCAACTGCTTCTGTCTGTGAACTCAGCAGCGTCTGGAGAGCCTTACCTAAGAGGTGTCGAAAGGGTAGCATCATTGTTCTCATCTGAGAACCAATTCTTTACAATGTGGCTCGTTAAATTGTTGCACATACATGGACCAGTGGAAAAAGGAAAGCTAAAATGTGGCAGAAATCATGCCTCTGGGGGGAGGGGAGAGCGAGGGTTAGCAGGCCACATAGTAACAGCATTAGATCAGCGCTACGTTACCGTCAGCATTGAGAGCAGACTGTCACGGTCTGCGCTCTCGTGCATAATCTCCAGCCAAATGTGCCGGTAGGAATTCAGGAAGTAATTGTTATTTTTGTGCCTAAGGGGACGACGTACAATAGAATGTGACACTGAGGAGAGAATAGAGACTGAACAGAGACACAATAGAGAAAAATGACATCTGAATGTGTCAAACTTTGGAAGAGATGCCATCACACACTTCCCCCTAACCCAAATCTATTAATCTGAAGAAAAACAATCATTGCTCCCGCACTGCAAATACTAACTAGTAATTATTTGCTATGCTGCAGCATATTTCACTGTCAATAACTCTGAATAAATGAGTCATGCTGTCAGGCAGGCGGGTGGCATCGTCTGAGAACATATTGAGGACGGCCACCCTGAGGTTGGGCCTCGTAATTGTTTTCCTCCTGACTGTAGCACCCTGCCCGACTTCCTGTGATTGAGTTACAGAGCAGCAGGGCGTGAAATTGCTTGTGTCCCTTTTTTTAAAAATGTTTTTATTTACTCTTTGATAACAGCTATAGGCGAGACATTTGTCCTACAAACCGAGGGGAGGCTACGCATTAACGCAGGGTCAGAGAGAGCGAGTCAGACAGAAGAAGGAGAAAGTGTGATGGCAGAGTGCGTGGATGCCCTTTCTGCAGCATTTTCCTATCTGTTACCGGTACCACGGGAAGGTCTGTGCTACCCTCTGCTGGAGCGTCACCTTGGTTTCATCATTACAAAGCTGCTTCAAATGTTCGGAGACCTGGAGACAACGATGGGAGGTTTAAACAATGTCGGTTTAACTGTTACGCCGCAGTCATACCTCGGCAGATTGTAAAGCGGAGCCATTCGGAAGCAGGCGACAACGGCGCGCTTCCTCTGCTTGGACAGCAACTTCTGCCATACACATTTTTTGGATCTCAGTGGTTGTTCCACCTAATGAGGGGAGAGAAACTGAGGGGTAAGATTTTTCTATAACACACTCAAATGGCATTCACACACACACACACACACACACACACACACACACACACACACACACACACAC
>NW_005187524.1:1000154-1002425 GCF_000239375.1 Pundamilia nyererei
ACACACACACACACACACACACACACACACACACACACACACACACACACACACACACACACACCAGCTTAGAACTTTTGATCAGACACATAATGGGTTTCTCAGTGTATTCTGCTGACTCATCCTAAACCTGGCTGTTTGTAATGGAAAGGACACGGCACAGCAGAGTGGGAGTCAGAAATGGTAAAGTGGCCAGGTGCAATTTTACTCTCCAGGATTTGTCACCCATGTAAGATTTTTTTGGGGACAACAGAGGAAGAACAATCTCGGCACAAAGAACAAAAGCCATATCTAAAGTGTATTCCTGTTCCAAGCAGTGTATTTGAAATAATTGCAAATTTTGGAAGCAGACAGTCGTGCACCTTTAATCCCGCAACTTTACCACCAGGCTACATTCGACTAATACTTATAATACTTCTAATAAAATTACACACCTCATATTGTTTCTGTAGAAATGTTAGAGCCTGACCTGCTCCAAGTTAAAGACGGCAGCAGAGATCCTCTGGATACGATCCACCACCTTCTCAGGGTCTGAAAGCCCCTCAGTCCTCATCACTATGTCCTTGTACAGGTTGAGCTGCCACCTCACAGCAGGGTCATCAGACTACGAGTATGTTTAAGAAGAGCAAGTCAGACGCAGAGGAATATACTAAAGCTAGCATCTACTCACAGATATGAACCTCGTTTCGACTTGCTCACCTTTTCACGAAGGTGCAGGTTCTGCCGAATGTGGTCTTTAACTTCATCATCTGTATCTTTCTGTTATTCAACGAGGGAAAGAAAACCTTGGGCAATGCTTCATATCAAAGCTCTTCAAATCGTTTCACAGTAATTGTTGCTTCTGCCGAGGAGGTTGTGTTTTTGCATGCATGTGTTTCACTCGACAGCTCAAAAAAGTTAGCAGGGGTCATGTTAACAATAAGAATCTACTGTGAAAGTGTGTAAATCACTTATTCGTGTCCAATTATATACAGTATGTGACAGACGGTTTCTCACCATGAGGTAGCGTGTCTTAGCCAGAGAGATGAGCTCCTGATCTCCCGGGGTGCACATGTTAAGACCGATAGGCAGCATCTTCTTCAGGGCGGCTACAATCAGTGAGGTTTGGATGGAGTAGAACTCACCTCGCCGCTTCTTGTGCTTCCTCTCCTGATCTTGTCCCCCAGACTGTGAATTCACAGTGTTAATCTTAGACCACACACACTAGAAAATAAAAGCCAACAGCTCTCCGCATTTAATATGTTTAGTCTTTAAAAGGTGGAGCACACTATTTTCTTTTTGCTGAGACCAATGCTACACCCAAAACAATTCCCCTCTACATTTACACTGATACCTTAACAGTATTTTGTGCCACAGTGGGAGCATTCACACTGGGCTTGAGCAAAAGCCAGAGGCGACTGAAGCGTTTACTTTTTCAGCCTTGGCAAAAATCTGTGACTGGACTAAATCATGGGTGCTACTGAAGCATTAAGAATGGAGTCTCACACCTCAGTTGAAAAGCAGGCTGAGCCAAACTGGAGATGCTGGCTCTGAGAAAACGCTAATCTCCATACTAACATAGATATATAGTCTGACACGCACAGTGTTATCACACATCGACAAAAATATAAATAGTATGGGCTAAACACACCGGAGGATCACAATCCATCAACAGCAAACACACCACAAGACTTTCTACACACGGGCTGGGCTTCATTACTCTAGATGAGACACGTTTCACCCACACGGCAATGAGGAATGACCAAAGTGTCCACGTCAAACGAGGTGATGAATGGAGGCCACAAATAATTGGGTGACATAATGTATAACTGCACTGCAGACTATATAGCACAGGGGCTCAAGCTATTGGCTTTTCTGCTTGGCGACTAGAGCATGTAAGCCAATAAGCTGGCAGGTAAACAGCTCATGCACTGCATCACTCTACCTTTTCCTTAAAGGACTGTTTGAGACAGAGAGAGAGACAGAGAGGGAAAGACAGATAGAAGAAAAAGGACGAGAGGGCAATTAATGGAAGCGCACGGTCGTCGCGTGGACGTGCACTGCAATGAAAACCATTTGTTTGCCTTTAAACATCTAAAGCAGGCAGACAAGAAATAAAACGCGCTAACCCCTGTAATGCTTACAGGGCCTGAAAATATGAAGAAATATTTGTTTAGTGAGGGATGAATGTTAGTTTCCTCAAGTTATTGCAACAAGCAAGTACATTCATACACATGTGCCTAACACACACACACACACACACACACACACACACACACACACACACACACA
>NW_005187524.1:1003552-1017493 GCF_000239375.1 Pundamilia nyererei
CTTTTCTTAAATATTTGTACCTGCTTGGTATTTTTTCTAATTTGTATTTAAGGTGAACTGGTGTTCATAATTTCTCTGAGGGGTCCTCCCCATAGGGTTTAATAAAGTTCTACTCTATTCAATGAGACGACCTACTATGAGCAAGCACTTTGGCAACAGTGGGAAGGAAAAACTCCCTTTTAACAGGAAGAAACTTCCAACAGAACCAGCTCAGAGAGGGGCGGGGCCATCTGCCATGAACGGTTGGGGGTGAGGGGTGGGAGACGGGACAAAAGACACGATATAACATGTAATAAATCAGAACATTTACATGTGACTTGCACCAAAGGATAAATATCTCTGCGACCATCCTGAAGAGGTCGTTGGAGTCTGAATCTGGTTCTTTCAGCCACCTTGACCTGCAGAGGCACAGACAGATGATCACACTTTAAACCAACTTCAAAATGCATCTTTAAAATAACTCCACGAGTTACTGCTCAGCAAGCTGACCTGTTGTTGTCCACATAACGAATGAGCATAGGGTAAAACGCGTACAGGTCCCTGCAGAGTACGGCAAACTCGTCCAGGATGAGCAGCTCGGCCTCCTGAGTGTCTCCTTTACAGTCGGCCTTGAGGAGCTCTTCCTCAGCCACCACTTTCACTGTCTTCTTCTTTAGTTTCTCCAGCGTGGGCAGGAAGTGGCTCTTCAGCAGGTCTGCACGGGCCTTGCTGATGATGGGCTGTACGTACACTGAACGGTGAAAGGCAGAAAAAATTTTATATTTGATTTTTTAATGTAAGCTTTGTAGATATAATGTTTACCACGATCAAATTCAAATTTAGCATGCAAACATCTGCATAGCTAAAAATGATGGTAAATATATTTCCCCGTTTTCTTAATCATTCCTCATGACTCAGTCATTTAGTGTTTAGTGGCAGCATTCACAGATCCACACCTGCAATTCTCTTCATCCACGAGGCCTCATCGATGCCCAGGTTGTTGTTGAGGATCTTGAGGATGTTGCCGAGAATCAGACTGAGGTGCTCCGAGGTGACTGTGGTACAGCAGATGCTTCCTCCGCTGGCCGGCTGGTTTTCAGGACCCCTTTCCCACCAGTAGGACAGATAGTTACACAGCATGGGCAGCACCACCTCAATCACATGGGGCATCTCTGTGTACCGCGCTCCAGACTCTGCCATGTCATTGATGTCCTTCATGAGGCGGTCCAGCCGTGGCATGCCAGGACACATTTCTTCCACTGAGTCTTGTATTCCTAGAGCTAAAACACAACAGGGGCTGATATTTGAAGATTTAATTCACACCAGCACATTTAGGATTTCTTCTTTCGAACATCAGTAATGAACACCCCACAACATCATCACTATCCATCTGCGGGGCATCATTCATATCAATAAGATGCTTGTTAGACAATAAGAGAAGATGACATAAAAAGAGACAAATAAGGGGTATTTGCAATTTTATTTGCATGATTGTGATAATTAAGGCGATTCATAAATCCTAATGTTTGAGAGCAAAAAGAGGTCATGATGATAAATGCTTGAATTTAGAATCTCTTTTATTTTGAAATAATTACATATGACTCACTGGCTCGTTCTCTGGCACTCTTCGTATTAAAAACTGAGCAGGGGTTGTACGGGTTGAGCTGCGGCTCTAGGAAGGCAACAGGCAAGGCGCCGGCCAGAGTTGCCAGACACTGACCGAGAGCTGGCAGCTGTCTGAGGGACGCAAAGAGAGTTTAATTAAAGGTCAGCATGTTTCTTTATTGGAGCTTTTATCAGTGAATACAACATTTAACCTTAGGATACCTTTCTACGTAGATGTTTTTCCCAGTGCCCAGAGCATAGAGGCTGGTCAGGATTCGATAGCAGGACACTTGGACGTCATCCACTAGGAAAATAGAACGATTAGAAATCAGCTGGAGGAAGTAAATTTGACATCTGTAAATGAATTTGGATTATCTCACGTCTACGTTTTGCGTTGTTCAGTTTCGTGTTCATTTCCCATGTCATCGTTTTCATAGTTAGCTTAACTTTTCCAAGTTTAGCTTTTAGTTTAGTCCCGCCCTTGTTTTGCTTTGCTGTGTGTTTTCTATTTTTGGTTTTCAGCCTAATAAACAACTCGCTTTTCAGTACTCTTCATTTCCTGTTCTCCCAAGTCTGCTTTTGGGTCCACACTGCAAACACACCGGCTGCCCAGCCGAGACAACACCAAGACATGCCAAGTTTTCAGCAATTAGATCTTTGGTGCAAAAAATAGAATTTTATGTCTACAAAACTGTGTCTGTTTCTGCATTTTTTGTAGAGTCAGCTAAAAGAAATGCGAAGAAAATGTGTGTGGTAACAAAGTGCCTAAAGATTTGAAATTGGTAAACATTCCTGCAAATGGCCAAGTATAAAGACTGGAGTGATAATAGTGGAAAAACAGCATCCAAAGGAAAACTTTGAATAATCTTCAGAAAAACTGAAACTATCAAGACAACAAAAAATTCTAAGAATGTCCGACTCCTTAAAAGCAAAATATATAGAAATGCGAGGTGACTTTTGCATAGTACTATATGTTACAAATACTCGCTCCAAGGTTATACACAGCCCGGTTCACATGACTGAGCATGTCTCTGGAGCAGAATGAGTGAAATGTGACCTGAGGTACTAACCAGAGTCAGAGCAAAAAGTACTTCATTACATAAAATTTAAAGTGAAGCTAAACTGATATGATATTCTAATGGACTGTGAAAAACCTCTGCAAAGATAAAATCATGAATTACAATAAACTTAACACTGACATTTGACTCTTTTTTCCTTCCTTTGCAACCTCTCAAACAACACGTTTGATCATTCCTTTGCTGTCAGGACTCACGGAGCAGGTCGACTCCAAAGTGGTGTTGAGTAATGTGTTCAAACAGAGCAGTTAGGATGGGAAGCAGAGCTACGGTGGTGTAGTTGATATTCTGCGACACTCCTTTCATCTGCGAGCGGGAGTGGGTGAACTTCCCCAGCTTCAGGTTCTCGAACGTTTTCTCCAGATCCTCTGCGCCGTTCTCGAAGAACGTCCTCAGCCCCACCCTCACCTGCTCGGAGCCCGACTTCATCACTGTCCTGTTAGGGTGAACGAGAGCGTGATGAACAACTGAAACCGAATGAGGAGAAACACAAGGGGGGACAGATTGGCATGCAAAGGACGACGTTGTTTACCCACGGTGGAGCGCGCTCACAAACGCAATTATTCCACTCTCAGAGCACGTGAAGGCTTTAGTCATGAAATATGAGGTGTGAGTATCGACCCGACTGCCCTCGCACTCAAACATGAATGATTTATTTAATAAACTAAGGAGAATATTTAAGTCCAAGGTGAGCATGCCTGTTATAGACCTAAGAAAAACGGCACAGCACTCGGTGCATTAAGATGATTAGTGTGTCTGTTTTGAGCATTTCACAGTTCGTAACATTGGCAAATGAATTGCCTATTGTTAAGCTTTAACGTATCCCAGAAGGAAGGAGAAATGAAAGAGAGTCTGTGGGCATCTTCTGCACAAACAGGGCGCAATAACATGTTGCAAATTTAGCCTCATTATGTGTACGCTGCATTAGGAAACAGTGCACTGCCTCTAAAGAACACTGTGAGCCTTGGGCAACATGTGCTGCATGAAATTTGTGTTGCTTATTTAAATGGCAAAGGAGGCTCTTTGTTAATGCCAGTGCCTCCCATAAGACTCCCGAATTAAAACTGTTTAAAAGACAAATATACGCCTCTCGAGGGCTCAGCAGAGGTTAGATTTGCTTTTCAGTGCCTCTCAAACCAATTATTGTTTAAGCACAACTGAGATAACATTTAAAATCATCTGTTTTTCAGAGTTTAACAGGCAAATATTTACAAAAAATATCATGATGAAACCTTCCTGTGTCGATTATTTATTGTTTTGTTTGCAAATGTGCTCTAATCTGAATGCATTCCAGGATGTGAATATTCAGTGAAGCTGGGTTCAAAAACGTTTTGGGGTTGTTGTTTTTACATTTGGGAATCTACTTTTCCAGAAATAAAATGTTCTAGCCAGGAAAAAAGAGAAAATATCTTTGTCTTTGGGAATAAAATGCTCTACATATCAGGCTTTTAATTAAAGCACAAATAAGGTTTGGAGTATGAGGAAGAAAACATATCAAATCATAACTTTTCAGACATTACTATTGGAAACATGTGCTTAACATGGTCATTATTGTTGTTTTATGTGTCTTATAGTCAAAATGAAATGATGTATTTCCCATTAGTCGTAAAAGTGCAAGTTATGGTACAAAAAGTGACTAACAAATGAAAAAAACATAAACTGGCTAAATTGATCTCCTTTAATTTTTAAAGTTAGCACCAAAATTTGCACCAACCTGGTATCGAGTGTGTGTGCCAGGATATGCAGACAGCTGACCATGGTGGTGGAGTCACTCCCTACGAAACACCAAGAACACATAAGCCATCATCATGATGTGGATACACGCTCGTTTCTTTCTTGTCTTAGAATGATTCATTCGTCTGTATTGAGCCTCTCAGATTAACACAACATTCAAGAAGCCCCCTTAGCTGGATGTGCAGTCAAAACAATTTCCATTTGATTCATGTGACAGCAATACAGACTCAAAGCTACTGAATATTGTCTGATTTTGCTTCTTTTAGCTTGTTAAAATGTATCCAGATTCACTTATAGGATAGTAACAAGTATAGCACAGGAGACATTTATCTGATCACTGCACTAGAAGTAGCAAGACACTGGCTGTTGTCCCCAGAGGACAATTTGTCAGATGACAGCTCAGTTTCCAGACATTTATAAAATGAATATAATGTTTAACAGAAAGAATTGGATGAAAATATAAATATAACTAAACATCAAAGACTTAGAATATGCATAATTACTTAAAGAGTTCCAACATAGTGAAATAAAGACTCGCTTTACTCCCACTCTAGAGCCAGCAGCCAATTAGATTTTCTTGCATTTCAAATCCATGTGCCATGTCTGATGCATGGCGCCAGGCAGAGAGTCTGGCACCAGCAGCTGCTGAAACAGCTCCTCTTCTTGCATATGTTATGGAATTATAGTAACTTTGGGTCAGCACATAAACTAAGTTAGCGACATAGCTAAAAAAAAGATGCTGGGCAAAGTCAGGCTGGCTGCTTCTAATATTTATATTGAGCTAAAGTGGTGTCATATTTCATGTTTATAAGTAAAGCATTCAGGTTCTCATGCTACAGTAGCTTTGGGCAAGAACTCTTCCCTTAAGGCCTGACTCTTTCTCTCACATCTGTGTTCACATTTTTAAGCTGAAAATGTTGAAGGTGATGTTAACAAAGCTCATAAGGCAGCACAAACACACACATACACACACCTGACCAGATACTAGTAGTCGGCTTACCAAAGAGTGAAATCCTATGTCTGACAAGAGCTGCCAGTTTACAAAAGAGGCTGGAGGCATGAGGAATTAAAGAAATAGCAATGAAATCAGAAAATCAGGGTTAGTAAATGAACAGAGGAGTAGTAATTCAAGTTAAGAGTTCAATTTAATTTCAAGCAGAATATGGCAACAAGAAATAATCATGCAACATGCTGCACTGTTGCATGTACATCAACTAAATGGGTACCTGGTGACCATTTCTTTCTCCTTGTTGGAGGCATAGCCGCTGCTGCTTAGATTCTTATTAGGGGAGGACAGGAAGTAGAGAGAGTGGTTCTTAAAGTACTGGTCAATCAGAGGGAGGAGCACCTGAAGGGCAACAAAGACGATGAGAAGCCAGGTCAGGTTAATCGCATCATGTTTGAACGAGCTCTCCACATGCAGTATTTGTGCTGCTTTCTTACTTTGGCAAAAAACTTGATTTCTTGCTCATGAGGTGACCTGTCTGTCTTGCCGCTGACAGCCATGGCTTCTGGATTGAGAATATTTATTTAAAAAGAAGCTTATTTGATGTGATTAAAGTCTGCTTTAGTCATATCTTGTGTATTATTATTAGTATTATTTTTGTCATACCTAAGTGGGTAATGAATTCCTGGGCTGAGTCAACATATTTGAGCAGCTTCTTGAGGAATTTGTAGGCAAACCTTTTCTCCATGGAGGAGGAATCCTGCTCCAAGTCCTTCAGACCTCTGCAACATAAGAAGATGTCTATAAATGAAATGTTGGTAAAACCTTGGTGATGGATTCCACGGCTAGTTATAAATTCATTCAAACTTTCTGCAAAACCTTAACTCAACATCAGAGAGAGCTTCTGTTTGTATTGACCTTGTGATGCTATATCCATTGATTAGCAGGAAGCGAAAAAGGTCCTGAGCCTTCTCTCGATCGCGGGCCTTCTCCTTGGCCGTCAGCGTGTCGTAGGGCACCAACAGAGGATGTGTTCCCCCTCCTGAAACCACAAGCAGCTTATTGTTCAGACACGATTAGCCACGTCTCTCTCCGCTGAGCGTCTCCGTGAAGGCAGATGGCGAACCGGAGAGCACCACTCGGCTGAATCGAGTTAGTCAAGACCAGCGAGGCAGACGCGTGCATATGCTCCCAAACACATTTAAATGCAACAACCAGCACTTTAATCCCACCCACCCAACACACACACATACTCTTCCTGTCTGCTTTTCATGCGTCTCTAAGCAGTACGCATTTCTGATCGGCTTCATTAGCAAATCACCTCGACTTCCAAGGTCACTTTTCTTCTTCTTGGCCCAGATGTTATGGTAATTTTCAGCCACCACCTCCACCATCCCCTTCAAAACAAGACAAAATTGAAGTGAGACGCACATCCCGCCCACATTACTCATTTGCATGCAGGAAGGATTGCTTTTGATCTCGCATTCAGATTGAGGCGTCCTTTGATACATGAAAAAGGGAAGAAGTGCAACAAATCAAACGTGGGGTCACTCACTTGCAGCTCTCTGGATAGAACCACGTTGCTTGTGTCTATTGGGCTCGGATTGAAGCCGTTAGCCTGAAAACACATGTA
This sequence comes from Pundamilia nyererei, assembly GCF_000239375.1. Taxonomy (NCBI): domain Eukaryota; kingdom Metazoa; phylum Chordata; class Actinopteri; order Cichliformes; family Cichlidae; genus Pundamilia; species Pundamilia nyererei. The sequence continues at coordinate 1,010,526 of NW_005187524.1, forward strand.
AGTTTGCGGTGAGAGTCTGAGCTTGATTGTGCTGTTATCTGTAAATCGAACGTTGGATAACAGAAGACTTAATAGCCTGTGTTTAAGGATTATTTTGTGTATTTGGGCTTATTGAAGGAGGTGATTAGTAACATTAGTACTGTGCTGTTGGTGGTCCTGTACGAAAACTAGAAAATGTAAAGTAAATACAGCTAACATTGCTAAGTTTATTTACAAGTAATGATTAGATAAAAAAAAAGATCACACTTCTGAAATGTAAATAAATTCTTGTTTAGTTATAACAGTATAATTAACTGATTTTAACCTCTAAAGCTGAAAAACAGCACAGTGACACTACCAGGTAGAAGTTCAGCATTCAAAGTTCTGTTAGGATCGCAGGGATTCTGCATTTGTGCCTTTAACCTGCTTAAATGTGCATGTGGCATATATTCATGCGTTAACGATTAATTCATTCACGTTCATCTATGAAATTCTGGACTAAGAGGCCCACAGCATGCCACGAAAATATCTCCTACAGCAACAGCACCGACCTGAACCGTCCATATAAGATCATGCTGTAGAATCCATGCTTTAAATGATTTATACCATCATCTGAATGAGCAGAAATTGAGACTCATATAATCAGACAACATCTTTCCAATCTTCTGTTCTTCACATTTAGTTAGCTTGGGTGAACTGTAGCCTCTCTTTCCTGTTAGCTGACAGGAGTGGTACCTGCCGCTGTAACCCATCTGTTTTATGGTTCAACAAGTTCGGACATGCTCTTCTGCATATGTTGCTGTCGTTGTAACGAGTGGTTATTTGAGTCACTGCTGCCTGCCAACTAAAAGCAGTCTGCCAATTGTCTCTAGCATCACAGAGGCCCAGATAACTGCTGCTCACCGGATACTCTGCCTTTTTAGGACCATTCTTTGTAAACCATAGAGATAGTTCCTATCCCAGTAGATGCCAGTAAAATCCCAGTAGATCAGCAGTTTCTGAAATACTCGGACCAGACTGTCTGGCAAGTCACTTAAATCCACTTTGAACTTCAGCAGGTCGTCATGACAATGTGTACAAGCCTAAATTCATTCAGCTAAAAAGTAGCTGTTGAGTGTTTTGACTGTAAGGAATCACATACATCTATACTACTTCTCTGACAATCATAGTCAAGTCAAGCAAGATTTCCTCAACAGGAAAGCAAATTAGCAACTACAGCTGTGCTGGAGACGAGCAATTTTTCACCGTACAATCTTTGGAAACACTTTCCATCCCTGCATCGTACCTGTGAGGCCTGAGATATCTTTCTCATTTTCTCAGTCTCCCTCTGTTGAGACATGCTCTCTCCATCTTTGGTCCTATCGATACTCCACCCCATTGCCAGCATACTCTTCAGGGACTCTCTAATAGGCCATCTGTAAATATCCTTCTCCTGAAGCAGAGAGACAGAAATGGAGAACAAATAAAAAATCCTCATGAGCCTTAAAAGCCCTAATCTCTTTAAAGTTAATATTATTTACAAATATCACATTCTTCATACTGTACCTTCTCCGTCAGGCCTTTGTAGGTCCTCAGCTGAGGATGAGTCTTCGCCTTCTCATCAACACAGTCTCCATATTTCCACCCCAGCAGCACCTGAGGCGCAAGCAGAGAGTGACAGCAACCTGATTGCCTTCAGAGTCTCCCGAGGACAAGATTTACTATTTGACAGACTGAGTACGAGATTAAGCACACATCATATTTTTGTCGTGTCATGGTTGTTGCTGCTCTCAGCTTTTGCTAAAAACTTTAACGAATGAGACAATGCAGGCTAAGCAGCTGGCACAAGAGAGCGCATTAGCTCTCTACTATGGCTCTACCAAAGTTATTGTCAGCATGCCAGAGCAATCCCTCGACTCTAACAAAGAAGGAGGCATCGCCAAGGGGGAAGCATTACTGTGACACAGGAGAAAGAAAAGAAAATATCATGATAACCATCCATCCACTTTTTTCCACTTATCAGCTTAAGACAGCTGGGCTAGGCTCCACCTACCCCTTCCAGGGACCCTGATTGGATACGCTGATATCATGATGTACAGCACTGACTTAATTTTGTTACTTTTATTCACTTTCATGTAGCTGAAATCCACCTCCACTGATTATCATCCTCCGCAGTGCCCTGCTCTTTTCTCATAACAGCAGTGGCCTGCTCTAAAACTGCATCATTTAATAGCCATTTGACTCGGCGAAGGCTCTTACCTTCTCTGCAGACCATTTCTCATGGGTATGCTCGGCGTACTTGTTGGCAAAATGCTCAAGTTTCTCTGGAAGAGCGATGCTAGAATAAAAAGCTGACAGTTAGTCTGCAAGTATGTGCAAAATGCATGTTAATGAAATTACGCAGAGTGTGTGGCTGCATTTTTTTGTGTGCATTGGTTTCTAATTGGTGTCTGCCTTCAGAATGGCTTACTTAGCCGTATTGATTGGTTTGGGGTCAAAGTTGCCCTGAGCATCCACAGAAACAGGCTTTTCCACAGTGGTACTAATGGAGGCATCCACATAGTCTGGCGGCAAAGCTCCAGCTATGGCACTGAGACAAGGCATGGCCATCTTGAACAGCTCGGGGTCGTACTTCTGCATGAGGAAAGAAGGAAAGCAACAGGACTGAATGTGAAATTGCATCTCCTCCTATAGAGCTCTGCAAATAAAAATGTTACTTAACAAATGCAAGTAATGTCTTCCACTGCTAATTTAAGCTGAACTTGAATAAAGTCGTATAGCCACTCCAGTCTTAAAGAAAGAGCAAGAGGCAAGCGGAAGAAACGTTAATGAAGAATTATTCTTAAAAGCTGAGGGACCGGCGTGCTCGGGGCTTTGGATCAATGACGGCTGTCCAGATATTGATGTTTTCAGACCGGCGCTTTGCAAAGCCTCCTTTCGTGAGTGGGCATTTAGAGAGATGTGCTGAGTCCAACCATCTGCATTGCTAATAGACCTAAACCTATTTATACCCAAGTAGTGCCTCGAATACATACATGTTAATCAAGACTGCATGAATTATGGGATTTTTATTGAACGGTTTATCGTGTTTTTAGAGCATTTGGACTTTCCCTCACCCTCTGAGACAAAGAGTCAAACACTCCCCAGAAGATCTTCTTGGTAAGCAGTAGTTCATCTTCAGAGGCTGTTCCAAAGCTGCCCCAGCCTGAAGGGAGGCAGTAGTACTTCCAGTTTTGCTCATAGTGGTTGGTTAGCAGCTAGAGGGCACAGGAAAGACACACATGCTTAGCGAGTTCAAAGACAGGTAATAAGCATGCACACTGCCACACATGGCACCGCACAGGGGAATCACTTCTTCCAAAATCAGCACAACTTAGAGTAAGAAACACTTTTGTGGGCCAGCCGCAATCTATTACATCTCCAGGGTTTCTTTGCCTGAGAGACAGAGTCGAGACGTAGAGCCAACAAGCCCGACAGTCCACTACTTCACCCCCTTGTTTTGTTTTTTCCCCTCCTATAGCTCCCCACTTTGATTAACACTTCTTACAGGTGCGTTACAGCTGTGGCACCTTGGGAGGGTTTATGTGAGCGTGAAAGAGAGCGAGAGGGGCGAATGCAGGCACCATTACATTGATTAGAGTTAGTGGAAATGAGCTGTTGGTAGCTCCCCACCAAGTTGAAAATCTAATGAACGTATGAGAGCAAAGCGGGACCATGCAGCGACCACATGGACCACACAAAAAGAGCATGTAGAAACGAAAGGGAGAACTTAAAATAAAGGAGAAGACGGCGATTAAGAAGTAATTAATAATTAGGACGACGGGAAGCAGCGAAAACAAAAACACGAGGGCAGCGTGACAGAGGATCTGAAATAAAGGATGACGGAGGAATTTAAATGAATGAAAGAGCGAAGAAACTGTTGCCCACCCTTAGAGGCATCTTGCAGTAATCAGTCAACAAGGGCACATCAAAGACGAGGCGGCGCAGGAGCTGCTGCAGCATGGAGGGACGAAGGTGCCTGCGGGATAGGGCGGGAGAGAGATAAGAGCTCTGCTGCACTCGGGCTGCCTTTAAACATCTTCAGACTTTGACCAATTTTGCGCGTCACACTGACTCAAAAAGATGGTTAAGATAAGTTGTTAGTCTTTACTACTTCTGGAAAAGTGGTTTTTTAACTCTTCCGCTTCTTACTTGCAAACAGACAGCAAACACTCCTCTATCGCATCTCTCTGCGCCTTGGTCAGCGATCGGCCTTTGGACAGGCGGTAGATGGTGTGCAAGGTGGAGTCTATGAGGGTGGCGTAGTGCTCGGTGCCAGCGAAGAGAGGGGCGCAGCGGGTGAGGAGGGGCAGCATGGCTGACCCGATGTAGCGGTTCATAGCCAGGGCTGTCTCAGTGGTACACAGACCCTCCTGTAGGGGGAAAAGGTCACACAACATGTCAAAACTCAGATATACAGTGATTAAAACTTTAAGGAGGCAATTTGAAAGAAGCAACATATGGATGTGTTCCAGCTATTTGTTGTAATCTATAAGCGTACTGTTGATTAATAAGAATAAAGAGCAATGACATTAATCAAACAAATTTAAAGCAGAGCTTTGGCTTAATGAGCTGCTTCTTATTGCTATAAAACAGAGCCTGATATTATCGATCCAGAAACTCCTTGAAGTTCGTGTTACGGTGGCTGGCTACTCATTACTTTTCTCCTACGCTGCTATCAGCTGCGCCTACCGTGTCCAGAGAAGTAGCAGCCCTCAGGTCAGGGAGGAAGCCAACTTCAAGCAGGTGAAGCAGAAAGCTCTGGGCTTCCACGCCATACACTCTGTCTAAAAACAGCACCATGGGGGCCTTGTGGTCCGGACAGAAGCTCGCCGACATGTCCGGCTCTGTCACTGACCCATCTAGGAGTTTGAAGCAGACATAACAAAGAGGAGTTTTGTGATCCACGCAAGCATGAAGCAGTGAAATACCCAGGGAACAGCATGCACTTCATAATGGAAAGTCTTTTCTAATTAGGAGAGCCATGCGTATTCATTAGGCCGCACGCACGCAGCAGTTTTTCTGGACCCTTGACTCGTTGTCTTGGTTCTTGGCCTGCTGACAAAGCTTGTGTGGCAATGCTCACAGCAGCAAATGTAAGAGGCGAGTCTTGCCATGCTTAAGCAGATCAATCAATAGAGCAAGACAGCCCGCTATAGAAATGATCTGGCTCACTCAGAGCCACGGCAGCGTGCGCTAAAGCATCGCGCTGATTAAAAAGGCATGAGCAGTGAAATCGATAACTTCCCGCCTTGCACTGAACGTGCATAGTTTGGGAATCGCTGTGTGTGACATGCTGTAACATGCACATGCTCACACGTCACGTTGTTAGCCAGTACCTTTGTTAGTAATGGGCATTTTGAGCGGTATGCTAATGATTCCCACGAGGTCCTCAGTAGGCACCAGAGAGCGCAGGATAGCACGAATGCGCAGAGCTTCGCCTTTCCCTTTGTTGATGAGCTTTAGGCGGGAAAAGCAAGTGAATCAGAGGAAAATACAACAAAGCAATTCCATGAAAAACAACCTGTGACACTTTCTAAGAAACTTACATGCATCTCAGGGGCACAACGTCCTAACAGGTCGATGAGAGCAGAGTAGAACGACATGATGGCATTGCCCATGTGGACCACCTCCTCTTCATCGTCACCATCACCAGACCTAACAGTGGGAAAAGAGCAGAAACATTTTTAAGGGCATTGAAGCAAAGACACAAATCAACAGGGGCTGGTTAAAGCAGTTAATCTGAAGGCTAAGGCCTTGGCATTGATTTTATAAGATTTGCTTGATTTTTATGGCTTACACATCAGAGCTAACTCCCTGGACGGAGCCTGGGAGGTCCAAAGCGGGCGTCTCAGAGATCTTAATAGCTTCCTTCATGGCAGCCAGGAGACCGTTCCCTCCCTCTCCTCTCAGAGCAGGTCCGAAACACTCCGGACGACGGATCAGCAGCTTCACCACAACGCTCGAGTTCTCCTCCACACTCTCGCCTGCAACACGAACATATATGGACACGTGCAAGAATAGAGATGCTCGCCATTCAGCATGAGTAGACAACATCTGAGTAGACTTCGCCTTAAGCAAGCGACGGCAGTTCTTTTGAATCTCTGCTACGTTTCTCTGTGCGTTTAAAGACAGGAGCGGCACAAGAATAAACAGACAGAACAAGTGAGAGATGAAATCAGGGAGAAACCAATAAATGCAGACATACCGTTCACAAAGACAGCAAACCGCAAGAAGGACAGATAGCGCTCTCCCTCAATGGGGTTCCAGCCAATGTCTGGATAACCTTTAGCCAGAAGCATTGGACAACTCTGAAGACCACAGCCAGCCAAGTAGGTGACCACCTAAAGATACATTACACACATCATGTAGCTCAAATAATCTGTGCATTCCCTCCCTGGTGGTCTTACCGTAGGTATCTCTTTCTTAATATGCATGTATAGGTCCTCAAGTCCAAACTGTCTTTCTCTCTGAATCAAGCAGGAAGACTACACAGTGACTTAAACTCACCTTGTCCAGGTCAGGTTCTTCAAGTGCCAGAGCCAGCCCGTTATTGTCCATCACTGAGGAAGCAGCCACATCTAGCGGAGTGGAGCCCCTCATAGCTGGCGAAGCTGCAACACAATCCACCCACACAGGCTCAGATAGTTAGTGTCATTTTTGTTGTGTCTTACTGTTCAGACAGCTACCCTGTGCCCACGTGTGCTTTTTAAAATAATGTGTAAACAGCAGGGGGTGCTATTTCCACTTTTTAAAATGTAACAGGAAGCTAAGCTGCCTTAGTTTTAGGGTTCTTACCAGTTTGCACTGAACAACTCAGTCATATTAGGACATAACATAGCACTGCACATTATTTATATCACAGCTTGTTTGATTTCACAAGAGTTGTTTCAGTTTTCATCTTTTTTTCCCCGTAGCACTAAATAACCTGCTGTAACCTATGAGCAATAAGTGAAGTCGTTCATGCGAAC
>NW_005187524.1:1017513-1029011 GCF_000239375.1 Pundamilia nyererei
CACACACACACACACACACACACACACACACACACACACACACACACAAGTTCAATGAGTTGTTAGTTCATACAGCTCAGCTTTCACATATCCTCTGGCTGAAATGAAAGACGTCTTTGCCTCCTTTCAGAGAATTCGACAGCCACGTAGCTACTTTAAGCTGTTCCCTTATTCACAAAGGGGGTCGCCACAGTGGTCAGGTCAGCTTGTTTCTGATTGGCAGATTGTTTTCTTATATTCTTCCTGATGCAACTAGGAAGGGATGTGTGTCTCCTCCTGGTATTTGCCAAAAAGCGATTGCAGAAATTTAAACTGGCATAAGTCACTTGATAAAGAATATAAATAATTGATATTAAGTTATTTTGAGCCAGAAAGAATATTCCTGTCAGAAGCTGCAAACAGTTTTTGCCTGAGTGACTGTTATCTATACAGTTATCATTTTTCTATCAGAAAAAATGTAACAAATATGACATCCCAGTTTTATAAATATACTTGATTATAATGTAGAGTCATAAAGTAATACATCACGTAATGCTCACATATTAGATTAGATTAGATTTTATATATGACCCCTTCATTAACCCGGTTCACTAGTGTATTTACCAATATAAACAAAGTTAATCGACATTTAAAAAGCACAGAAATGTCAGAAATGACTTTTTGCCACAACACTGGGACCAAACCGGAGGATTTTTCACTTGTTACACAAATGTGTAAACCACTACACTCCTGTTCTAAACATGGCTGTACCCACCTAGGCCCACGCTGCTGTTCTCCAGTAGGTAACTGAGGTGGTCAAACATGGCCTTCTGATTCTGACGGCTGATCCGGCAGAAGTAGCACAGGAAGCGACAACAGCTGGCCACCATCTTGGGAAAGGCAATTTCCTGAAGGGTAGGATAAAACAGAGCCTAAGAGGCTCAAATGCCTTCACTTGGATATTAATAAGAGTAAACTGCATCTTTTAAAGTTTTGAAATGACTGCAGGCAGCAGCCATGCTTTTATGAGTGGACATGACTACTTTTATCCCTGGATACAAAAGGGTCCCTCGAAAAGCAGCTGATCATAAGTGGTTTTGGAGAAACTGTTGCTTCACTCTGGGGAACTGAGTTTACAGTAATGACTTCCTTCATGCATGTTACTCTAAACTCCCCCCGCATGTCTCGGCTTCTAATTGATGCGTAAAAGGCCTGACATCGTCACACGCTGCCAGCCCGATTCAGTCTGCCCTTTCTGCCCTTCTGCGTAGTCAGGACCACGTCCTCATTAATGCAAACCTGCTCTGCGACCATGCTTTACACACAAAGGAAAGCATGCAAGACTGGATTAAAACACAGTTTCTGCTGAGATGGTGCTACAGACTCCATGTGGGTAAAGCAGAAGATGTTAAACCTGGGACTTGTCTCCTCCGAGGACATTGACCATGACCTCCATGACAGTCTCGTGCATGCCCAGTATTCTCATCAGGTTCGGGTGCTGGTAGAAGACCTTGTTGTTCATAATGTCACTAAAAAGCACATGAAAAGAAGCAAACGTTGAATATTTAGGTGTTTGCTGAAAGAAAAAAAAAAACAGTTTTTCTATCTAAATCAGTTCCATACGAGTCGAATGACCTACCCCAGTCCATCAATCATGAGCTTTTCCTCCTCCTTTCCCATTCGAACTGACAGCAGAGACCTGATCTGACCCAGGGAGGCCAAGAGGTTGATGGTGTCCTGGACCGAGGCAGCGCTGATGGTGTACGTCTTCCTCATGGCTCGGAGGAGCTCTCCAACGCTGTCGTACTGCCTCCTCAGCAGGCTGAACATTTTGCGAACAAGTTCAGGGTCCTGGATGTGACACTCCTGGGACCAGCTGACCATGGTCTGAGAGATAAGCTCTTTCAGATTGGCTGGAAATAAACATGAGCAAAGACGACTCAGTTTCCTTTTATTAAACAAGCTGATTGCCTCGTATTAAACAGCAAAGCAGAGAAAGGCTCGCCGTGGCAGAAGCGCTCGCTGTATCGTTTCGACATCCTTACTGTACATCACGGGCCTTGAAAGGAACATTGACTTTGACCCTCTTCCCATTAGCTGGGGTCACAACAAGAGGCACTTAACATACAGTAGGCACACATTAATGCACAAATCCCCTCCATTAACCTGCCTACTTGACAGCGTGCTTTCTTTTTCACAACTGACGCTTGAATATTGAATAAAAGAACTTGCTCCATGTGGCAAATAAGACCTTAAGAACAGAAAGAAGGCTTTAAAAAACAACAACAAAAAACTGGATGCTTGTGTCACATGAGCTAATCTTTGAAAAATATTAGTTTATGCCAAAGCCACACTTTCAGTGGGGCAGAAAGATCCACTGTTATGTAAAGAATAAAGAAGGAAACAGGATATGGTTTTAATAGTTCTTTGCGGTTAAAAGGAAACATTTGTTTGGACAGCTCATATGTGGGTTACTCTTAAGGCTTCATTAAAACTGGATCAATAGAGTGTGTGGGTTTGTTTTTTTATGGTTATGAACACACAAAGAAAAAAACATCAATTAAACAGTCCGGTACCATAAACGATGGAGTCATTAACACACAGTTGATTTCCTTAACAGTACTGCAATTAGGTGATTGCGTTTTTAAGACCACGTGTCTGTTTGGTTGATTGGTTCTCTTGGTTTTCAAAAGACTGTTTGACAGCAGACTGTCAGTCAGTGCACGGGTGTGCGTCTGTGGTTTTTTGTGAGATGGGCGGGAAGCCAGCAGGATGGCACCAGTAACAGATCCTGCTGCCGAGAGCTGCGTGGGTGTCAGAGAAAGGGCAGATGCACGAGCTCGAGATTAAGAAGCGACATTTTTTTTCCTCTCTCAGCAAGCACCTGACTCGCACTCTGTCACACTATCAAACACAGTCACTGCCTGCTTTGCTGTTAAATATACTGCTCTCCCACTTTCTCCCTTACTACGCCCCAGTAAAGAAAGCTGGACTATCCAGAGTCACAGTGACGGAAACACACACACAGATCTCCTCATATCTGACCATTAAATGCTCCTACAGGATGAACTAAACCAAACAGCTTCTGTGCTCCTTTTACTTCATTCCTATGAAATAATGGCTGAGACAGTGGAGCCATCTGTATCTTCAGGGACTCCAGGAGAGAGATGACGTGATGAAGAGCAGTTACAGCCTGAATCGCAGCACCAAAATTTAATAGGTGTCTTCTTCACTTGGTGTCCTACTACTTCCTTGGAGCCTAAACCCACTTAAAAGGAAACACACCAACAAATGACAAACCGTAGACACTAAAGCACACTAAACCGTTTTTGCGCCACGGACCGGTTTACGTCCGACAATATTTTCACGGAGCGGCCTTTAAGGTGTTGCGGATAAATACAACAAAATAAAACCAGTACTGGTACCAAAAAAAAAAAGGTTTATTAAAGACCCCGGGAAACCGAGTTAACGTTAAAAAACGATAAATGTCACACCCGAGCCTCAACTCTCGCAGCCCGGTACCAAATGACTCATGGACCAGTAACGGTCCAGGGGTTGGAGACTGCTGCACTAAAGCATATATCTAGTTTTAAACGTTATCTACAATCCCAGACACATAATATACACAACAACATTAAAACCACTTACAGGTGAGGTGAATAAAAAGTATTGTTTCTTTGCAGTGCAACACTCTGCTGGGATTCATGTGAATGTTACTTTGAAAAGTATCAGTCAACTATAGATTGTTTTAAACACATCACACAAGCATCCATGGTCATTTAAATCCCCAGTGGATATCACAAAATAGCCCAAGAGGTTCTGTGGAAATGCAGCTGATCATCTGGAAGGTTATTGTGGCTTATCAGTGTATGATAAAAGGACAGAACAAAGCACGAGCCAGCTCAGTTTTGTAACTGCACGAAGAGGGACGATAACAGGGATGAGGACAACGGTCAGTTGGTCCACAACTTTGGTCCACACTAAAATCATTCAGCAACGACACCAGTGGATCGAATCTTTTCTTGTTGTGCCATTTGAATATCCTAACATCTAGGAAAACCGTGCTTGGTATACCATTTAAGAGATCGATCATATTTGTATATGTGATTTGTCTGTGGCACTTTCATGATGAGTAAATAACCTTAAACCACTAGTTTCAAGACATTTTGAACACAGGATGATTATTTGGGCAGGTTACAGTATGGTCACCATTAGAGAGGTGAAGTAGGGATGCTTTAGGGCTGGCAATTTGTCTTTAAGCACAAAATATCCAACTCTAAACAGAACTTTGCCCAGTTAAATAAGAACTTGTGGTCACTCACATTCAGTGGTGGTCCCTGATCCCTGAGAGAGGCAATTAGACACATCTCGCAGTTGCACTCTTGCGGCACACCCGTTATTTGGACGTGCTACTGAAACGTTTGTGTTGCTATGTTTGTGCTCGATCTCATGCAGTCTGCACGTGTCTGTGAGTTTAATCAGGTTAAGCATTGAGTTTTATCGCTGACGATTTTGGATTTTTTTTCCCTTTCGTTTCCTCGCTCTCATCTCCCGGAGCGGCTGACACAGGATCCTCTTCACTCTGATGCCTCTCTGCTCCACCAGGCTGCATATTTCCATAATGAAATTGAAGGGAAATTGAAATGGAAATGACTGCTACCCAGTGAATCAGTCCACGTGGCAGCGGCAGACTGAGGGCGCTACAAGTGCAATACAGAAACATCTCCTGTTAATTCTGCCCTCTCTTTTGTGCCAGGAACACAAAGAGAGACACGGAGGTTGTACAGAAAGAGGTGAACAAGGCCATGAATGAGCAAAATGTAGCAGGGACTAAATGTACAAGGCGTGAGCTCAGCACTTGTGCTTTTATGGGAAAACAACAACAACAAACCAAACCAGTTCCATGTCTTGCTCAAGGACACCTTTTTCTCTTGTTGTTGGACAGCTTGACTATGAAGTAACATCCTAAGAGTAAACTGCCTCCACTTGTGATTCGGTATGCTTCTGCAGTCATATTCCTCAAATTTGTTGTTCCCTGCTCACTAATTAACTTTTAATCCGCATCATCGTTAGCTCTTAACCAGGTTCAGGTGTAACGACACAGTAGGCACAGCACCATCATTCATGCAGCGCAATGAAAGCAGTGATTTCCTCACAGGGTGCAGCTTGCTCCATCCTCGTGGGCTCCTCTGCTTTGTGCGCCTGGCCTTTGATCCTGTTCACCAGCATAAGGAGGCGACCTTTAATCGATGTATCCTGCTCGTCTTCATCTTCCTCCATAGGGATTCCTGCATTACACAGAGAGAAAAAAACAACCACAATGTGCATGATGCGCAGGACAACTCTCCCTCTTCTTATTTCTTAGCAATTTAAAGTTTCTTTGTTTTTTTTGCGCAGGTGAGGCCGCCATTAAATCGGCAGCACCACGGAAGGGAGGGCGATTCAATTATTTATCAAAACATCAAGATGTCAGAGAAATTGCGGAAGCAGCGAACGTTCAAATCTTCTGCCTTGGCAGAAAGCGCTGCAGAGAGAGAGGAAGAAACATCTCATGAAGTACAGGCACAATTTTGCTGATGGCGACGCAACGGCAGCTAACAGTGCCAAGAAATATGTGCACGTAAAGCATTTTTCATAAGGATGTTTGTTTTGTTTATTATTCTTACATGATCAGCCATAATGCAGGTTTGTGCTGCCTCGGTAAAATAACTGTAATGAATTCTAAAAGCAATCAGGGAAATGTAACATTGCTGCATCATGTTGCAAAATGATGATATATGTGTTGTAATAAACATAAACAGTTTAGCGTTGCGGTTCATAATGTTTTTTGCAAGAGCTGCATCTCACCACAGTGGAGCTGCAGCTGATTATGAAAATCATAGAGTTCCTCCTGGATGTCTGCAGGGCACGGGCAGTCCTCTCCCATACTGAAGTTCAGCAGCATGTTGATCTAAAATGTGGGAAAATGTTCAAATTAGATGCATAGAGATACAAAAAAATGCATAGTTAGTTATTTTTATTTATACCTGTACAGTACTCTGTTTATAGTAACCATTGTCCTTAATGTAAATAAGTAAGAAAAATTGTGCATGTTTCTGTTCCGTGTCCTGTTTGTTGTATATGTGTCTTTCTGGCTGCTGTTACAACCAAATTTCCCCTTGTGGGACAATTAAAGGATTATTCTATTGTATTCTATTCTATATACAAATTACTGCAGTACATTGTGCAGGGCTGGAGACTATCCCAGCTTTGTTATAATGTTGTTATTGCAGGAATCACAGAGAAAAAACGCAGCTCGAGTGGCTAATTCTCTCTCTGCGCTAACAGGCCGAAGGACACCATGACAAGCCATTAAACGAGCTGTGCTGCACTGAATTCTGTCAGCAGCCGTGACCTTAAAGAAATGCTCTATGTATGTGCACTCTTGTGCGGATGAGTGTGCCCTCCCGGGGAAGCAATGCCATCAAACCAAGACCAAGAGGAATGAATTTGCCTTGAAGCTTTGCTCACACACTCTCACATATAGACAAAGAAGAGAGCTTTATGAAACATTAGGAGCCAGAAGCAGCTCTGGTTCTCTCTGGGCTAAAAGAGGCAGAAAGAACTGAACCAAAATCTACATTAATCTCAAATTAGTCACGTATTCAGACAACAACGGTACTGACCACTCAGTTGAAGCCATGAGCCTGCAGGTTTTCCGTATACTGAGTTATTACAGAGTCACATATTCTTTTTTTATTCTTTCTCTAAATGATGCACAATTACTGCCATTTACCCTCTGCAGCTATTTTGCACACTTGCGTCACACGAGCGTCACTACGATCACTCGGGAGATATGCGCACTGTCAGAAATCCATTAGCAGAGATACACAACTGCCGGGGTAAAGCTGTCACGAGGGAGCAAAGTGGTGCTGTGGTGGAGAAGCGCAATACATCACCTCTTTTTTAATGCTTTACGTAAAAATGGAATAATCTGATGAGTGTCGGGTTTTAAAATTTGGTAAACACACTGAACAAAAACAATACGACACAAATGAAGGTAAAATGTGAAAAATTAAACACACCCTTATTGTTTCCTTTGGGATTAGGAGGGTTAGTGGCAGCTAGGTGCTGTTAATCAAACACACTCAACTCATTGATCATCAGTAGGCAGATGTTTACTAGTCTGGAGATTTCAGGTGTGTGTTAACACAATGCCTTAGACCACCAATGGTCTTAGAGAAGCAATAGCCAATAGCCACGAGGCTATTTCCAAACAGTTTGAAGTCAATCACTCTGCAGTGATTAAGATTATTCAGTAGTAGCAAACATTCAAGACATCCAAGAAAATTGAGCCCAATTTCGGATGTGCAATGCTCACAGAAGGCCTTGTGGTAAATGTTCAATTTCATGACACTATAAATACAAAAAGACTGAACAAGTAAGGGTTGTTTGGAAGAGCTGCAAGAAGAAAGCCATTTCTCTCTACAAAGAACAAATCAGGAGAATACTTTTGTGATTTCTATGCACTGTGTATCATTGAGATGTTTGGCCATATTGCACAGTGCCAAATGAAACACAGCATATCAGCACACAACAGTTCTTACCACTTGTCAAGCATGGCGGTGGAGGGAGATGATTTGGCTTTTGTTTTGCAGCTACAGAAATTGTGTAGCTGGAAAAAGTCTATGAACTCTGTATTTGAAAGTCAAATGTGAGGCCGTCTCTCCAACAGCTAAAGCTTGTACAAATTTTTGTCATACAGCAGGATAACAATCCCAAACACAGCAGTAAATCTACAGCAGAATGGCTGTAAAAGATAATCATCTAAACTGGAACAGGCCAGTCAGTGATCGAAATGCTGCATTTTACTTCCTACTTTGGGATCCGCTGGCTTAGACCCGGCGTGCTTCTTCTCACCTGTTCTTGAGGCGGTGATCTGAACTCTTTGGTCTTCTTTGCTGTAACAGCAGCAGACATATTGAGGGCCAGCATCAGCTCATTGTAGCGGAACTTCTGGTTGTACTGCAGCTTGGACACGAAGCTGTCAGAAAAGGACACAATGGCCTCGATACGGTGCTTCAGTTCGCAGTCACAGAAATAGTGAAGCAGCTCGCACATCTGGAGAGGAGGCACACAAACAGGTACGCTTCCATCACTGTTGTGACAAAGCAGGTGTTAGTTATCAAGAATGACAGAAACATATCGAGATGCCTTATGGCTTCACATTATCCCACTTGTTAAAGAGATATTTACTCGTGAGATCATTTGTTCGATACGAGACGGAGCTATTTCATGTTTGGCTGATCTCTGAACGGGCCTATTACATTAGAGCAGTTACGGAGCATTTGAGAGGACAGCTGTGTGGTTAGTTCGTAGCTGTGGATTGTCACTTTAAGATTACAATGTGCATCGATCTCACATGTTTTGGTCATTTTTATTTGTCTGTTGTGTATACAATTGTGTGTGTTTTCACGATCACCTGTCGTTTAACCGGCTCTGGCAGCCTCTTCTCCAGCAGTCCTTCCATTGGCTGTTGAGCCTCTTTGATTGCCTCTTCTTCTCCAGCTTCCACCGCCTTTTCCTCTGCCCCTGTTAGTCCCTCTTTGTCTGTGGCCCCCGTGGCTCCCTCCTCTCTTGCCTCCTTGAAGACGCTCGGGTCAATGAGCAGTAAAATCTTACGAACGTCCTCGCTTCCTAACACACCCATCGTCAGCAAGGTGCTAATGAGCTTCAGGATTGGAACAAACTGGTGCTCCACGCATCCTCCGACAGGATCTCGGATGTGGTGCCCTCCGCTTTGAACAGCCTCTGTCAACATCGAAATCGCTTTCTCCTTCAGTGCATCCAGTGGGATTTGGGGACTGTACAGATGCTCCCGTTTGGTGCTGATGAAGCACGGTGGGGTAAAGTTTAGGCGTGGTTTCAGGGAGGTGCTAAGCCCCACCCCGGGCGGGAGGTGCTTTTTAGAAGCATCAGAAAAGAGACGAATGGAGCGGGTCTCGGCCGTGACAGGAATGACGAACTCATCTTTCATCATGAGTCGTGCCTCTTTGGCTGTCTCCAGGTGGGTGCTAATCAGAACATTGTAGAAGCCCTCGCGTAACATGCCAGACAGGTACTGATTGTCGATGGTGTACAAGAGCTGTGATTGGTCCAGGTGGCTGCAAAGGGCGTGGGCCACACGAGTGTTTCCCAGAGCGCAGAGGGCACAGTACAGTTTCAAGGTGTGATAGTGGAACTTCTTCATGTCCTCCTGCTCCGAGAGCTCCATGACGTCAACGCACCTTTCATTAAAAAGAGCAAGAGTTAGCAGAATTCATGATGGTTCATAACACGAAGTTTGTGATCTAGTCTACTTGGTGGTCAGGGAGAAACTTTAAAAACTCAGATTTTTCTATCTTAGGGATTTTTTTTAAGCCAGTAAGTTGCTTTTTACATCTGACAGCATCCACTGTGAAATTCTCAAGGAGCATCCTCTAGAGCTAAAAAGTGAAGCCAGTTCAGTGCAGTTGGAATTGAAATGGTCATTAAAGATGTCTCCATAAGTGAGTGACTCTCAATAAAACCCAGTCTTAAAGTGTCCAACGTTACCATGGAAGGTTTACAACCTGGTATAAAAAAATACTATTAATGTGAAAATCCAAGGTGACTTACATCTTTAGTTATCGCATCACAAGATTTTCAGAAAACTTGACCTTCAAGGTGACTGAGATTCAAATTTGCCTGACATTTCTAACAGATATGGTATTATTGTTATGGTATCAATTTGAAAACCCTACATCGCCTCATTCTCTAGTTATTGTGTTCACAAACTTAGCTGCCTACTTGCCCGGCTGGGTGAGGCTTTCACAGCTGAGGGTTAGAATGATTTTTCCCTCTACAGCTAATTTACCCCCCTTCACACTAACTGTGAGGAGCATGGCTGCTTTCACTCACAAGGTGGCTGCCCGCTAGCTGCTAAGCTTCATGCTAGCTAATCTGAGTCACTCAACCATTTTTGTGTTGTTGGTGCCTTTTCTGCCTGACAGAAAATATGGATAACTGTGTGGTGAAATTACAGTAATTTATTAGTTATGTTATTGGTGGTTTGTTGCTTACCATTAACTAAGAATCATGTGTTTATGTGATGTAGGTTACTAACCAAGTTTGCTAGTCATAGCTAATGGCACTGCACTCTAAACTCACGTCTTGCTCTTAAATTTAAAAGGTTCAGTGGCCAGAATCTTAACAGTTATACGTCAGAATGGAAGGTGATAATAACTTGAAACTCCCCGTCCCTTAATCCTTCTGGTTGCTTAATACACTTGTCACAAACAGTTAAAAAATCAGCACGATGATTTAGCGAAGCCCACGGTGACAACTTCAAACCTGTTTTGTCTGTCTAACAGCTTATAGCCGAGGACATTTTAATACACAGCGACATAAAACTGAGGAAAGCAGAAAATCCTGAGTGACTGTTGAGATTAAAAAAAAAATTACTATGTTACCAAAAAATAAAATATGACTAAATCACTTTATTGCAATGTGTGCTGATGGTTACAGGAAGCTTGTCTTTTTTAAGAGTTAAATGAGAATATGAATACCACTGTCATTACTTTAAGCTAAAAATAAAGCTAGATGAAACAGGAAATTAGCTTTAAGAAAATAGAAATGGGGCAAAACAGTTAGCCTTGTTCTGATCACAAAACAAAAAGAACTTAGCAGATCAGTATTTAGTACATCTTTTGTTTAAGAATAAAGAACACAAGTTGTGTTACAACAGGCAGTTGCATGCTGTCTCTGGTCCTCGCTAAAAAAGGTTTGAAACTTCCTGTATAGATTAAACATTTAAGATACTGTGTGCACTGACTAGTGTGCTTTAAAAAGTAACAAATCCAGCTTATAAGCGAACTAAGCCTTGTTTCACACCTGTTCTCTTCAGGTATGTGCACTGCCAACATCTGCAGGGGCTCCATGCACTGAACCACCCATCCATGCCTCTCATTAACCCTGGCCGTTTCCACTTTGAGGAAACTGTTGGGCATGCGGCTCCACAGCACGGCGTTTATGGTCTGGACATCCAGTCGGGGCGGACACTGTGGAACCGGGTTCTTATGCTCACTCTTGAAGATGGCTGATGACAGAGGCATGGCGTTCTGGAGAGCACACAGAGACAGCTGATGGGAATCCTGTCTGAGCACAGCATTCATTTCTATGGTATTGCAGACACAAAAGTAAGCCTGTTGTAATGGAAAAGTAAAATTAGGAGCCACGCACCTTTATTTTAGCCAGTTCAAACTGAAAGAGGCTGGGGCTGGTGGGTCGCACAAACACAGCGGGGAAAAGCTTGGTGTTTGGTTCCACCTGGAACAGAGAAAAGTGAAAAGAAAGCAAACAAAAGGTCCAAACAGGAAGTAAATATCAAAAGCTTGAGAAGGAGCTTGAAAGCGTGACTTAAGGAAAGCAGCTTAATGATGCATCATGAAAACTCTGCTACTTAGTGCAGTTTAGTTTGCCTGTGTGTGTGTGTGTGTGTGTGTGTGTGTGTGTGTGTGTGT
>NW_005187524.1:1029078-1035074 GCF_000239375.1 Pundamilia nyererei
GCGATGAGTCAGCACTGTGTAAAGTCTCAAAGAATTTCAGTGAGGAAGAACGTAAGAAGATTACACCCTCTGAAAGATTATTTTGGGATTTACTTTTGAGAGGACATCTGAACAACAAGTCCACAATTCAACAAGATGCACAGTCACTTCTCTGTTCAGTAAATATGTCTTAAATTAAGTCTTAAATTAAGTTACTCTCAAGGTCATCAGATTAAACAGGAGACGCAGGGATATATGCATGGCCAATATTAGGCTAGTGAAGAATAAGGATATTAATGTATGCATGCATCTACTTCGCAAAAGACTTGATATCCTTTATAAATCATTTTACAAGATGTTACCAAAAAAGATCCACAACTAAAGCCATAAAACTCTACAAAATGTCTGTGAAGGTTCTCAATCATCCAGGTCATCGTAGTTTAAGGAGCTTGGAAAGAAAAAGCGTCTGGACTTCTTTAAGTTGCTTGAAGACGTTTCACCTCTCAGAAGCTTCTTCAGTTCGCTCAAGTCGCTTAGACCTCTACATCGGAGAGACCAAACAGCCACTTCATAAACATATGGCACAACATAGAGCCACCTCAACGGGACAAGAGCCAGCTATCCATCTGCATCTAAAGGGCAAAGGTCACTCTTTCGAGGACAGAGTGAAAGAAGCCATCTATGTCCACTGTGAACGAACATCTTTGAACAGATGCAGTGGCTTACGACACCAACTGTGTGGGGCTAGGTTTCACAGCGGGTTCACCCAAAACCTTGGCTGATTGTGACCCACACCGATTTTCACACCTTGGCTCATATGATTAGGTAGAGGATCAACAGGGGGTCCATGTCTCTCTTGGGGGTCACTCCCATAGGGCTTAAATCTGGGACTCTCCACTATTTGACCCTAGAACTGAAGAAGCTTCTCAGATGAGAAGTAAAACGTCTTCAAGCAACTTAAAGAAGTCCAGACGCTTTTCTTTCCAAGCTCCTTAGTGTACAAACTGACCTGATTTATTAAATTTAACTGCTCCCCATGCCCCTCATGGTTCTCTCCTTGAGCATCCAGCTCTGACCACTTGCACATTTGTGATTTTGCTATCATCATCAAATATAAACTTTTGTCGCCATGACACTGTCAAGGACCATCAGTGATGATGAGAACTACGATAAACAGAGACCAAACAGCAGCATTCGTGGAAGCATTTCCAGGGCACAATGGTGATGTGCAGGTATTCAGGTGATTCAAAGGGTGATTCAAAAGTGGGAGTGATGGGAATTGTTTATGGCTGCACTTGCAGACCCTGAAATTGATGTCCAAATTCACAGTTTTGTTTCCAATGAGCCAGATGTGCTTTTAAAGTTTTGGTTTTGCGTCACAGTTCTCTGGGTTTTTTTAAAGTTAACACTTCACTCCAACCTATGAATCATTCAAGCATAACAAACACATAAGTCAAGGGACGAACAAGTGTTGTGTCTTCACGTAACAGACAAAAAGAGCAAATATTAAATTGTATCTTTGACATTTTTACTAGCAGCCTTTTGCAAAAACATGTAATTTTTTCCTTGAATCTTCAAAAAAAAATATATACAAAATGTACAAAAAAACAACACAGTCTGACAGGCACAAGATTGCCTTTTTCATTCTTAAGGAAGGAAAACGAGAAGAAAAGCTGAGGTATGCCACATTACACATGAACTAGAATGTAAATCAGTGAGAACAGGTCTTATGGAAAGAACGTTTTTCTCCAAATCTTCGTCAATGTGTAGTGAGGAGGTAAGGAAAGAGGTACAACAGTGAGTGTCTACAGCCATCTGTAAAACACAGAAGAAGCTCTGTCTGATTTGGAGCTGCATGTCAGTCAGTGGTGTTGTGGATTTTGTCAAAACTGATGGAACTGTGAGAAGTGCTGTCAGATTTTGATCCAGCATGAAATAGCATCTGGAAAGGATCTGATTGGCAACGGTTTAATTTTTCAGCATCGCAATGATGCCAAACACACTGCCAAAGCAGTAAAAGCATACCTGGATAGAAAAACACACATGCCGTCGGTCACTGACTGGCCTCCCCGAACCTTAACAACTTTGAAACAGAGTGGGATCATACTGGGAGTAAAAAGAAGCTACGGTAGAGCAGGTCAGGTCGGTCGATCCATGACTCATGCTAAATGCACTAAGTTGCCCCGATGCACGTGAATAGGCATAGAAAGCGTAGATAAAAGCTCTGAATGTTTGATTGGGAATTCTCTGCTCATCCTTTTTCAGGGTCACAGGGGGAGTCTATCCCAGCTGTCTTAGCGCAAGAGGCAGGGTACACCCTGGACACGTCGCCAGTCTGTCGCCGGGCTAACACATAGACAACCATTCACACTCGCATTCACTCCCACATCTATACCTATGGACAATTTAGAGTTTCCAATCAACCTAACCCCACTAACTGTAGTACAGTGCCACGGTCGTTAGCACTGTTGCCTCACTTCAAAAAGGTCCTGAGTTCAAGTCCAGGGTTCGCGTGTTCTCCCCGTGTTTGCGTGGGTTCTCTCCGGGTACTCCGGCTTCCTCCCACAGTCCAAAGACAATATAACTTCCCATTTACAATTTACCAAAGGGGAGCCAACATCTGAAAATCATTGAATGTCCTAAAGAAGCCTGCAGGACTATTCCTGAAGACTATTTAGAAATGTGTTGGAAAACAAAGGCAGTTGTGTCAAATATTGACTTTCAAGCTCATTAGAATTGTACAAACTCTGTTTTTGCCCCATATTTTGTATTTCCATTCAATCTTTCACCTTATTTCTATTTTCCTAGCAAAATATAAAAAACTGATGAAGAGGTTCAAGACTTTTGCACAGTTTTGTAAATTTACTTTTTATTAGTTCGGTGGCATAGTTATTTTGGGTTGCACCCATCACACTAGATACTTTAAATTATAGAGAAACATAGCAATAGTTATATTCTTGCTTGCACAGCTGTGTGTGTTGTACCTGGTAGGAGGTAGAGATATCTTTGCCATTGACGGTGAATGTCAGTAGGCCAGTGGCCAAATCTATTAGACAGCCGATCTCCAGATCCACATTGCTGCGACCGGAGGTGTGGGAAGTGCTGGTGACATCACCACCCCACACCATGTAGCAGTTACTCCTCTTCACGCTGTCAGTAATAAGCATATATAAAAATCTTTACAAGGTTAGTAATTAAAAATAATCGTCAGCATTTATTACATATAAACACAGAGGGCGTCACCTCTCGTGGACTCGCCCACGTTCATCGCCCAGGGTTACAGTCACTGTACGATTCTTGCTGAGGTTGAAGTTGTTGCTATGGTAATGGTAGTCAGGAGTAACCCATCCAACCCACACACAGGCAGGGTCCTGACCTGCGAAGACCCTCACTGAATGGTAGTACTGTAACAAAACAGAGAAGAGAGACTTAGCCAAAAATGAAAACGCATTTAGTTTTTGCAGCTGCAAACAGACGTTTCTTCTGTACCGTAGTGATGCTGCTGTAGTCCACTCGTCTACTTTCATCGCTGTGCCTCACAGATCTCAGTGGATATCTATCAGAAACCATATTCAAAAAGTCATTAGCGAGCAGATAACATGTCGGATTCAAGGTTTTCTCGCAAAAGAGCTTAAAGTCACAGTTTTGGGAAGTTCAGCACCTGTGTTTGACTTTAAGGGTTTCTTCCTCATGAACACCGTTCATGTCCACCACAGGGCTGATCTTGAAAACAGAGTGGAACTCCACAGGCATGCTCAGACGACAAAACACCATGTCTGCGTTACTGTTCTGTGTCCCAAACGTCTTGTGGGTGACTTTGAGACAAGGAGGGCTGTCGATGGTGCCGTCGATCCTGGTTACCTGCAAACAAACGATGACAATCTTCGCGTTCATCGTCTAGGCCAATTCAATCGTTTTTAACAATTTCACAGTTTCTTCTTTCTTACCGCAATGTGGTTGTGGTCCTTCG
Source organism: Pundamilia nyererei (assembly GCF_000239375.1). Lineage (NCBI taxonomy): Eukaryota > Metazoa > Chordata > Actinopteri > Cichliformes > Cichlidae > Pundamilia > Pundamilia nyererei. The sequence goes on from NW_005187524.1 coordinate 1,033,028, forward strand.
GCACGTTGACAAAAGTAGGCAGACGCTTGCTGAACCACATCGTGACCTCTCGATTCATGTTGACGGCAAATGGCTCGAATCCCTCCTGCAAGCCGCACATGGTGTAGTACTTAAAGGTGCTAGCATCCTTCCCGAGGTTCATACGACCCACCTGCGACAGACCGAGGCTACACACTGGAATAAACCCTGCAGGACAGACAAAGGACATAAAGACAAAGGGGGGGAGCAAAGAAGGAGGAGAGAAAGAAGTCTTTAAGAATACACGGCAGGAGGGATGGAACATCAATGCAGCTTTTGCAAAAGGCAATTTACAAGTGGCACTTCAAATACGGCTGATTTCCACACAGGGAGCCGCTCAATTTTAACTTATATCACCACCATGATTGTTCTGGGATAAAGCCTTCTGCTCTACATGTGAAGGCTTTAAAAGATGAGGGCAGGATGGCAAGGACGTGTGCTCAACAGCTCCTCACAGCCACATTCATACACGCTCTTTCTCACCATCCTCAGTTTCAAAGTCCGTGAAGCAGAGTTCAGAGCCCTTGGTGGTGATCAGGATCTCCCCGTTCAGAGTGAAGATCATGGACTTGTCCTCCATGTTGATCATGCAGCCCACCACATCCCCAGCATGCCAACAGCGCCCAAACAGCCGGCTGCCCATGTTCAGGCAGTGGCCCTGTGCACAGCACAGACACAAGGAATACCATATGGTATACACACAATGTGAGCAACTACTTTAAATGAGCTTAACACCAAATAATTAAATAGGCTTTTAAATACGAAAGAATAAAGGAAAGCCATTTTTCGAGGAGTCTACGTGAACTTCACCAATACGCTGTCGGGATTAACTGAGATTTGGTTGACAGCTTACCCTGTATCCATCAAAGACAAACGCAAGCTCATCTGTGCCAAGCTCCACATCTGGCTTACACCCAGGTCTGGCCCAGCCCACTCTCATGTCTCCACCGGTAACGGCCTCAAATTCGAAGTACCACTTCCCGGTCTTCACTGCGTACGTTCTCTCTACCCTAAAGAAGCGGATCTTATCAATGCTGAGGCGCTCTGAGACTTGTCCTGCTGGGTGAAAGGAGAATAATAAGAAGCAATGGAAATATTAATTGCAAAAACCCAGTGGCTGTAGGTAAAGGCAGCAATTTCATGTGGCTATTCTCTTTCACTCTAAACTGAAAGGGGATGGAAGGCAAAGTCCCATATCAGGACATATTTTTTTATCCTTATTCTTTGTAAGGAGCATTTTATTATGCACTGTATAATTTGAACTTCTGGGCATTTTGATTAGCACACTTTCATGGGTGAAACTCACCGCCTTCCTGGTCCGAGGGCTCGATGTTGTACCCGTAGCCAATCAGAGTGCGGATAGCTTCCCGCAGGCTGTCCCTGTTCGACTTCTTGGTGCGTTCATCCAGCAGAGCATAAGGAACCAGGCGAGGGTTACGCTTACTTTTAAGATCCTGCACGGAGGAGAAGCAGCAAGAGAAATGTTAAAGTTTAAAGCCTTTTTTAAAAACATTCATTTGTCCCACCAGTTGAAAGGCAAATGAAGGGATTTCATTCAGCTGTGAAGCAGATTTGTGAATTTAAATTAGAGTTTTTTCTTTTATTTATTTCAGGTTTGTTTGATGAGCTTGTAGCTGAAGCTCTACAGCTGGTTATGTGTCCAATATTACTACTTTATTAGTTAACAAATCCACAAGTGAACTATAGACTGGTCTGAAACTGAGAAGATAACAGACAAAGCTGAAATAGAACAAAATCAGCCTTTCGGTTTACACAATTCCCTGACAAGTAAAAGATCCCCAGTTTGATCCCGGGAGGAGACACAAATCCCAGTGGGCTTTTGTCAGGAAAAGGATCCGGCATAAAAAAGCTTTGCCAACTCAAACATGCGGAGCTACCCACTGTGGCAACCCCTCGTGAATAAGGGAGCAGGCAAAAGTAGCGTATTCTTCCACATATTAAGAAAACAGATTTTTCTTTCTTTGCAGCATTTGTATTTGATCTGAGCATTTTTTCCCAGCACATTGTA
>NW_005187524.1:1035844-1047742 GCF_000239375.1 Pundamilia nyererei
CCGGATAGACTGCACCAGATGTCCAGGAACATTACTACTTTCTGGCTGAGTAATTTGTACAGACCTCTGGACAATGTAAAGCTGCTGCTCTTAGATTATAGGGATGCACTCATAAGCACTTTACAGCAACAATGTCTGCTTTTGAATGTACCTGTTCTCTGAGAAGCTATTTTTTAAATCTCTTCAATCAAATTTGAACATTAAAGCATGTGTTTTCCTAGATGTGTTCACAGTGATCTAAGGTTGTTATTCGTCTTTCACTTCTAACCAAACCTCGGCGCTGTTCACATGTCTGGCGAAGGTGTCGATTCTTTGGTGGATTTGAGCATACCTGCTGAATCCCGTATGTCCATCCCTGTTTGATCCGGTCCTTGGCCCACACATTGTGAGCGTTCTCTGCCAGTTTGTCCACCAGCAGCTCCTGCCCCGGAGTCAGTTTGATATCGGACAGGTCCAGAGGGGACGGCTTATAACCATTGGACATCATGTAGCTACAGGAAAAAACAATGAAAAGGGAATTTTTCCCCCAGTTATGGATACAGTTAAACCACAGGGACCAGTTTAGTTACATTTACAGCCTGATGGGAATCTCTATGGCAGTAAACACAATAAATATCCTTTATTTCTTATACTGCTGGACATTTTTGGATGATCTGTGATTGGGTTACCAAATATTTTGACTATTTCATTTCTCTTACTGTCTTACTATAGAGCGGCCTAGTCATTACTGTCCAATTGTGTGATGTACAATCAATATCATGAGTAGTGCGTGTGCTCGTATCGTTGCTATAATCATACCCACTTACTTCTTAGGGAGCTTTATCTTTTTGAGAGAGTCCTCAGCATTTGGATTCATGTGAACTATACGACAGCCTAAGGCCAGCAGAGTCCTGCAGGGGAAAAAAATAACCACAGTGACCAATAAACTGATTTGACAGTATATGCAAAGAACCAGAGAGGCTGCTGAATGTGTCCAAACAGAGCACGATGGGTTAAATTACGCGTGTCCTAATCTGTTACACAAGAAAGGCCGAGCAATACCCACGGCAACGAAACGGGCGCCAAGTGAATCACACCTCGTGATCGGACGGAGCGACAGTAAAAGTGAGTTTGATGTCTTTCAGGAACTCGTCCCTGTCACCCAGATGTGTCTCCCAAAGCAGCAGATCAAGATTAATGACGGCATGCATTTATGTTTTTGATTCGAAGAGCATTTATGTAAATCACCTGCGATGGGCCTTTCCACCTCAACCCTACCCCTCCATTTTGCACATTTCTGTGTAAGTATTGAAAGCCTGGTCTCTCTAAAGAAGAGAGGACTACTGGTAGTCTAGAGCAATAGATACTCCATTTATTCATCAAATGGGGCATGACAATCTCAACACAGGCAGGTCATCCTACACGTGGAGCCAGCGTTGCGGAAACCTCTGTCAAGGATGGGAATGCCCACAGCCTTGTAGCTGGTGTGTGTTTTTCCAATAGAGAAAGAAAAGCTAAGAAGTCCTAACAGTGCTAACAACTAAACTACAGCACGTCATCGCTTCAGCTTTACTATGAAATCAGTGAACTGTTAGCTAAACTTGTGATATTCCTCATAAATAGTTTAAATCCAACGAAAAAAGAAAATGCATTATCTGAGAATAATATGTCAGATATGGTTTTTTAGGCTATTTTTATAACAGAGGTGTTGTCCATGAAGACAAAAACAATCCATCATGTTCGCCGTACTTCAGAGTCTCCGTTGACATCTGCAGATTGTAGTTTTTTTCTGTTTCCGGCAGCTTGGAGAAATCCACCAGGCACGGATGCTGCCGCTTATTATCATCCCTTATCTGTGAGGAAAACAGAGAAAAAACACACATATCAAACACCTCCTGACGTTCTCATCATTGCTGTTCAGCAGCTCTGCATTCATATGTACATCAAGTCCTACTAGATCTATGCATATGAGATACACAGCCTCATAACTCATTGTCACTGTGAACTAACAAGGGGGGCGGGCATGTGGTTTAAGTCCTGGGTGCTACTAGTTGCAGTGATTAGACTACTCTAGTGAACATGTTATGAGAGAGGGACAAGAGAGCATGTTTTCTTGGCAGAGCCAGAGAGCTGTATGGCAGGAATACCGAGTGAGAGGCGTAATGCGTCTCTCGAGGCTGCGCTTTAAGCCAAATAATCCCTTTGGCAATGCTGCTCAGAGGAGGTGGCATGGCAATGGTGGATGTTTACCAAGAAAACATGCAGGGCTGTGTACAGATATGCAGCTGTTTCCGTGGGTCCAATGAATAGCAGCCAGCTCTTTTGTGAATAGTACAAGAACTATGGGAAATCTCCTCTTTCATATTTACATGCAACCAGTGCTAAATAGCAAAAACAGGTTTATTTTATCTGCTATGTGACCTCTACCACATGTATAACTGACTCCAACTCACGTGGCTAAAAAAACCTTGACAATAAAACTAGTTTATTATTGTTGTTTACCAAATCTCAGACTTGTCTTTGTCCTAAATCAAAGATTTTTCGAGGAGGAGGACAGAGTGAAAGCTTACAAGCTAGCGCAGAATTCTCATGTTGTATTATAGACATAAGAGCTGCGTCTTGTTGCTGGTTTCTTGTTTTTCCTTCCTTTAAGAGCAAAACAGGTCACTTTGGCGTTATCCTGTGGTAACTATACAACAAACCAGAAAGCCATCAGCTAGAATTTGGAGTTAAACAGATGAAACCATAACCGACTGAAATTTGGACGTGCCTTCTTTTTGACCACTTGTGCAACCGTGACTTACAATAGACCCGAGCAGAGAGTAAACAATACAAACACAGCAGGAGAACTTGAAGTGGGATGGAGCTGAATTTAAATCAGGTACAGTTTTTGTCTTCTGTTGCAGGAGCCTGCTGATTGCACTGCGTACACTGTAATTATAAGCATGCGTTTCCAGCTGACTGTATTGGGAAATACACTAATTTGTTCTTTTAGGGAGTTTAGATGAGAATTTGATTTCACTACAGGTGAAGCCAGGAGACTTCAGCTTAAAAAACCTCAAGCATAAGCTCTCCGACGATAAAAGAGCTCAAAAGCTAAGTCAGATATACTTTTGAACTTGCCCCACAGATCCAGACTAGGTGTTTCCCACTGCTTCTGGTCTTTATGCTTGATCAGGCTTGATGCCAGTTAATAATAGAAAACATCGGCTGTTAATCTGGCAATTTTTTGGACATAGCCAGCAGAGGCAAGAATAACACAGACTAACACAGCCTCATCTCAATTTCACATTAATCTTCCAATCTAAGTATAGCATACAATCACATTCTCAGATTCCTATCAGTAGCAGGAGAAAAGATACAACATCTGCTCCGAATATATAGACAGGCCTTTTGATTGGTTTCTGGCTCATAGCGGGTTATGTCATGTGTTTTGATTGACCCTCTGAACATTTAAAGAATTAGAAACTCCATCAGTTTTTCTTTGAAAAGGAGAAAAACAAAAAACAAAATGCAAATTTTAGTCTGGGTTTATTGAGGTGATGAAATTGCCAAGACATCCTGTTCTGCCCTTTGGGTGAAACAACAATTTGTAATTCATGACTGACACTAGAACACAGACACAATGACTCTGCTACCTACAAACAAACTGGATGTGAATGAAGGATGTAAATGAGTGGCGTGGAAAAGCGCTGAATGTGAACAATGACAGTGTTCTTTTTCCACTTACCCTCTTTTTGGTGTAAACCGCAAATTATAAAAGAGAAAGCAAGATGACACACAAGCCTCTGTGATGGTAAGTTGTCACACTCATCGAGAAAAAATTGTAATTGTCGTGCTTATTTCTCCACAAACATGGAAAACGGCATGGAGTATGCTTTTTATCTTTTGATCCGAGCGATGAACTTGTAGGAGAACAACATAAGCAACTAAATAACAATCTCATTAACAATCTAACCCTTACCTTGCCATAAGACCAGCCAAGCTCAATCTTATTCATGCCCCAGAGCTCATGGATATTTTCAGCCAGCTTGTCCCGAACCTTCTCCAAATGAGGCGGCATGACAATCTGAAGGAACAGGTAAGCAAATGAGCATTTTCCAAAAAGTTGTGCAAACTATAGAATGCAAAAAAATCACTAGTTGAAACAAAGTAATGCAATTCTTTTGGAAAAATTACACAAATACACAAGATGCATCAAATTGAAGATGAGCATTTTTTCAGTTGATTTGCATTCTTTACATGTCACACTGCATCACAGCCTTTGTGAAAAAGGAGGCGTTTTTCTCATGATCACCATCCTGCACGCCTCCTGTGAGCTTACCTGGCTGGTTTCCACAGGTGTGGGGATGAAGGAGGCCTGCGACATGAACTGGGTGGTGCCCAGCAGATCTCGAACTCCGTCCACATCTCTCTTATACTCTTTCACCGGCTCCACCTTCATCTTCTCTTTTGGCAGCAGAGCCTCATAACACGGTGCGTAGCTTGATGGAGGCAGGAACTTGAAGTCACCGTGCCGTCCGCCCAACAGGAAACGAACCCTAACCAGAGAAAAGTTGCTCACGTGACTTGGCTTATTGCAATGTTTTACGTGCACACTAAAAGAAAATTAAATGCTGTTAATAAAAGAAGCGACTAGTGAAAAGAAAACGAATCCTCTACTTTTATTCTTAACTCTCTTAAACAGGTTCTACTCCAATGGGGACACGTTTAGTTCTGTGAATGAAAAAAACATTGCAAAACCGTCTCTCGAGGCTGCTCAAAATAGCAGTTCAAGTAGTAGCAGTGACGCAACCGAGCTCATTCTCACTGCGGCCCTCAATTATTAAGCACTGAGGATGTGTGGCTGTCATGTTCTGGCACGTTTAAGTCCGTGGAGACGTTCACCCTGTTCACTGGGCCAATTCCAAGCTTCCACACGCTCACGCTCTGCTGTGACTGGTCAACACAGTGTTAGCTGTACAATCACCCGACCAATGAAAGAGTCAGATCAGACCTTGACAACACTTCAACTACTAAAAAGGACGAGTCCGTTCCAAACAGCCTGTTTTATGAAATTATAGACAATTTGGATTCTTTCACTCGGTCTGTAATAATGAAGCAGCTCAAGGGTCTTTGCACGTTGAACCTCTTTGTTATTATAAGCTGTGAGGTTGGCATCAGGACTCGTCCCCTGACTGGTTTGTTCTTGTCACACCTTTACCAGGTGTGCTGGGCTGATGTAGAACTTGCGATCCTAAGTCTCTCCACTCTTTTCAGTCACCAATCTCATGCACTATTGAATCACGTGTCTCTCTGGAATCTCTGGAACTCCAGAGTTGTGAAAACCTTTCAGCCACATGTGCCCGCTTCAGCTTGGAACCTCAGAAACACATTTTTTGCCTTCCAAATCACTCCGGGTACTTTACTGTTCACTTATATTGCCATATTTGGAATACTGTGTGGAAATCTGGGGAAATACATACAAAACTTCACTTCAACCATTATGTAAAATTCAGAAAAAAGCAATCAGGATGATTACTAAAGCAGGATTTAGAGACCACACTAACATTATGTTCTTGAAATTAAAAATTCTGAAGTTTATGGATCTTATAAAATATAAAACTGCAAAAATTATGTACAAAGCCAGATACAATATGTTACCAGGAAATGTACAGAGGATGTTTTTTGACAAAGAAGGGGACTATGAATTGAGGGGGAAATTAAATCTGAAGACTCTTAAAGCACGGACAAAGGTTAAAACCTTTTGTTTTACTATTTATGGGGTAAAACTGTGGAATAGTTTTACTGTGGACCTACAGCAATGCTCAAGAATTAGTCAGTTCATAAAGATGTTTCGAAAACTGCTTTAGGAAGAATATGAAACTGATAAAGTTGATCACCCATTGTGTGTATAAATATACTAAATTGTATCTAAATTATATCTATCACTGTAGCTATGTTTACACATGTTCTCCTTGTTTATTGTGTGGGGTAAGTGATGATGGGAATTAGGTGAATAGTGGCATTCAATAAAATGTTGAGCAGGGGGTAGGGATTAATAAGTATGTTATACTTCTTCCTACTCCATTTCAGACCTAATAATTGTCATTTCATGTCATTTAGACTTTGTTTTATTTTATTTTTTTTTGTTTTATCTGAGCACATACGTGTGTGTGTGTGTGTGTGTGTGTGTGTGTGTGTGTATTTACATATATATTCGTATTTGTAAATGCAAGTATGTGTAGTTGTGTATATATTGTTTTTTTTCTGTATATGTCTGAAATAAAGATACATTACAAATAAAAACCTGTAAAGGAGAAGACTCACCTGCTCACCTGCCTGCCCACTCTCCACCGATCCACCCTACTGTGGAAACTAGCCTCCTCCCCAAAGCACCTCCCACTCAAATAAGACCATTTCCAGGTTCCACAATCCAGTCCACAAATCACGACCTCCGGTTGAACCATTGCTAACTCTGTTCCTCCTCCTCCCCAGACCTCACATGCGCACGCTCAGTCCCACAGCTTCCACCACATTAGATATGCTTATTCGCCAACTTGAAAATAAACACTTGATACACACAAACTCCCATCTGAGCGCATTTTCTGAGTCCATGCCAATCCTTAGTATGGCTCAGTGTTTCTGAGTGTAGAATGCATTGACCGAAGATGAAACGCTTGTAAAATAAGAAACATATTTCATGATCTAAAAGGTTATTTAGGCTTCCAATCAACAGCAAAGACTAACAAAAAAAACATGAAACTGACCAGTGACCTCTTGAAGGGGCCAATGAATCATTAGTTGTCTTTGTTCTTTGGTCAACTCTGTTTTAAACATGTTACATAAATACATTTAACCTTTAACCTTTAACCTAACAAGAACAACCAATCCTCCACTTGCTCCAATTTAGCACCAGGTGCAAAGTAACAGCAAGCTGTCACAAAAAACCACTAAAATCCCTTAAAAAGGAACTGTTTAATATTTCAAGCAATTCTCATGCAGCATGTTGGCACATGAGCGTGTGTGTGAGTGGTAATAAACTCCTTATCTAACTTCTGTTAACCAGCGTAACAACTGGGTCAGTAACACACATTGTTCAATGAATCTTTTCTGCACATCAGATAATACAGACAGTGTGAGAACAATGACGCTATTAAAAGTGACATCATTTGTGGAAAAAAATGCATGAAAATGATTTGAGAGACGGGGAAATCAAGCGGAGCGTTACGCCTTTTTCTTTCCTTTTCTTAGCCACACAGATGAACCACTTTTTTTTAAATGAATGATGATTGAACTCTGACGTTTTTTTTAAATAAATTCATTTTCTAATATTTAACATGACCAAACATTGTGGCAGGTGTCTCAGAGGGAACGTGGCAAAAGGCTACTGTGCTCTTCAAAGTCGGAGTCGATCATGGAATTGTGGGAAAACTGCTGGAGCTTGAAATTCCATTTTCAAGTCACATCAATCACACTATCAGTGGTCACCATGGAAACAGAATTTTTTTCCTGTTTTTTAAGCCGCGTCTAATCTAAAAGCCTCGAAGACAAAATGAAAGTCAGAATATAAAGATAGAATTTTTAGAATAAATAAATATGAGTTTTTTCTGCCTGTTAACGTCTAATAAAGCATATGAACAGAAAAAATACACACTCACTTGACACCTGCAGAGAAACTGACAACAGGGAAGAAGAGTCCGTCTGTGTTGAAATTTTCAAACATGCCCTGGACGGGCTGTCCGTTGATCCTGAAGGATATGCTGGGGGCTCCAAGGTCCAGGCAGCAGCTCACCACGTCCTCTGAGGTCAGAATGTGCTGGTTCATGGACGCAACCGCCCGCGGGATACGACCTGATCGGGACACACGCACAAACTGCTATGTGAAATACGACCTAGTGAGTTGTGCTGGCACAAATCACACCTCTACCTCCCTCTCTCACACACACACATACTGTTGGATACACACATTTGCGCACAACGACACAGACTCTGGGCAAGGAGATCGTCCCTGCAGGGCACTGGTTCTGTCTAGACACAACTTGGCTGTAACCCAGGGTTACCGCTCATCTTCTAATGCTTTAGTTACTCCAGACACCGGCTTGTCCCACCCACCTGACCAGAGGTGGAGTCCATCAAAGCCGTACGAGTAGAGATCATCACCAACTCCATTACCACCCCAGCCCTCTCCTCCTCCCGGGTAGGGTGCATAGCCTTTTGTGTTCGCCCAGCCGATTCTGAGGTGGGAGGGCTCGCTGGTCACAAAGTGGTCCACCTGGTCGATCATGAGTTCATAGTACCACTTCTTGTACTGAGCTGAGCCTTCACTCACGCCCAGGAAGATGTTCGGTCTCATGCTGGCAAAGAAGTGCAATGTGACATCACCACCAGAGTTACATTTTTAATTACAATATTGTACTTTTCACTTAAAAAACTGCAACATTCCTTACAAAGTTATTTAACTACTAAGATAAAAAACAAATTAAAAAACATAATGATTTCACAAAAGATCCTCACCAGATTAATAAACTGAAAGTAAGCTTCAGACTCTAGAGAAATAACTGTGGGCTGAGTTATCAGAGAAGCAAGGAGGAGAAAGATAGCAAGATAAATAAATGGCTCTCTAACCTCTGGACATCATTGACCAGCTGGGTTTGCAACAGCAGATCTCTCTTGGGCAGCAAGTGATCGCAGATGAGGTTCTGATTGGTTCGCACAGCTACGCCATTACACACACACAGTGAACAGAGCACATCTAGTATCTAAAAAAGAAGGTGAAGGAGGTAGGGATAATAAGCAACACCATCTAATGGAAGACCATAACAGCACTTAACACTCACTAATGACAACACGTTTACTTCAGTTTCCCTATTATACCCCAGATGTGCATCTGCACCTTTCTGGAAATGACTAATTATACTTCACTGTCCAGGATGCTGCCGGAGGGACAGTCCCTTTATATGCAACCACTGCATAATTACTCTGCGATTGTTACTGGGTACAAAAACATGTTAAAGAATACCCTTTTGATGTTAGCTTAACAAAGCTGTAGAACTAAATGGGCCAGGATGCTCAGCCAAGGGTGACAGCATAGAACACCTACGCTTTAGCATTGACCTTTTTCTCCTGCTTCCACTGCAAAACGGTACAGTCGGGCTGATTTACGACCCAGGCCGGCTCCTGATCTTATTTCACTGTTAAACAGACTGTTTCGTGTTGGGGCACGCGGCTACGAAAAGCTCCAGGAGCCTTCTCAACAAGAAGAACCCCACTCATCTGTACAGTATGTACAGCTACTAGCCAGCAGATGGTCAGCTTAGCATGGAGACTGTGGCAAAGAGTGTTGCTCTTTCCAAGTTAGGTACACAAGCACCAGTGAAGCTGACATGTCGTGTGCTTCAACTGTTGAAAGAAATATTAAACACCAAGTTCAAACATAATTTGCAGTTTTTATTTGAATGCTTTGTTCTAGTGCACTTCTTAGCAGGAGTAATTTGTTGTGCAGCCAGTCATAAGTCATAAGACAACTTCAACTGGTTGCATGTTATTGTGACATATTCACCGTACAGACACATAAACAAACAAAGAAAACATCACATTATTCCTTTATGCTTTTATTGGGGTTTTACTTTTTTTTCTGGTATTACTTTGTAAATCAATCTAATTTCAATGTATTTTATTTGAAATTTTAGTATAATTATACTTATACACACAAAAAAATGGGGTAACGAGTCAGGTTTCTACAGGGAACAAAGCAATAATTATACTGTAAGTAATTTTAATCAGTCTAAACCGTGGGTGGCCAACTCCAGGCCTCAAGTGCTGGTGTCCTGCAGGTTTTAGATCTCACCCTGGGTCAGCACACCTGAATCAAATGATTAGTTCATTCCCAGGCCTCTGGAGAACTTCAAGACATGTTGAGGAGGTCATTTAGCCATTTGAATCAGCTGTGTTGGATGAAGGACACATCTAAAACCTGCAGGACATCGACACTCGAGGCCAGGAGTTGCCCTACCCCTGCTCTAAACCATATTTTATATTAAAGAAAACAAGACACAAATTCCATTGTAAGTCATTTTAAGTAATTTCTTGGTAATTTTGTGGAAAAACAACCAATATTTCCCCATCTTACATAAGAAGTGTGCTGTACATTTTGGTGGGCATGGAGTGGTTCAACCTCGCCTAATGTCCCAAGTGTACTACAGGAAAGTAAACAGTCCCTTTATGAGTAAACAGTGATTGTGAAAGGAAAACAAAATTAGTTAGACTTGGCTCCATCATCTTGAAGGTCACATAGACCTGCAAATTTTAAAGGTATTTTTTCTTGTAGTTTCAAATAAAATACACATAAAAATTCAATTTCATTGCAGTCACGGGCCGTATTATAAAGTGTTACGCTTTTTCTTAACATAAATTGCTGTTCTTTGTATTGCATAGTTATTTTTCAACATGTGCACAACCCAGATGTGTATTTCACCGTGTAGCAACAACACTTACTGCTTACCTTGTGGTTGCGTCCATGCTTGTACAGCAGCGATATGATGGATTTAATGTGTCCTTTCTGGATGATATTGAGCGCCTCGGGGCTCTCGATTAAAATGCAGTGCAGAACTTCCAGAATCCCTGCACAGCCGCAAAATTCATCAATTACTTAACACTCGCAAAAGACACACCAAAGGACACTCGTCAAAGATGCATTCTGTCCGCACAGAGCAACAGAAAACCCTGCTGGTGCACTCCTTACTGCACATTTAAAAAGTAAAAGCCGCTATTCCCATGATTTCAGCCAACAGTGTCACCTTTCAAAAAAAGACTCCTGTACCTGTTAAAGAATTTTAATAGTTTTGCGATGTTGCACAAAAGCTCTCTCACACTGCTGTTTCACTGCAGGCTGATGTGTATGTGTCACAATGCTAATGAGTGTACCTGAAGAGGACTCCAGTCTCTCCAGCTTGCTCACCAGCCAGTCCAGGTTGTTGGAGAACTGTGTGCAGTTGTTGCGGTTTCCTCGGATTAACGCAGCTGCAGGACACGAGGAAAGTGTGCACGAGTCAGCGCATTGCTTAATGTGACGACTTACACAACAGAAAAACAATGTCACGCAAAGGTGAACACTTTGAATTCATGCCCAAAGCCGGTTAAGGAAGACATTGTGCTTTGACACTCTTAAACATATTAGTTTTAGAAGATGCCTTAGAGAGAAGGTGGGACCAGACGTAAACATATGAGGACAAACACACCCACATGTACGTCCTAGCATGAAAAAAACAGAAAGAAGAAAGGAGGGAGGCATCCCAAATCCACTTAGCGCTGCGCTCAACCAGGTGTGTGAAGAAGGGGGAACAGAGAGAGAGATGTGACTAGAACACTAATATGAGTCAGCAGGTGAAGTCAGTGTAAATAAGAGCGTGAAGGACATCCTTGGAGGGCAGAGAGGGCTTCAGTGTGGCGAGATGAAGGATAAACTCTACATACGGGCTATCTCAGCTTAAGAATGAAACTCATTTCAAACATGACAGGAAGAAAATCGTGCCTGCTCACAATTTTCTGCTCGTAAATGGATCTTTTTATGTGAAAGCTGCTGAAATAACAGTCGAGACAAACATTGTACTCATCAGATGGAAGATGGCAGGATATACAGACAAAAAAAAGCTTTTTCCTGCCAGGTCATTTTACTGAGATACGTCCTATATATGACGGAGCATATGGATGCAGTGCAAGAGGTTATAGTGAATTTGAAAAGGAGGGGTGATGACACTGGGCAGTAGGAACACAGAGAGCAAAACAAAACAGAGAACTGAGAGGACAGAGATGAAAATTGACATTAGGCAGCTAGAAAGAAATGAGGTCAGTGGGAAATACCCAAACGCTGTGTGTGTGTGTGTGTGTGTGTGTGTGTGTGTGTGTGTGTGTGTGTGTGTGTGTGTGTGTGTGTGTGTG
>NW_005187524.1:1047762-1057578 GCF_000239375.1 Pundamilia nyererei
TGATGTTGTTGGGTTGATGCCCTGGCATTGGGCCGCATGCCACCGAGCCTTTTCTGCAACAATGTGTTTGTCTGTTTTGTTTTTGGAGTATTAGAAAAGTGTATTTATGGTTCATGTGTCTTCAATTCAGTTTTATTTATACAGCATCAATTCACAGCAACAGTCACAGAAAGGTGCTTTATACTGTGATGCAAAGAGCCTAAAATTATGTGGAGAAAACCGCTGTGATCAACCATCTGGAGACAGTGGGAAGGAAGAACGCACTTTTAAAGAGGAAGAAACCTCTGGCAGAATCTGGCTCAGTTAGGGCCATCTGCCACATCCTGTGTGTCAGTGTGCAAATGTGAATCTGAACTTTCAATTTTAAGATTAATTGCAGTTGGCAGCGAGTCTGTGTGTACGTCTGTGTGTGTATTTGTGTGTGTGCAGTTACGACCAGCATCTCACCCAGCAGCTCATACAGCAGGTTGAGAATGTCTTTCCAGGCCGCTCCAGCCTCCGAGCCCGCGCACTCCCCAAAATGTGCGGCGCTGTTATAGACGTTCAGTCGGTCGATACAGTTGGACACCAGAGTCAGCATGCCCTAAAAAAGAGGCAGTGACACATGTCACATGACTGGTATAAGAGCTTCCTCTGATGAAATCTGCCCCCAGTTTTCAGTTAGTGCAATGCAGCTTCATGATGGTCTTGTACTGGTTTATTCTACAGACTTGAAATACCTGAGATCTGATATGCTAAATGGAAAGTGTTCCAGTTATTGTGACAAGCTGACCTTCGGGATTAGAATTAAGATAGAAATGTGCTCCTTTAGTCCCCCATAGAAAGGTACATAAGATTAAAAAATCCTTAAAAGATATGTAACTTGCAAAAATCAATACTCTATGTGTCGATAATCCTCAGATATATTGCAATCAAGTCTCTTATTTTATGGTCTCTCGACGACATTTTGACACAGTTATGCTGTTGTATCCTGTAAGATTTAACCTGCTTTTCAGTGGGTGACATCATAGGGCCCCTCAGCGAGGCAGTTGACATTTTATAATTGATGAAAGCAATTTAGAGCCTAGAAGCTTAGCAGAAAGCTCAGTGCGCTCATGCCAGCCTCAGGAAAACTGCTGACACCGTCATATAAAGTGCGTCCGAATACACGATGCCATTGAAACAAACCACAAAGAATCAATTGGTTTCGCTTTTTCACCTCCTTCTGCAAGTTTGCCACTACTGCTAGCTTAATCACACGTGCACTCATTCACTAAAAGTGTCCCAATTGCAACCACGTTGAGATTCTTTTGCTCTGCCTGACTGCCTCGCGAGCTCTTTTTACTAAACCTTCCTTGATGGATGAACTCACTTCCTGCTTGAAGAGGTTCTGTCTGTTTTTGAGCGAGCGCAGCTTGATCTGCCTTTCTTCGTGCTCCAGCTCGGCATCGGGGAGCTGGAAATAAGTGATGAGGTCATTAAGGGTTTGGAGCACCTCCTCCACGGGCAGAGCGACCAGTGCCCTGTTCTTAACACCCAGACAATCCAGGTCTCTGGGGGAAGTAGACAGAAAGAAAAAACTCAATCACACATTTAACACTACTTGCCGTTTCTCAAATTCTCTCATTCATTCGAGGAAACAAACCATTGCTAAAGATACGACGACTGGGAAGCTGAACAGACTTGAGGAGAGGCAGTGATGACTAACACGATCTTTAACCCAACGGTTCATTCATGCTGAAATGCTGATTTCCGCTAGCCTGCTAAAAATAGCTCTAGTCCTATGCATGGGAGCGGTGTGTGTGTGGTGGTGGTGATGGTGGGGGCTGACAGATTCCTGCCCCTAAGTCTGACCCAGGAGACAGCAAGCCCTCTGATAACAAATACAGGCCATGGAAGCATCCACGTATGTGCTTCATAGCTCACCACACATAGCAGTGATGCCACTGCATTTCTATTTGGAAACATGTGGCTGGTCCACTGAGTGAACTGTATGGGGCACTGGCACCACACTCAGACAAAACCCACAGGCCCCTCTGTACTTTAGTTACATCACGAGTTTTATCCCACCTATGAGTCTGTGGGCTTCAAAAATAGCCTTCAGATATAATTTGCCGATGTTGGAATGTCTTTATCATCAGGCGTAATTACGCTAAACCATCATCAACGTGGGTGCTTATGAAACTTGTCCCAGTGACAGGACATTTTGCAGATTACCCTAATAAAGTGGCGAAAGACAAATGTGGGCTGCAATTTGGTTTAATTGGCTAATTTGTGCAATCACATCCCTGTGTGCTGAAGTGAGCAACGGCACCGTTTTGTCACCGTGTAGCGTACCTGATGAATCGCTTAAAGAGAAGCGTGGTGTTGCGGATGATGCGCGCGGCGCGGGACTCCTCGTGCTGACAGCGCTGGAGGGTCAATCCGTCATCCATGTGACCTTCAGAATGCAGGCATGCCTTGAGAGGACGCCACAGGGCGAGAAAAGGGCGAGAAACATTGTCATAAGACGATATAAAGAAATGAGTAAAGAAATGAAGGAGGAGAAGGCACTGAGCCACAGTGTCTGTCCGACACTACAGGCCACCTGGCTGTGTTTACATGCCGCACGCACACCGCTTCTGCAACAGTAGCCAGGAGACGAGGTCTATATTTAGCCGAGGCAGAGATATGAGATGCAAACTAACAGAGGATCATCTTAACTCAATCAAGTCATTACTCTCGAAATAATTATCCACTCGAAGGAGTGTGATTTATTTATTAATGCTCCTTGTTTTCTGCATGTGCCTTGCATCTAAAGACAGAGCGGTGTGCGCTCGCGTATGTCGCCACTCACTCTTCTCTTGAGGGGACCCAGACGAGCAGATTTGACATCGGGCGCCTGGTACGAGAGCCAGAGACCCGCGGCCACGTGCATGATGAAGCAGATCGAGTCCCCGTATTTAATCTCAGCCACTCCCATTCCCTCGATGTCGCGCTTGGGGCTCTGCTCCAGCTTCTCCTGCACAGAAAGGAAGGAAAAGAGACCCAGATTTGCTCTTAATCAAACCACGACCAAATATTAGCTGCATCTACAACTTAAAGCTCTCCGCCCATCACAAGCAAGAAGGCTGTATTTGTTTTGCTTTTAGGATTAGACGTAAATAATGTAAATCAAGTCAGCTGCTTAACATATTCTGCAAGACATGCTTCAGATCCACATTGGAAGGGGGTCAGTAATTGGTTCAGCATCACTATTCATTTCAAGAAACTATATTGAACAGAGTAGTTAAACGGTCGCTTCAGTTAGAGTCGGCAAGTTCAGCTAAATTAACCTCAATGGTGTCGTTTTCGCTCGTCCAATCATTCTTGCAATTTTCATTGTCCTTGAAAAAGTTGTGATTTTCCAGCCCAAGGATATTTGGCAGTTCATTCGTAAAAGGTTAATAGGTGATCCTTCATAAAGCCTTCTTGCTGGTGTTTAAATGGGAAAGGGTGTGCATGTGTCCTTACCTTAGAGGCTCTGAAGCAGAAGGCCGTTGCAACGGTGTCAGACCTCTCCCGATCCTGAAGCACCAGCCCCCTGTCCTCCGTTAGAGCCAGGTAGTGACCGGTGGTCAGGTGCCGTAGCCGGAAGGGCTGACCCCAGCGGATGTGGCTCCCGCTCCAGCTGTCAACGCCACAACCGCACATTAATATTAAGCATACACAAAAATGTTCAGTTCACAAACCCAGGGAGATTTGCTAATTAGCTGATCTAAAAAAACTGCTGCCAGCTGTTAATTATCTAGTAGATATGAATTGAATCAGTTGGAAACGGATGAAAACATTTTTGTAATTATGCACCTTTTTTTTCCTTTTTAGGAAACAGGAAAGTCTAAACAAACAGCATCAGAAACATGGCAGAAATCAAAGGGGAACGGCAGCAAAGACAGAGGGAAAGAGAAAGAGGGGATAAGGCAGAGGCCAAAGTGCAGCAGTGAGGAAAGGAGAACAGATCAAATGGAAACAATGAACAAAAGACAGAAAAGAAAGGTGGAAAGGACAGCGATGAACTAAACAAAAACAAAGGAGAGAGTTACAGGAAGAAAGGCAACAGATAAAAGATCACATGAAACACAAAACCACCTGATTCGGAGTGGCTCCAGCCTCCACAAGGACCTCGCCTTGGCACCAGCTTTACCCGTCTCATAGTTGACTATCCTGAGGATGAGAGAGAAGCATGAGTGTGTGTGTGTGTGTGTGTGTGTGCGTGGGCAGATGCTTTAACTGTCTAGCTGCCACGGACACTCTCAAGGTCATTCATCCCGGCCCTCTCTCCTCTCATTTGTCACACTGATATTCACAGACAAGATGTTTGACTTTGGCACATAAGCACGCTGTTTTTACTCTGCCGACTGCGGCGTCACATCCTTCAAACACAGACGAGTCCCGATAACTACGCCGTCTCTCAGTGATATGGGTGACTAGGTCCCAAGATAAAAGAAATCGCTCATCGACCCCTTGGTGACAGTTTGGAGTGCGTTTGATCTGATCTCTAAAAAGCACGCTCCATCTGTGAAATATCAAGGAGTAAAAGCCAAAGCTAGAAATTAGAATTAAATCCAATCCTGCCCCCATATTTGCCACGCTCCGGTCTAAAAACAGAAACTGCACATCGTGTGTATCACAGAGGAAGACGCACACATCTTTTGGCACCTGGCTGAATGTGTACGGGCCCGTGTAGTGCCCGCTGTTTTGACCCACTTCGGGCCCAGTGTGCCATTATTCAGCGCTCTGCCTTATGTGAGTTGGCACCAAGCAGCTATGCTGTAGGTAAAAATAACACCGCAGCCATTTTGGCTCCCGTGGGGAGGGGGGCGGGGGTTACACTGGTCACAGAGCGTGGTGGAAACAGAGGGCTGGCAGCTCCATTAGCTTCTCATGTGCTGTGTAACTACTTTAGCTTTGCCCCTGCGATGCTGTGTTAGGCACCTCTGCTGCTCTTCACTCTGGTCTGATCCCGGGATTGTAACAACCTCGTCGTGTCCGTGGAACAGCCGCATCACGTGACCACCTAACAGGTAGCCTATTGGAGAAGGACAAAGAAAAGATTTGGCATCTCAGAGATGAAATCAGGAAAAATAGACAATCCATATCACAGAGGTTTAAGTGTTTAACTGCCATATTTAAGTGTTTTACCCATTTTTAAATACAGTTAGAAACATTAAACTCGTTGCAAATTTAGCCCCTGTCACCTGGATTTGACTGAATATGCAGAAAATTCAAATTATATGAGCTGCAAAATTCATCACAACACTGTCTTCAAGTATGTTTGTCTCTCTTTTTTACCTGAAGGTATATCAAATGATTATGTAAAGTCTCTACCTTCTTCTATGTTGCTACCAGAGCAGATGGGATGGACGTTCCACAGAGTCTGCATGAAGGAAGCATCCACCTGGATGTTGCCACTTGAGATGGATAAATGCTGCAGGAAAGAGCACATCCAGCGTTCACTTTTGTGTACAACTACAGAAATATGCAAGTGACAGCACTGTGATCTTATGAGCAATCAGCAATGTATCTACATCTTTACGAGCCACATGTTTGATTTGGCAAAACCTTCGCATCAGATGCCCTACCTGACGTGACCTCCCCCATTTATGTGAGCTTGGGATCGACACTAGGAGTGCACTGGCTTGTGACCCTGCAGCTGGGTTTGTAATGCATGATTGTATTGATTCAACTTGAAAAGGGTGATGAGTTGTCAGTTGGAGCTTGAAAGTCTATTACCACTGATGCAGAAGAAGCCTCCAATTTATCGATGAGCGCTCAGGGATACACAAACAGGTTATAATGTAGAGAATATGTGTGTGTGTGTGTGTGGTTTCCACAGTGTTTGTGCATCCAAAAAACTAATTTTGTGGCAGCTGTGTCCTGATCATCCTCCTTCCCCAGAGTCTCCTGCAGCCCCTCGGTGCTTGTGTGTCTCCACATACCACAGTGTGTGTGACAGCTGGGACAGACTACCAGATTGGCATTGCTGACTGTAAGGCGATAGTGGTCATCTGTCCGTGCCCCCAACTGCCGTGGGGCTGTAAGCACCGCCTGGCTGCTGTCACAAACTTCACGGATCATGGAGAACATGTTTCCCAGGGTTAGCGTCCGAGTCCGTGTGCTCAGTGGGCAAAGTTAGTCTAAAAGTGAAAGTTACCCGCTGCTGAAAAAGTTAGAATCACAGCTGCAGAGGAGAGGAATGTTTGGGCGTGACCAGAATGATTACGTAGGAGCTTGATTTGAAAAGGCACTGGAAGCAAAGAAATCATAATCCCCCCCAGAGATCAGACGTGATGCAGTGCAGATCAAATTTTGCTTAATGTAATTGTATGCATTTTTGCAGTCATCCTGAGGGGGAAAAAAGTTGTTGCTTTTAATGTTAAGCCTCCAGCTGGAGAGAGGTCACGGAGAGAGCTGCAGCATGTGGTAATAGGATTGCTATAATCTGAAATTTTGCCACATCAGGGGAGTAGAATTGATGCGCTCCTACCAAGACCTCTGTGTTATGATCACTCAAATGCACGCACACACACACATACACACCGGCAAACACTAGACTTACAAGGTATCGCTCTGAGGACACGCTGACGAGGATGAGGTCATCGCCGATGCGTACTTTCTCTCCCTCTGATCTCTGCTTGGAGGCTGGATGGATTGTCCACCAGCAAGCCTCACCTGCAACAGTAAGCGCACGCATACACAAACACGTTTCTTCTATATTTTTAATCAAACACCACTGCCCAAATACCCCCTGTAATTACTAATATTGTCGCAGTGGGCTGAAGATGAGGGCACATGGGTCACCGCAGCAAGATTTTCAAGTGAAATCGAGGCGACTGCTCATCTAGCGTATCACATGATGCGATTAACAAGTGCAAACAGAAGTGGGTCCAGGTATCAGCCTGCCACACGTGAGGGTGTTAAATATTCTGCACAGATGAAATCATAGCTGACAACAAGAAGCACAAAGTAAGTGTACACTGCTTCACTGCGGGAGGGGGGGTATCAACTGAGATTCTGAAAAGACAAACAGTGAAATTCACTCGCAAACAAACGAAGAGCGGGAAGAAAGATAAAGAGGGGACTTTCAGACAGCGAAGAGGAGGTTAGATAGATTTAAAGAAGCAGACGGAGGCGGAACAAAGACGGAGAGAGACAGGCGTAGCGACAATGACAAAGGGAACGGAGGAAGATAAAAGGGAACTGCACCGGAGCTTTTATTTACCTGTTGAATCCTCCTGCAGGCCGACATCAAAGGAAAGCTTATCTGTCTGTGACCTTGATGTCTTCAAACAGGCCAGGTACTGTGGTCAACACACACATCAAACCACAAAAGACAGAGCTGTCACACGCTTCCTGTATTTGACAAGGGTCATTTTTGATATACCGTATAAATCAACCCTTAGAATCTGTCGTGATTTGTTTAGCGGGGATTGTTTGAGATCTCTCACCATAGAGCTGAAGGAATGCCGCAGGAGGATGGCGTGTCCGTACAGCAGAGTCTTGTGTCCGCCACTCTGCGCTGCCTATAGAGACGATTCACAAACACATGTACACAAGCGCATAGTTACATGTCAGCTCAGTGTTCTGTCAGAACAACCCCAGTGGTCTCCCTCCAACCGCTTCAATCGAACCTCTGACACTGAATGTTGACCTCATCGACGACTAGGGTGACCTCAAGCTGGGGGCACGCATCTCCTGGGGAGGGTTTGCACCCAGTCTCTCCAATGAACACATGCAATCTGCTCCTGTATCCGTGAGTGAGCAGGATACGGGCTCATCTTTCCAGCACTCCAGCTACAGGAATGTGGGAGGATGCACACTGTAAACTACTGTCAGTCTCTGGATGCAATGTCAGTATTAGCAGACAATGACTCCATCGCCTTGGGGATTGGGTTAAGATGCAGGGGGGGGAACAATTAATATATCTATTGGGAGAAATGCAAAAGGGGGTGTTTTTTTTCTCTCTTTGGCAATCAACTCCCATGTTACTCACCTTCCTTATGAGCCTCTAGGAAGCATTAAGGTAAGAAAGAGTGTTATTATTCAGAAAAGAGCTACTGTTCTCCTGAGCCTGTCTGCTTTAGGTGGTACAAACTTAGGGCCACACACAGCTGTTACTTATTTAAAGGAATGAAGAAAAAGACGCTGACAATCTTTTTTTGTGTGTGTTTTACAGTGAAGCCACTGGAAAACACATATTTTCTACAAGCCAAGCAGGATACTAACTATACAGTATGTTTCCAGCAAAGCTGAGTTTATTCTATGCAATTTTACAAAATTGTAGTTACGTAATATCCAAGCGCTATGTGAATCATGGCTCGTTTTATAAAATCATAGTGTGGTCCTACATCTTCTTTTGCCGCGTTTCTATTTCTCTCTCTTTCCCCCTCAGTTGGCTACTGGGACAATAGCGGGCCTGTGATTTGATGCAGTTGTGTTCTGCAGACTGCAGTACTGGCTTTCAGGCTTCTTCTGTGCTGCTGGTAACTGCTCTAAGCTGGCTGAGGGGCTGAGTCTAATGCAGTGAGGCACGCAGCACTGCAATCACCACAGCGGATAAACCCCAAACTCACTTTCCTGTCCCAATGACGGGCTGTGCATGAACAGCAAGAAAAGTTATTTTCTAAATGTAGAGACACATAGCAGCAAAAACGTAATATAACTTAAGCATGTGAAAAGAGCAAAGCTGTTATAACCCCTGGATAAATGAACCATATGGGAGAAAACTTTTGAATGATGCTGTCTCCAACTATAGACCACAAACCGCCGTATCCAGTGCCAGAAATAATTATTATTTGATCCACTGCTGAAACTGCAATTTTGTTCACTTACATAGAAATGAAGTCTCAGATTTTCATGATAGAGAGCAACTACAGAAAAAATACAATACTCAAAAGTTATGAATCAGTTTCCACGTCATTTAATATTTGATCTCTTACAATCCAGCCTGCCTCCAACAGACTAGGTGTATGTCCATGTGGCACACAGATTACAATCAATTAATCAATCAATTACAGATATTCTGTTACCTTCACACCAAGCTTGGGCAGCTGTTGGTTTGGTTATTCAGAAATAGAAGAAATATAAAATAACTATCAATCGCCCTGAGTCTGGAACTCCATGCAAGATCTTGCCTCATGGGATGAGGATAATCATGAAAAAGGCGGTGTATTAGCCCTACACGGGAGGAGCTTGTTAGTGATATGAAGGCAATTGGGACCATTGGTAACACACTATAATGGATTGAAATCTGGCAGCACCTGCAACATCCCCCGCTCAAGAAGGCACACGTACAGGCTTGTCTTAAGTTATGAATTAGGAATCATTTAAGAATCTAAATGATTCAGAAAAGATTGGGAGAAAGTAATGAAGTCAGATGAAACCAAAACGATGCTCTTTGGCACTTTTTCTGCTAAGTTACAGGATGACTTCACTACACCGACAGCCAGTGGATGGGAAGATGTAGCATAATATATCAGATGAGAACCTCCTTCCTTCAGTTAACATAGGTCTTTCAGCATGACAGTGACACATCACCAAGGTAACAAAGGAGTAGCTAAAGAAGAAGACCATTATGGTTATGGAGTAGCCTAGCCAGTCTCCAGACCTCAGTCCTACAGAAAATCTGTGGAGGAAGCTGAAGCATTAAGACAAGTTACTTATTCCACTGAATGACATGCAAATCATTCTTTAATTCATAACTTTATTAAATTCATTCATTCATTCATTCACTTCCGCTTCTCCTTTTCAGGGTCGCGGGGGGCGCTGGAGCCTATCCCAGCTGTCATAGGGCGAGAGGCGGGGTCCACCCTGGACAGG
>NW_005187524.1:1058298-1063580 GCF_000239375.1 Pundamilia nyererei
AGTAATTATTAGTGGATACTGAGCTAAATGCGGCCTGGCATTTACACTAGTTGCTGTGTGTTGTCTTTGCAGGTTCCTTGTTGTGCCCTTTGTGTCTCTGTGCCTTCCGGCTAAAACCGCTTGAACTGCCTGAACTCAACAACCATTTGCTCCAGCCACTGTCTATTGATGAGCCCATCTGTTCAAAGACATATTGATTTCAGAGCCTCAGCCGAGACATATTCAACCTCCATTTCCCCTTTAATGGCGCTTCCTCCAGTGACATTTCAGTGCAGGCAAGAATGATGAATAGGTAGACAATATCGAAAACAGATAAACGTGAGAGGAGAGAACGCACTCGAGTGACACGGTTCAAATTGCCAATCCAAGAAGTCTAAAAAGTCTCTGGAGTATTTGCTACACAGGTACGTAAAGTGAGACGGGTTACAATATAAATGTTTGCGATAAGTAAATCCAATAGGTGTATGTACACGAGAATTCATCTCAAAAATAAGGTCAATTTGATCTTTGAATTTAGTGTTTATAGTTTTTTTTTTTATTGATTAAAGGAGGAAAAGAGGTCAAAATCCTTCTCTACTCTCAGCCAGCTGGAGGCATCGTTAGAGTCTCCGTCTGACTGACAGTCTGCTCAGACTCGAGCAGGCAACGTTTATTTATTTATTCCTTTTTTAACTGATTGTAAAGTAGGAACCAAAATCAGCAGCTTAACTGACCTAAGTAACATTTCCTGTCATTCCTGTTTTATCAGGTTTGAACATTTGTTTTAGATGCTTATGCATCGTAATGTAACATCATATCAGCAGCATATCACCGTGGGCAGCACGGTGGCACGGTGGTTAGCACTGTTGCCTCACAGCAAGAAGGTCCTGAGTTCAGTTTCTATGTGGAGTTTGCACGTTCTCCCGTGTTTGTGTGGGTACTCCGGCTTCCTCCCACAGTCCAAAGACATGCACTTAGTGGGGGTGGGTTAATTGGCCATAGGTCTCTGTCTATGTGTATGTGTTAGCCCTGCGACAGACCGGCGACCTGGCCAGGGTGTTACCCCGTCTCTCGTCCTAAGACAGCTAGGATAGGCTCCAGCCCCGCCGAAACCCCGAAAAACGATAAGCGAATGGATGAGTGACATCTGGAGCTCTAGTTCACACCTTGTCTATTATTTGTATTTGTGTTCTATTCTCTGTATGTCCTGTACATGTGGCAGAATTGACAATAAAGTTGACTTTGACTTTTTGATTTTGAAGTAGTGTTTCTGTTCGTGCTCCTGCTTTGGTTCTTTTGCGTTTCTTTGTCGTGGCATCCTGGCTATCTTCACTTGTATGTTAGTTGAATTTCACCTGTTTCAGTTTCCTAATCAGCCCTTAGTGTATAAATAGTCCTGTGTTGCTCTTTGTGGTATTGTATGTTGTCCTTTTCATTTTCTGTGTTTTCCCATGTTGCTATTTCCTGTGTCTTTTTGGAGTTCACTTCCTGTTTTCCTCTGTTTGGTCCGAATTTGTGTGAACTGAAGTATTTCAATGTTACAGCTGAGCAGATAAAAAGCAGGTGCAAAGTGACGCCTGCAGAGCCCCTTACTCATTGAGTGCAGAGGAGGAGCAGAGGCCGGATTTGGGTTTTCAGTATTACAAAGGCAGTTCACTTCTTAGCAGACTGCATCACCATGGCAACTTATACTGCAGATCTAACCTGATACTGAGTAGGATATCCTTGAGATTAGCCATCAGCATGTGTGAAATCACCACCTACTGACCAATCAGTTCTCTGGAAAATGGTGTCACTACTATTCCAGCACTACCTGCGAGATATTCCTGGAAGGGTGAAGATGGTAAGAGCATCTCAATTCGTTGAATCGAGTCTGAAGTCATTGTCTCTCCCCGATGAGCATCAGTAAGACATTTAGATTCGTCTTCCGTGTTGTAGTTGACCTTATACCAAATGTTTCCAAAGCACTTCACTCAACAATCTTACTCTCACACACACACACACACACACACACACACACACACACACACACACACACACACACTGCTGCTTTGTCTGCACTAGCTGTGTTGCTTGCTGCCTGCTCTGCCAGTAGATCTCTCCATGTGTGTGATTGGCAAGATGCTGCCAACGCAACCCCATTCATGCGAACGCACCCACAGCTCGACTGGGAAACCCTGGGTTGACTTATTGACTTGATTACCACCTTCCTGTGTCTGCTTAGCCTGACTGCCAGTGTCGGTGCAAGTGAAGCCAGATAACAGAAAAATATTCAGAGTATGTTGAACTTGATTCACAGCACAGAGCCCAGGACAAGATGTATGTTTATGTTTGCCAGCTAGATACAAATGAGACTTGAGCAGCTAAATTTGGTTGTTTAAAATCTATGGCTCAAACTGTCATCTGGCTGATAGTGAGTCAGTGTGGCTGACAAAACGAATTTGATTGGCTATGTGGAAACAAGTTTGCCTTCTACAGAGATGAGGGACGAACAGAAGGCCAAACAAATTAGCGATAAGGAGACGATGTTTTGATGCCAGACTGAAATGTAAATCGGTGCATAATTCCTTTCCCAAAAGGAGAAGAGAGAGAGGCAAGCTAACTCCAGTGTTATTTTAAGCCTTTTAAAGGTGCTGATGCAAGAAGGATGGTCAACCATGTTCATTTGAGCTTTGATCTAGCGTTTAATATTTTGGAGCTCCCTTTTTCTCCGCCGCAGCTCGCAATTTCCTGCTAACACCGCCCACAGCAGCAGTGGAACCAATGGTCTTGACTCGTGTCATTCTGCTGCACAGACAAGATCCACTCCTGACATCTCCATTTATCTCTGAAGTAAAGCCATTAAATATGTGCCTTAACAACTAAAGATTTATGGAAATTCTCACATCCGTAACCACGTGGTATTAAAGGATGAACAGACCAAATCATGCAGAGAGCTTATGAGACTAAATCAATCGTGATCGCTTTCAGTCTCCTTCCAGAAATGTTCGTATCAGATCAGCTGTTTGCATCATGCTATAGCGTCTCTCACAGCATACAGCTGCTATGATTAGAAGAAGATGCTGTGACAAATGAGAGCTTATTCTATGCGGAGGGTAGCACAAAACAAATGATGCTGCACTGAGCATTCATCTGAATCCCCCGAAGACAAGACAAATGTTAATCTGACGCTAATCCAACATTGGAGACGCTCTAGTTCTCCAGCAAAAATCAAGTTATATAACAAGTAATTCTTTATGGAAAACCTTATTGGGAAGTCTATATGAAACCCAATCAGGCACTTTGTACCGATTGGGTTTCAATCAGACGGAAACACTAGATTGAATCAGAATCAGAATCAGAATCAGAATCAGAATCAGAATGGGGTTTATTGCCAGATGTTGAGGTTTACAACATTAGGAAATTGCTGCGGTGCTTCAGTGCAAACAATAAGAATAAGAAACCAGTTGTACCATCGTTTCAAAGAAAATTATTTAGGTGTGTAATAAACTATGACTTCTAAAGACAAATTTCACAGGTGACGTGTCGTAAAAGTCAAACCAGAGATCAATGAGGGTAGAAAAGAAGAGCAAAGGATGCACTGCAGTGTGCAAAGGGATGAGAGGGGAATGGCATGAGCAGTGAACATACCCACTGATCCAGGCTGCATGTCTATCACGTGAAAGATGGATTATATACAGAAAATACAAGATAAAGATGGTAGAATTATATATCATAGAAATGTAAAAGAGCAGGAAACACACTTGCAGCACAGGAAAGGTTGACGAATGAGTGCAGATTACTGCAAAATTTGAAACGTGTTCAGTTCTCCCTACTAAACGATCCTCTTTACTTTCACTATGTGGGTACAGGACTGCGCAAAAGTCTTTAGCAGCCCTTCATTTCTTTATGTTTCGCTAGGTAAACAGGAACTAGGTGCTCTGATTTATTGAAACGTGCAAATATTCAAGGAAATACAGAATATATAAGAGCACATAAATAGAATTTGTACAAGTCTATTTTTAAACTTGAAAGTCAATATTTAATATGACCACCTTTTTTCTTCTCTCTGTCATTTCTTTAAGTAGTCTTCGGGAATTGTTCATGCTTCTTGAATGAAATTCAAAGCTCTTTTTTGGATGTTGGCTGCCTTTTGTTTTGTTTTCTGTCACCATGATCCCACACTGCCTCAGTAATGTTGAGGTCCCAGCTCTGGGGAAGCCAGTCCATGACTGAGAGTGTTACACTGTCTGTTTTTCTATCCAGTTAACCTTTTCCTGCTTTGGCAGTCTGCTTGGGATCGCTGTCATGCTGGAGAATGAAGCCACTGCCAATCAGATGTTTTCAACATGGTACTGCACAGTGGATCAAATCTGATACTCCTTTGCTGCATTCATAATTCTATCAATTTTGACCACACCACCAGCTGAAATGCAGCCTCGTATCATGCCAGAGCCTCCGCCATGTTGGTCGTATACACTCTGTGTTGCTTGCCTCTACTAACCTCCTCTTCTGTATGTAATGAAGAAAATTTGAATCAAAAGTTTAAAATATAGATTCATCACTGATTCGCTATTCATCGCTGTTCTATCCAATACAACTTAAGCCTTTTCCCCCAATCCGCCCTTTTCGTAATGGCTACTTGACAGCTGGGATTTGGCAAACAGAAATAAAAATTACAAAAAAATCTCGCTTGGAAGCAAAATCTACAGAAACTAGGAGCAGCTCGAGACTTTTGTACAACGCTGTAAATACAATCCAAATCTACTGTCGACTGATTTTGCATGCAGGCTTTTAATTGCTATTGTACAAAAGAAAATCACGCTCTTTTCTTAAGTGTTAATCAAATGGGCAAAGGTAAACATAACGCATGAAACCTGCAGTAATTTCCCAACATTCAATGGATACATCCTCATCAGCATCATGGGTGCCCAGACCTCTTTGCAGCCAGGGTCCCCAGGCTACTGAAACGGGCCTATTTTGCCCATTAACCTCCTAACAGTTAAGAAAATTCAACTTGGCTGACTGCATTTATTACAGCCGCCTCCTCTGGATATCAGAGCACAGTGAGACATACATTAAATGACTCGGGGATGGTTTATGAAGAATCAAAGAGCTTTTGTGTCTATCTTCACTCACCCCTTCGCTGTTCTGTCCGCTCTTAGCCAGCATCTCCTGCAGGGCTCGCACTGACAGGGACTGTTCCAGCACAAAGGTGCAGATGCAAAGGTCTGGGGGAACATACTGTAACCAAATAAAAGCATCTCTGGTTAAAAACAGTCACAGATGAAATATCTCATTTTTCTAGGCAACATTTTATGAAC
>NW_005187524.1:1063863-1078873 GCF_000239375.1 Pundamilia nyererei
GCGAACTCCCAACTCTTGAGCCACGATCGCCCAAATAGACATTATATTTATATTTTATTAGTAAATAAAAATGCAAAATAACGGGTTCTGTACAGGATATATCATCTTTACTGGTAGGTAGTATTTTAGAAAGGCTCAATGATGGGAAAAAAATCAATAATTCAAATTTGTGGATATGTTCTCGCATGCATTTTTTTAAAAATATCAAACTATTAATTCATGTTTAGTAAATGACAGCAAAGAAAAAAGATCAAACTAAGCACTCTTCAGTACAGCGTGTGCTCCAAAAGATCCCATCTACAGTGACTCAGCCTTCACCAAAGTGCTAATAATGAAAAGATCACCACTGCAGTTATTCTGCTGTCCATCAAAACTGATTCTGATTTAGTGCTTCAGGAATTTGCTCCATAAGCAAAACATCTTCATACAGCCCAGAAAAAAAGGAAAACAGCTCCCTGAATCTACAGGGATACTCTGATTAGATGCCCACTCATAAAATCTCTGCTGACTGCTGCATTTTTACCCCCACTTGAACCGAGTTCGTCTTAATCGAGTGGGCGATATTCATTAAAAGGTACTTTAAATTCAGATGAAGCGCTTTCGGGTCAGTCTGCGCTCAGATAAGCCAGGTCTCGGAAAGAGCACCATTAAAAAAATAGGGAAGATGCCAAATCGCTGAACCAGGGCAGTACTGGAAAAGACAGACGATTCAGAGAAAGGAAAGCGCCGATGGAGATATTGCAGGGCATAAACACGAGATAAATGACACCAACCCAAAACACCCTCTCTGGCCTCCTTCCCGAGTATCTCAACTGGTCCCAAAGTGGTTCGTTCACACAGGTAAATCTAACCTCATTGAAAAACTTCCCAGTGTTATGCTAAAGTACTCAGAAGGCAAATTGAATCTTAACAATGGCCACTACTGTGTTGAATAGAAAGGCTCCAGGCAAGTCAGGGGGAAAAACAGCGGTGACTTTTTATAGAAACACGAGCCAGCGTGTTGGAATTCAAAAATAGTTTTTACGGATACACTTCCACTGACACGCTTGCTGAATTTAGACATCACTGATTTGCTACTTGTCGAGAGATGGTGAGAATTTAGTTTAATTCGAAGAGTCTTAAAAACTCACTTGCTTTCCAGAAGGAAAAAGAACCACACACACAAATGCACTGAAAGAACCAGATTGAGAAAGTGCATAGCTCGATACTTGATGACATGCTCATTAAAGGTAAAGGGATATAGTTTATATCTCTATCTTAACTAAAGGCGCAGATTACTTCTTGCGTGTGAAAGGTTTGTGGTGATGAGCCCACAGTGAACTGGCAGCTAACTCAGAAACTGCAGTTTCCATCAGCCTTTACAGTAGTTTATATGAACTTTATAGACAACTTTACAATGACTGATCTGCAACAAAATCTCTTGTGAAATCCCAAGTCATGGGTTCTGGGTCTGTCGGAGCTTCTTTCAGCACTCAACACTCGCAAAACAGCGTTTTAATCATAAGATTTTGACTTCCTGTTTAAATACAAGCTTAGACGAATGTCTCTTGGCTAGTTTCACATGATCGATAGATCTCAATGGTACTGACTAATAAATTATGTGAAAATGCAAATAAAAAATACACTTATATCTTCATTCTTTCATTTCACTTTTCTAAGGAAAATGATGCACTGCACCCTAACCTTGCACATCGCAGATGAAATTATTTGAAAAACATATCAACAGTAGCCAAACCCCATCATCCATTATCGTCATATATAAATATCAAGAACTTCAAAACGAACAGAAAGAATTACAAAGCGTTGGATGGTTAATGTTGACAGATCTGAGTCCACCTTTCAACATAAAAAACAAAAAAGAGTTTTCAAATGTTCAGGAAGTTTATTCCATTCCCTCGCAGCTTTAAAAGAAAAGTCTCTGATTCTGTGTGCAGTGTAAAGGTATGACACCAAGTCTGGGCTGGTGAAACGTCTTTCCTATCTGTTGAGAAGCCGTCCAGCCCTCCTCAAACCTCTCTAGGTGACAACACATGGACCTTTGCCCTCGCCTGGACTAAAACAGGAGGTGGGGAGGGACAGCCTCGAGAAACAGGGGAAGTAAAAATCCAAGTGACCTGGAGGGGATGGCGACTATAAAGCCCCGTCAAGGAGATAGTTTTAAGGCAGCTTGGCTGACCAATTGTGTGATGAGAGAGCAAGTGTTTTGCGATCGTGGGCGAGGATCGATCGCGTCTTTATTTCTCACTCCAGACAGAAAGGTCAAACAGGGTTAAAGCTGATTGTCCTGAGGATGTGGCTTCATCCGCTTCCATTGTTCTTTAGTTTAATTGGGGGCGGCGCTAAAGCTTTTGGCTGGTAATGAAAAGGAATTTAGAAAAATGAGCTGGTTCCAAACAACAAAGACAAGCATCAAAGCTATAATGGTATGCGGGCACAACTCCATAATATTGAATCTCTGACAAGTGAAAGCTGCTGGTCGTATATCACACCAACGGCTTCTCACGAGCTGATTGATGTTGCCACTTACAACGTGCACGCTTTAAATCAGCCTCGTTGCATCATTTTGGTTCTGTCCCCCATTACTAGACTAGTTCACCGAGGAAACGAAGCTTCCTATTCAGTCATCCACCACTAAATGGACATCTTGGGCTTTTTTCACAGCTATGTCGCTGATCCCAAAGGTGGGGTGATGCCTTTTCATAAAGAAACTACAGGGAATGAAGACAAAGTGCCTGATACGGAGAACATCCATCACACCTGTCAGGTATAATTACCATCCAAAATAGAGTAAAGGCCTAACCTTCCCCTTGAAACACAGATATACTCTTTGTGTGAGCTATGATAGTAAATGTCAGTATTTTGCCAAGTAAAAAACAACTCTTTTCCCTCTTTCTCTGAAAAGTATTTCCGCGTTTCTTACATGGTCACCCACGCTGCACATGCACATAGTGTCTTGAGTGAAATTAGTCAATATTAATGGATTATTATTAAGAGACAATCAATCCAGATGAAGCCTAAGGCCCGTCAACTGTAGCTACAGGGAAACATCAATGCCAGATTAGCAGCAAAGCATCGGCAGCCATGAAAAGGCGAGAAAGAATACACATCCCTCCAGCCGATCAATCTTTATAAATAATCGCTTAACAGGGGGATCACTTAAAAGAAAAAAAAGAAGAGAATGTGTGCCATATGGATTAATTACACAAAAAGGCATTATGATGGCACCCCCACTGACAGCAAAGCAAAAGAAATTTAACTCATTAAAACTTTACACTCATTCAAACAAACTGCAAACAGGCTGCTCTGCTACAGTAAAGCAGCGGGCAATTACAGCTAACAACAGTGCAGCTTATGAAACAATCCATCAATCACGTCCAGGGGCGTAATTTCAGGGAATTATCATCTGAGGGGGGGACCTGCGGAGATGCGACGCCGTCCCTGATCCCTTGAAAGAAAAACTCATCAAGGAGACTGCGGTGGATGTGAGCTGCTGTGCTGCTTTTTTTTCTGTGCGTGTCTGCTTGGCTTCTCTGATGGTTTGCTCAACCCAAACACGAACGGACTAAGCGGATGTTTGGTTTCCATGGAGTTTCTTTTATAGATGAACGCTTCCTTTCATCCGGTACACGCTTCTGAAAACTGCTTCATGTCACATTGGTCCATTTTTTTATTTGCATCTTAACACACACAATTGTGTGAACATAAAGATATAGAAACATCTCACACTGATGACATGCATTGTTGTGCTGCCAGTTCAAATCTGAGAGAATAAAACGGTGCAACAGTAGAGCCAGTGTTGCCTACCTTTGCCTCAGATGTGGGCTCCAGGTAACACAGTCGATTGCCGAGCCCCTCGGCAGCCAAGCAGAACTTGCGATTCTCCTTCTGGATGCAAGCCACACACTGGAGCACCACTTCATCATCCTGTCAAAACAAAACAGACTTCAGTTTGTGTCTGCGCATGCAAGCTTAGACGCTGTCAGTGTGTGTGCATGTGTGTGTCATCCTGGGAGAAACCCAGTTCATCCACACACATGCCCATCCTTGTGCATTGATCGGAGGAAACTCTCAAACCACCATGGCCTGAGAAGTGCTCCTTCTTCTCCCCTGAACCTCGACACCAACCACAGTTTAGTTCATACAGCTGTTCATCAGAATAAGAGAAGCAAACTAGAAGTGCAAGCAAAAGCGAGCCTAACCTTAAACCTTTGAAGCTTTGCTTAAGTTACAGTGATGATCATCTTTTGACAATTAACCAATATTCAAAGGTCTATAATGACCTTTTCAGATTTGCAGCTGTAGTTCAGACAGTAGAGCAGGTTATTTACTAATCAGAAGGTTGGTGGTTCGATCCCTGGCTGCTTCAGTGTACGTGCCAAAGTATCCTTGGGTAAGATACTCAACCCCAGGTTGTGCTCAATGGAGTGTGAATGTTAGATGGAAAAAAGTGCTTGTATGGGTGAATGAGCCATTAATGAGCGCTTGAGTAGACAAACGTTATGTAAGGACCAGTCCATTTATCGTTGGTTTATTGTTGTTTGAATGGCCACACGGTGGTTACTGTCACAGAACTAATGCCGTGCTCTTTCTTTGCATAACTTGTGCACTGCCATAGCAATGATTGTTCTGTTATTATGGCGTCTGTAATTTTTAACATCACATTGGGTTCAAATCTGCCAGCTGCCTAACGCGGGGATTTACAAAAATGTTCATTATTTTTTGTTTTCCTCATATAAAAATGGATGGAATAAAATGTCCTTGCATCTAGAATGAATGTCAGGTGAATTATTAAAATTTCTGTTAAAAGATAAGTAAACTATGTTGCATTCAAAGATAAAATTGGACGTTCTTAGACCTTTTTTCCAAATTATCCATGGCTGATCCCTTCGAGTCAACCCAATCTTCTTTAGGCTATTTACGCTGTTTATATGGTGCAAATGAGGTTAAGGCTATTTGCTGGAGCATTTCACCCTATAAACAGAAATAATGGCTGAAACAAGTGAATGCATTTATAAAAGCGAGGTAGTGCACCGCTTTGATGTTGCATTAGTAAATATGTTTAAGACTGTGTGCAGATACTGTATATTTAAACAGTGTGTGTGTGTGTGTGTGTGTGTGTGTGTGTGTGTGCAAAATGAAAGTTTTGTGGATATAAATTAGATAAAATTAAAAGACTACAATGCTATTGTAAGGTGCTGCAGATACATAAAGGCCACAAATGGCTCATTTTAGATCGTCCGTAGGTGGTTGCTAGGCAACATATTGTAATCAATCGTCCATAATGAAAGTTTTATGGTTAAAAATTTGAATAAATTGCTGTAATTGTGAAAGGAAAATTATACAATGCTTTTATAAGGTGTCATTTAAGCCAATTGGTTGGTGGTTGCTAGGCATCATGATGACGTCATAATATCTGGCATAGATGAAAACCTTCAGGGAACTAAGATGTAGCTGCATGACTGTGCAGGAGAAATTCGCAGGAAAACAAGAGATTTTACATATTTATAGTAGGATGAAAATAAAGCCATAATAAATAAGACTCATTTCATGATTTAAATTAATCGCATAACACACAAAAGCTGGCTCATTGTTTTTGTGTGTTATGCGAGTAAAGGCAAATGCAGTTGATGACGACAGACGTCACCAAAAACATAAATTCTTTTGGGAGCACAAGAGCCGAAAAACAAACATCCAATGCCTCTGCTGTGTAAATGGGCTTATGGTGTTTATAGTGTTGGCCCTGTAAACGCTGAATTGGGCATAGTTACTCTTCACGACAGCAGAGCAAGCAGAAATTTGCTGATATTGGCTGCTATGGGATGGGGGGGGGTTGGAAGCTGCTGCACAATTGCCAGCTGCATTATTTAATGTGAGAGGGATTGTGCTGAGAGCAGAGTGCAGCAGTAGTAGTAGTAACAGTAAAGCACTCCATTACAGTGCAGCACAATGCACAGCAGCGAGAGATAAAGAGGACTAGCATCTGCACGTCACCGGGTGCAAGTCCGTGTTTGTGTGCGTAGAAAGCACTGCATGGAAATCAATATGACAAGCCTCGAGGCCCCTTTGCAACGCACGCGTTACACATTCATTTTCGAGTTGCTCGTGTGTGCTTCTGTCGGTGTAGATATTTTCCTTTTAGTGAAAAAAGAAAAAGCAATGTGTGCGTGCATTTGTGTTTGTGGGTGTCCTTAATGATATTACCACTATTATGTGTCATCTGATGGCTACCAACAGCAGCAAAGCTTATGTGGTTTGCGGATGTCTTCCTCCCCTTACAAACAGCCTTGTAGCTTCGCATTAAATTAGGTTAAGGTTAAATGTGGGTATGAAATTTAACAGTTGGGAATGACAATTAACATTATTAACAACATTATTAATGGCACTATCATTATCAATGGAAGCAGTATACTGGAATTTAACTGGAAGTGTGAAAACGTGCTTTAGCAC
This sequence comes from Pundamilia nyererei, assembly GCF_000239375.1. NCBI lineage: Eukaryota > Metazoa > Chordata > Actinopteri > Cichliformes > Cichlidae > Pundamilia > Pundamilia nyererei. The sequence goes on from NW_005187524.1 coordinate 1,070,311, forward strand.
TACTAGCACAATGCTAGCATGCAGCATTAATTACGATGCGATACCAGTAAAAATGAAACCTTCAATATTGACTTTTTATTTATTTGGACGAGCATCGTACGGAGCTACGAAGAGACAAGTTCGGACATTTCTGGCTTAATGAAATGGACTAAAACACCAATCAGGCATAACATTACATGTACTGACAGGCAAAGTGATTAGCTCTTCATCATGGCACCTGTTAGTGAGAGAGAGATATTAGGGAGCAAGTGAACCTTTTGTCCTTGAAGTTGATGTGTTAGAAGCAGGGAAAATGGGCAAGTGTATGGATTTGAGTGAGTTTGACTGGGACCAAATTGTGATGCCTTGACGACTGGGTCAGAGCACCTGCAAAACTGCAGCTCTGGTGGGGTGTCCCCGGTTTGCAGTGGTCAGTATCTATCATAAGTTGTTCAAGGAAGGAATAGTGATTAAGCATTGATAGGGTGGACTGGTCTGAAGAATCGCATGCCTGGCACCAGGATGCATTGTAGGAAGAAGGCAAGCCAGAAGAGGGAATGTGATGTTTTGGGCAAACCTTGGATCCTGTCATCTATGTGGATCTTACTCTGCAGGTGGCCATAATGTTATACCTGATTAGTTTATACATATGTATGACTTTTTTTAGTCTTGCTGACCACTCAGTGTGTAAGATACTAGAGGGGTGCAGCACAACAAATCTATTTAACCACCTTGAGCACAGAAATCCAGAAGTTTGTGCAACAGCTTATGTGATCTATAAAAAACCCCACAGCAAATAAACTAAGCGGTTGCACTTGAGCTTGACATCTGTGGAGAACTACTTTAGAAAGAGCTTCTGACACTTTTTTCCTCCTCACAAATTTTATAGAGCTTTCATCCGTGTGTCATACTCTAGCTTTTCAAAACAGATGGGACTTTCTCATTGAGTTCACAGGAAACTGATGAAGCTGCTGATGAAGGCCGGTAGTTCAAACCGCTTGAGTATAGTTATGTCACTGCATGCTGTCAGTACACAAACAGTGTACTGTTTGCACAGTGGGGAGATTATATATTTAAACTAACGCTGACTGTAGGAACTAATAAATCTTGGCGGGGAGAATTATAATCCAGGTTACGTTGGTCAATGATCAATGCCACGACGAACATGGGATTGTTATGGGAAACACTTTGCATAATGCTAACCATCTCAGATCGATATTAAAATGTATTCGACTCAGATACAGACTGAAATGAATAGCCCTTATGGCAAAGCGGCTCTGAGCTGGGTTAGAACATGCAATCAGTCTCCTTGTTAAGGGACCAAGAGCAGGGCTGATTTGAGCCACATAAGGATAGTATCGATCCAGGCATTTAATCAGAGAAGGCAACTCTCACGTCTCTGCTTCAGTCTAGCCCACAGCTGGCCCTTTTCCCTTGTCTCACCCCTGCACTGAAGTAATGTGGGGTATCTCCCCCCTTCTCTCTTTCTCTCTCTCACCCTGTGTCACAAACCCCTTGTTTTTTTATTCTTCTCCTCTTGCCCCTGACTTCTACACAGGATTCATAAAGAGAAGCACTAAGTGATGTCAGTCAGGTTGTAAGAATGGAAGGTACTCTTTTTACTCTTAAACTCTTAAAATATTTGAACCTGGTTGTCTATATGCAAAAGTCTCTCTATTACTACAGGAAAGGTTTAAAAGGATGACATGAGAGTTCATTTTACAGCTATATTGTTAGACATTCAACACTGGCACAATGAAACTGGTTTAAATATATAATAGATGATGTTGTACTTAAAGTTGAAGGATACTGGCATACAGCCCTCGAGACAAACACAAAGATATCTACGTATCTTTCTCAAAGCTTCCCAAACATTGTGATATAAATTTTCCTTTGAAGCAGACTACTAAAACCAAGAAAAGAATTAATTCCCCCCCCCCCCCAGCGAGCTAAGCAGTCATCATGGCATCATTTATCAGAAGAGGTAATGATTTAAGCAAAGTGACTTTGACACCAATGCACCCAGCAAGAAGGCAGGACTTCAGCTACTTATTGACTGTGTTAAAGAAAACATAAATTATTCAACTGTTTTAAAACAAATATGAGGAGAGCGAGCTGAGCCTTCAAGGGCACCTTGGGATTGAATTTGACTCAATCCTAATACTCCCTCGCTCACGCTGCCTCCTTCGTGTTCCTCCGTGCTGTGCAAACACATGCGTTTGTCATCTCCACTGTGTATATCTGTGCGTGCGCTACAACAATAGCACAAAGATCTACCTTGTTCCGGAGAAATCGTGTGAGTAATGCTATAGCATATCAATGAGCAGACTCTGACAGCGGCTTTTTTTCCCTCCCTCTTTTGAGCCAATCACACCCGTCTTATACTCAGGATAATCATAATATTGGTGTTTGCATGGAGACAGGCAGGCATAGTCATGTTACTGTGAGCCAATCACGGGTTTGAACACTATATGAAATCAGGCTCCAGTGTTAGTGACATGCACCACACTTATTCTCTAACAACAGGGCTCCTATGATGGCTAGGAGTGATTACTGAGCTCAAAAGGAAGGTAATGCATCCTTATGGCTTGTAGGGAAAAAATTAGTTCTGGCATCATAAATGTGCAGTTATGTGAAGAGCATCTCTTGTTCTCTCGTCCGGTTATCTGCCTTCAAACAACAAATCGGAGAAGTCCAGGGTTTATTCGGGGTGTAACTTTATGTTATTTGGAAGGCTCTCTCCTAGGTACTGGAATAAGTAGCAATCTGAATCTAAAGACTCTCAAGAGGAGCGTGTAAGCCTTTGGTTTGAAGAAATGCCTTAGGTACTTCAGCAGGTATTGCAGTACAGTGCATGCCTCAGCTCAACGAAAAGCCTCTCACTGCCTTATCATACACCACACGCGGCTGCAGTGCTTTGGCAATGCACTCACTCATACATCCTGAAGGTGCTACATGAGCAACTATAAAGCTCGAGTCGCAATAACAAACTGGAGCAAGCGAGCAAAAAGCTCCCGCTGCTGTTTAGCGGGCGGCACTGTGAGCCTGGGTGCAATGGCAACTGAATTGCTCCAGTATTTCATGCTTTGCTCCCATGAGCCTCGTATTACTACTGCTTGCATTATGCTTATGACATCATGATTCCTCCTCTTATTGAATGTGTACTGAATGCATTCTACCTCAATTCCAAAACCTACATGCTTCTGCGAAAGTAAGACGCACAGGTACAACACAAAACCTGCACGAAAAGCAGCGTCATCACTACTGTGTCTCCTGTTTAAAACCACAAGTTTTTATTTCTATGATTCCTATGATGCGAGACCAGGCTACATAGATTCTAATTAACTGCATTATTTTCAGAGTTATAAGCTAAATAAGCTAAAATGTGAAGCTAAATGCAAAAATTACCAACATAGTCAAAAAATGCACTAATGCAGGAGCGTGTCAATATTCATATGGCTTCACAAAAGCAAAATCAATTACACCTCCTATAAAGAAGAAATTGCCTTTGCTAAGTATATCCCATCAAAGTAAAGACTTGTGGTGATAAAAATAAATAAATAAATCCAGACTCCACTCCTGCAGCTGCAGCAGATCTTCACTTTCTATCTCATTCTTTGAGGTTAGATTTGTTCTGTCTTCTTCAGCTTGATGTGCCAAAAAATCTAGTGAATCAACAGCACATGGATCTGAGGGTGGCACCAAGTGGCCCCCTGGGAGGAAGCTTGAAGAGTGGAGCACTACAGGTGAGAGGAGAGAGGCGGATCCTGGCTCCTGGAGCATTCATCTCCAAACGCACCACCACACCGAACAGCAGTCTGCGCTTGCCTCCACTTAGCTTTTTGTCCCCATGTTATCATTCTATATTACACTGTGTAGTAATTCTCCATCATTACCAGAGGCCTGCTGCCAGTCAACACTGCACTGAAGCTGGCTCATACGCTGAGACTTTGTTCTGGACAGATTGATACAGCTGGTCAGGCAATGCAGAACTAAATGCAGCTGGGCAGCGGTTGTACCCCCTACAAGGACACTCTCCTGCCTTGGATTCTTGTATTACACCCAGAAACACACTGTGCAGGTAGAAAAAGTCCTGGTGTATCCCAGCCTATTTGTAGGCAGTAAAAAGAGAGGGAGTGACTGCAGTATATATGTGAGAGAGGCAATATATACCAGTGAATAATCAGAAAATAAAGCTTTGAAGCTGGTACTGATTGTACCAATAATCATATCTGAACTATCTACATGGGCAGCTGCATCCAATCAGAATCCAAACATGTAGTTCTTACACACATTATTATAAATTGGATATATATGCATCACAAAAAAAGAAAATAACTGTAGTTATGCTACAGCTTACAATAATACAATGCGAACGCACTGAGCGTATCTGCCTGACTATAACTGCAAGACTTGTAAAATCCTTTCCTGTAATGGACCCCCAGTATCAGAGGAAGCACTGTGGGCCAAAAATGTTTGTTCCAGAACAGTCTGGTGGAGATTAAAGCTCTCTGCTGTCGGGGTGATTCACAGACTTGCAGCTTAGTGCTCTCGCACTGTGGTGTGACACCAGTCGAAATGGAAAGCGAAAGAGAGAAACACTTTGGACAAGAGGAGTGAAGCTTTGTTCTCATGACTCAGTGTTACTCTGTAAATGGGAGTGTTAATGCTCATCTTGAAGCAAACTGCTGAACATGCTGCCCCGAGTGCACAGACCGAATGAGAGAGTGAGAGATAGACAGAAGGCAAACAGAGCTACAGAGAGTATCAAGTCCTCTCGTCCACACATCATTAAAATCCCAGAAATCAGGGTGACGCCATAAATTAATCTTGACATCCGTTAAAATTTTAGCCTCCTTTTAAGGCTGTGCTGAAGATAAAAGCCTTACAGCATGTTCTTGAACTGTGTCACTGACCAGATCCTGGAACAATCGGCGTGCAGCTGCATCCTGGACTCATTCTGCAACATGAGATCAGTTAAGCTCTCAGTGACACAGGCCTAGACACCAGTCAGCGACCCACTGGCACCCTTCAGTTACTAAGGAAAATGTATATTTTCACAACTGGCTGGTGAGTGGTTGCTAGCCTGAGTGAAATCAGTTGCAAAGAACCTCCTTGTGACTGCGTTGTTTAGTAGCAGATTGACGTGATTGCCCTTAATTTACATGAACTCAGACTTGTCTGAAGACAACTGCCATTAGCTTTCTGAGCTGCAGTTAACCCAGAAATCAATTCAGAAATAGAGAAAATTCACTCTCAATGTGAAACTTGTGCCTTACCACTGCAACCAGCATATTTGGGTGACCAGTTTCACATTAGTGACTGCCAGCAGCCTCCAGCAACAACTCGCCAACCAGATGCAAAAGAAATATTTTTCCCTACCAACTGTTGGATACCAGGTGGGCACCCGCCAGTCTCTAAGCCTCCATGAATGGGGCTTTGGCAATCGATTTCATATTGACTACCAACAACCTACAGCAACCCCTTGCAACCAGCCAAGGAGCGCACATTTTTCCAGTGAGACTGGTTGTTGCCAGATAGTCCCCAACAAGTCTCAGAGTCAAGCCATTTGTATACATAGCCTCTCATTAAGTGATAGAGCCTCACATCAGTGAATCCAACAAGTTCATCTGACATTCCAAGAGTAAAAAGTTGAGAAAATACCATCAAAGGGAAGATAATCTAATATCCGGTGGTTCAATGGGCCCATCGATTTTCATGTGTCATCTGCCACATATGGCAGTCTTGGACTCTCTAATTACCCAATCAACATACACTCGCACTATACAGCTGTGAACAGTAGCCACCATATGGACCAAGGCAATTCATCTTGAAGATTAGACAGGTATGGCTATCACTGTGAAGGAAACAGCACGAGGTAAAAAATGGCATCTCCTGCTTGTAGCACAGTGTTAGCTCTATGCAAGTGTGTATATCATGGTATAGGTACTGTGTAGAAAACTCAGTTGAAAATGCAGAACGCTACAGTTCACCTGAGGATAAAGTTTATATAAGAGATAAGCCCTGTAGGCAGAACCAACCTTACTCAGGTCTGGAGATATTAAGACTGTCTACATGCCTCTGTAGCAAAGGAGTGAAGCAGGGAGGCTATAAAATGTTTGACTGCACCTTGCAGCACTACTTTGCCTCTCTGGCGGTGGCTTAATCTGAAAAGCTAAGCAAGCACTTTCGCTCCTTCCTTTCTTGCCTTCCTTTAGGTCTATGCAGGCTATTTTATGAAAAAAATACCTTGCAATGTTTCTACATGCTTGGCATTGAAGCATTACAGTGACTACGGAAAAAGATTGGGGTGTTATTGCATTTTTCCCCTGGCTACATGATGACACTGGGGAGCCTCGGGGGCAAGATGTGACAGCACTGTAGCTCGGGCTTGCACCAGAAATCAAAAGGAACAAACTCTTTTCCACTCCTCTCTGCAAAGCAGCGTCACTTAACAAGGGGATTGAGACTCTTTGTGGCAGAGCACACGGTAAAATAGGCTGCTTCTACCTTTCCACAAGCAATGTGTTTTATTTTTAGGGTAAGAACCTTCTTGGAGGTCCGAAGGGAGAGCAGCACTAACAGGTGCATCCATAACCTTTCTATGTGCAGCAAGTCAAGCATGATTTTTGACTCACTTTTTCAACTTGTGACACTAAAGAAAGTCCCAAGTGGTGTGGGATGGATGGAAATTATGCTTTGCTTTCAGGTCAAGAACGGGAGGTGCTGGATATGTGACCTATAAAAGAGAGCAGTGATTGCAGTTAATTTTGCAATTTCATAACCTGGTTCAGCTCTACATAAACACAAATTATGTTTTAACATGTTTCAATTTATTTTAGTTTTTTAGTTATTTATTTTATCTTATCTCATTTTAATTTTCTTTACTTATGCTATTAGCATGTACAGCACTTTGTGAACTCTGGTTTTATGTTAAAGTGCTTTATAAATAAAGGTGGTATGGTATGGTATGGTATGGTATGGTATGGTAAATAATTCGACATTTGAGGACCTGCCAATATTCTGACAGCAGCAGACTAGCTCAGAGTTGTTGTGGACACAAATGGACAAAAACATAAAAAGCAAAGTTGAACTGTAAGTGCTAATCAAGAGACCTCTAAGAAAATTCAATTTAAATTTTTGCTCCAACAATCAAGTCCTGCTGAAAATCTGTGTTTGTGATTTGCTTTGATTTCATTTGTGTACTCTCAGAACAGTTGCTGAATGGTTGCTGGCTGTTGCCCCCTATGACTTGTCTCCAAACACTCACTCTCCAAGCTGTAGTGAAACTTGAAAAATGCAACACAAATGCAAAAGGACAACGTTGGCCTTCAAAGTCAAAGTTGTGTCTTACCGATGCAACCATTAAATTTTAAACCGCACACCTTTTCTCTGTGAATCTCTCCGTTTCAGGTTGTTGTACTTTTTAGGGTTTAACTACCACTTGGTGAGTGTTTGCAAGCACGTTGGTGTCCTTAATGACTCCTGACCTATTGAAGTCCACATTGGACTTACATTGGAAATTAGCGTTAGCAATATACACACACATGTTAGCCTGCATTAAACAATGCGTTTGTAACTCTCAGGATTTTGTCTGTATTTGCGCCTTAGAAATACAGTCACTTAGACATGACAATAAATACTGGTGACTGTAGCTCAGGAGGTAGAGCAGCTCATCTACTGATTGGAAGGTTGGTGGTTTGATCCTTGCCCCCCTCTAGTCTACATGCCAAATAACCTTGGGTAAGATATTAACCCATAAAGTTGCACACTTATGCATCCAATAGCGTGTGAATGTTAGTTAGAAAGCACTTAAAATCACAGAAGAAAGTGCTGGTGCTTTCAGTACTCTGGGAGAGTAGAAAAGCGTCATGTCTATGGTAAATATTATGCTACAACATCCGCTAGCTAGTTTAGCTAAGCATAAACTGGAAAAAGAGATTAGCCATAACTAGTCTAAAACCATATAATATTTACCGTACAATAGACAGTCAAAAACACTTCTGGTTATATAGAAGTCTAAGTGTCCCTCAGCTCTCTTGCTCTCTGACTTCAGTAAAGACTTTCCTGATGACTTTATCGGCCCAAATGAAAAGCACTGCTTGTAGCGTTCTAGCTTCAAACCACGTAATTAGTCAGAAAGGAGGATAAACAGGTGTATTCTCATATGCTAACACCTTTGTTGACAATCACAAACTGCCAATCAACTGAATGCCGCATCAAACTACTTCACAGTCTGATCCACCCCTTTACATTTTCAAAACAACAAGGTGGCAGTGAGAAAAATATACAACTTAAGGTTTCATGATGGGAATTTCCTAATCACTGATGTCATGGTGACTATGTCCAGCTTTATGTGCAAAGTAACCTCTACTTGTGTTGCTATTTCAAGGCCAGTAGCAGTTACTTCCAATGACTGGCTTCCTATGCAAGCCAACCATTGCCTCACAAATAGTTTGAGTTTTTCTATAATCAGACAAATAAGATATGACGTGTATATTTCTTTACTTCAGATGTGCAGGACAACTGTGTGCCTGACATTTAAACAGGGCAAATTTTCTATTTCTCATATTGTTAATGAATT
>NW_005187524.1:1078994-1105003 GCF_000239375.1 Pundamilia nyererei
GACGTGTATATTTCTTTACTTCAGATGTGCAGGACAACTGTGTGCCTGACATTTAAACAGGGCAAATTTTCTATTTCTCATATTGTTAATGAATTTAAACAAATGCAGTCAAATTTCAAACTTTGAGAAACAGACTTCTGACCTGTTCTGCATAATCCTGGAGAGACTGACAGTATTCCACTTGTCTCCTACACTGTATATGCTCTAACAGTGGTCACAGTGTCAGCTTCTCCAGGATAAAAATATCCATTGTCCTTTAAGGCCTGACCTGATGAAAATTCTTCAGAGCGCTCATCTCCATGCATGTGAGCATAGCCATAATGTGCCCCTGGCACAGGAGAGGGTTAAGATTAAACTACAGCTGATGCATCACTGTGTCAAACTCGATTTGTTCAGGGACTTGTGATGCTGACCAGGTGAAGGGTTTGGGTGTCAAAGCTAAAGCACCGCTGTGATTCAAAGTAGAGGAGCGTACAAGAGTAGAGAAAAGCATCCTGAGGTAAAGAGACTTGAATTAGTAGCAGTTACCAAATGTGGAGTCATGTCACCTCAGTGCATGTCTTGAAAATGCAGGTGTTGGTGCAGAAAACAGCATCTAATTCCAACGTTCTGTGGCAGCGTCTTGTAGGGTAACTTTTACTGCATAAAAAGAATCAGCCCATAGCACTCTGACTTGTCATACATTTAAGGAAGAGCTTCTTAAGAGCGTATTAAGGGAAAGTTGTAGTGTCAGCTCCTCAGTTATACCGCCACAGTAACGCTTCTTTGAGCTGGGAGTGAGTGTTACTGAGGGCTGAGCAATGCTGCAGATATTTAGCAGGGCAGAGGGATACAAAAGCTCCAGCATTTCTCACCTGCAGGCTTAGACACAGACCTAGCTATAAAGGTTGCCTCTTTACTGAAGCACTGCAGAGTCCCAGCAGAAAGTAGAGCACACAAAAAAGCTACAGTATAATGCAGAGAATGCACTTGAAAACTAAAAATATAACACAGCACTGGTAAGTTGGATATGTGTCAGCAAGCATGTGTGTTGCTGTGACTGTCTTTGCTGGAGCCCATGAATCTCCTGCCTCGCTCGCTGCCGGGGCAGAATAGTACTTTATGTTTTTATAACACACATTGTTGACTCTGCAGCAAAAAGACCCAATAAAAAGAGTGATGCCTCCTTGTCTGTGTTGGCGTGGTGCGACGCGGGGGTTGTTAAAGAGGTATGAATCTTTTATGAGTAACGCTGTCAATATCAGTTGAAAGGGCCGAGACTTTGACACCCGCCTCGAGGTGGGATTTTCTCAGCATAGCAATTGTTGCTGCGCCTGGATGCACCTATGCCATCCCGCAAATTACCCAATTACACTCCCTCGGTCGACTCAATCAAGATTCTTCACTGACATGCTCAGGTGACACGGCTGGAAGTGTATTACCCAAAAGCATAAAGACCTGGCGTTACAGTTCAGATAACCGTCAAGGTTCACTTTAAAATAAATCTGGAAAAAGGATCTTAACTTCTGCGAAGTGAGCCTCAACAGCAGCAGATTGCAGCAGTAAACACTCTTCTAAATGGCTTATTAAAGGCCTAACAGTGGTAACAGGCCTATCAGCTGCACAGGTAGGAATATCTTAAAAACATCTTAGCAGACTGTGTCACCTGACAAATGTACCATTTCATTTTTTCACTGAATTCACAGACACAGCAGTAAAGGCCATCAGTACATCTGTTTTCATTTTATTTTTTTCCATCTGATGCACCTGATGTATAAATCTTCAGTGAATACTGCACTGTGTTCATGGCTACAGATTCAGACGAACATCTGTCTTGTTTGGCAAACAATTTAAATGAGCCAAATGTTTTCTCACTGGGTGGATTTGGTGCTATTCCTGCAGGTAATTAAAAATGGGAAGATGATATTTTTTCAATACATTTTGAGGCAGCAAACTCTTTGCAGAATGATAGAACTCATGCAGCACACATATTACTGTAAAACAACTAAAATCATGAAGTGAATGAGAAACTAAAGGACCACTACAAGCAGTGCTTTTTAAACTTGTATTTCCTTTCTTGCCGAGATTTAAATGAGAAAGTAGCTTCCGGTATTATGCCTTTTAAATATTTAGCTAAACACTAGATTTAGCTTAACAGGAAGAAGGAAACAGCCTTGATTAACCTATAGCTATAATTAGCTATAATTTAAGCATGTGAATGACTCTATATAATTGTGTATAAAAAATGGTCATTACCACTGTTTTTCAGACTGCTGTTCTGAAGCCTAGAGTTCAGGATTTTAGTCACTGTAGTGTTTTTGAAATTGGGTACGACCATATTTGGATGAGGCAGTAAACAGTAAACTTCTCTAAGGTATCGCGCTAGCTACCTAACTTGGCTAGTAAGGTTCATGCTAGATTAAATGTCACATGGGATGCTACTTTGGCTAGTGAGCGATTAGCTTAAAACGGCATGTACCTCACACAAAAACTGAACTGCCACCTTAGCTGTGTGCCAACTGGACACAGTTAATGACTGTAGAAAACATGGACGACGCGACAGCTTCCCAAAACTGAAGCCAAAACGTCTCTATCGCCCCCTGGTGTCTGGCTGCAGTATAGGTCATAAACCCCACCTCCTGCATGTTAGCGGATGGGACTGGGGTCAGATTAAAATAAAAAATTCTCCTCAGATAATTTTTTTCCAAAGATGCTTTCGTTCATTATCAGTAGTTACGCTGATTTATGTTCAAGGGGTCTTCTTTCTCATAAGTTTGATTCTAATTACTACCATAATGCTTTTAAAGTGGGGTGCAACGTTTTTTAGAGTCATTGGTCTTAACTCAGACTGTATTAACCGAATTTAAGTGGCCAACTTACACAGTTACAGCCATGTGAAAAAGAAAGCTTTCACGGGGTTCTCTGAAAAGCTAAGTGCACTGTTGATGCTTCCATGAGAATAAGGAGAGTAAGCAGCAGCCAGGTGCTGCTAATCAAATGACCTTAATTAACTGATCATAAACAAGTGTAAGCACCTCTATAAAAGCAGAAGTTTCAGCAGTTTCTGGAGTTGGTTGTTGGTTCTGAGCATTAAAGGTGTGTTAACAGAATGCCACTATTTTCCCAGGAGTAGACATCCTAGTAAATTCACCCCAAGGTCAAACCGTGCAAAGCTTTTTTTGTAAAAACAGCCCAATTGCTAGATCTCAGGCTCTTACAGGCCTCAGAATATTAAATGCTAAAGTTCCTGACTGTACAAGTAGAAAAAGACTGAACATGTATGGCTTGTTTGTAAGTGTTACCAGAAGAAAGCCTCTTCTTTCTAAAAAGAACATGACAGCACAGGCTAGGTTTGCCAAAATGCACCGGAACAAATCACAAGACTTCCAGAACAATATGTTTTGGACAGACAAGACCAAAATAGAGATGTTTGGCCATAGCACCACATTTAATGAAAACCAAACACAGCATATTAGCGCATATCAACTATCAGCACAGTGATGGAGGGCTAAAGCTTGGCCCAAAAGGGGGCTGTGCAAGTGGACAATGATCCCAAGAACACCAGCAAATCTGAATCAAACAGAGTGACTGCAGTGAGTGGGCCAAATCCAACACGGTGACATGAGAGACTGAAAATGTCCTTATAAAAGAAAATTATTATTTCAAGTTACTGCTGAATCAAAGGGTGCACTTAGTTTTTCACATGACTCTAAAGAAAGAAAAAGAAGTGTACTTTATTGGTCCCCGTGGGGAAAATCGCTCTCTGCATTTAACCCATTCACTCAGTGAAGCAGTGGGCAGCCATTGGGCGCCCGGGGAGCAGTGTGTAGGGACGGTACCTTGCTCAGGGGTACCTCTTCAGGGGAATCAAACCCCCGACCTTCCGATCATGGGGCCGCCACTCTACCTACTGAGCTATCCCTATATACAAAGTCATCCACTGGATAGTTTTTATGACATTAGCTGTAAGAGAGCAAAACAAATTTTTGATATTAGGGTGTAAATATCTCTATTTGTGCTGCTAATTTGGGCATTTTCACGTTACTTATGGAGATTGACCTGTTTTTGGTGCAAGCCTCAGGTAACTCTTAAATGAACTGCAGTTTCTGCTACACACTAACAAAATTGTGACCTCCAAAGTCACCAGTGGGGCTTTATAGATTTCAGTTTTTATGCTAACCTGAAGAGAAATCTTCTATATTCTGCCCTGAGACAAAACAGTTCAGAAAAAAGTACTTAAGAGGAAAAGCCAAGAACTGCCTCACAAGCAGAAATCTGTATCACAGATTTTCTACAATCAATGACTAATAGATAGCTACAGCTTTTTAGAGTAAAGCATATCCCGCAACACAGAATATGCTCGAGTGTGCGAGCCAACATTAACTGCCAAGAAGCAGCAGCAAAGAGAAGCCCAGAGAGAGATGGGAGACGGCCCTGGTAATGATGGAGGAGGCAACAGCAACCAACAGGCTAACAGTGGCTGGAGGAGGTGGAACCTATGAGGCTTCTGCTTCCTTTGACTTATGGTGTTTAAGGCTTTTGCTGCTTAACTCCAGTCAATTGTTGGGCCGTGACTCAAATACATCTATGCTGCTTGTAAAGATAAGAAAGAAAATCATTTTGTTTCTGGATAAAGTGAACTGTGTCGGGAAAACGCAGTTCAGGGGAATAAAGTGTACGTTAGTGTGGATTTAAATGGAAATTTGTTTGTTTTACACAAATGTGGCTTAAACAAGCATGTGAAAAGAAAGTGATAAAAACCCTGCAGTGAATTTTATTACGTATGCTAGTTCCAATAAGAAAATCGAGACATAAAACAGATCACTTTTCACATCCTTTCATAATTTAATTATAAAAGAAAACTTCAAGCATATTGAATTTCATGCTTTTTCCCTCTGATGTTTTCCAGCAGTCACAATACAGATTCTACACTGCCTTATTAAATATTCAATATCCGAAACGCCAGATCAATCAGGCCTGCTTACCGCACGCCACTGACATTGCTGAGGAAATTTCTTCATTTGGTGGCACAATCAATAGCTCATTACTGCAGCTTTACACTGTGTTGTCTCTGGGCAGGCCCTCTGGCTTCATTCCAGGCCTATCTGATCTGTCCATCTTCATCACGCAACACAGAGAAACAGCCTCCTGCTGAACAACAATTACACTCTTAACCTCACACCAACTTATCGCTCTGTAAGTTGAGTTTTTTATGAGATGGAGTGTGATGAGGCTTTATGATCGTGTGCGTATTTGAGCAGTGATATGTATATAATGCATCACATCCTTTTGATTTCACGCGCGCCAAGCGAGCAGGCCAGAAATAAGAATTAAGTACGCAAACGTGGAAAGGCAAGCTTTCACACAAAACATCAGTTCTCTGCTTCGAACACACAAAACCACAAACACCGGTAAGGCAACACGATGGGGAGCAACAAACAAAGACATTTTTTCGAAATCGCTTCCTTACAAAGCTTTTTCCCTGCGCTCAAAATCTGCACCATTATACTCGAAATGCCTTTCGCTCACTAACAAAAGTGAGCTATTACTTTTTTAATTCAACCGTGAAATGACAGAAGCACTCATCATAATAGCGTTAAAGCTCGCCTCCTTGGTGTCACACAGAACGCGGTGATGTGCTGAACCGAACTTCCCGTCTGTGGAATAATTTCATGGTCATCTCTAATAATTATACAAAGACCAAGTGAGTGACAGTGCAAGCCTGCCATACTTGTGGCACTCAAACCCTGCACAAACAAGTACCCCAGTATGGATATATGAATGATGAATGGTTGGCAGGAACCCACTCTCAGCTCTGAAAGTTTCTGACTGCAGAACAAGGGCACCTTTGGTTGCCTCTGGATCAGCGTGAGGCTCCTTCACCCTCGCACTCTTGCTACTATCTCAAATTGCAGATGACATCCTCCAGGAAAGACACGTGATAATAACGTGCACAGCTGCAGTTATTCACAACTATGCGATTAGAGGGAAATGAAAGTTGATCTGCGGGGAAAGGAGCTGAAGAAAAACATGGAGGAGAAAAGAGCAACAGCAGCGAAGGAGCAGAAAGGAGACGCACAGGACGAGCGACCTCTGGCACCGAGGCCGCCGGCGCGCGGCACACTCAAAATTAGTGTTTTACTGAGATTACAGACTCCTTTCTTTTTTCTCTCTCTGGTGCTGCTTGTTTAGGCTCATTGCTTTGCTTCTTCTGTGCTGCTGCGCTGGCAGTCATCGCCTGGATGCAAAGTGAGGCCAGTGCCTTCACATAAACAAGCCGAGCGCTGCCACAGCGCATTAGTCACAGCTCAGGTCTGGCCTTTTCAAAGTCGCTACTCCTACTCAAACTGCTAATAGAGCCCCAGAATTTGATATTAGCCTAGCAGGGATACATCCATCAGCGAAGCTGTGCGAGTGCCCTCATGTGCGGCTAACAGGGTGGTTTTTGAGAATTAAAGCGAGAAGAGCGGCGAGCATCAGGACCGAAAGTTTCTTAAGGCCCCCCCTGCTTTATTCCCCCTCTTCTTTCTGCACTAATGACACAACACACACAGAGCAGGCAAGCAATTCATTAAAAAAACTACCCTTATATAATGAGCAGCCTCAGCAATGTGACCATAAGCTGATATTTTTTCACTATAGGGCCTATTACAAAGCCACTGCTGATGGAGCCGGTGCATTTGAGGACATTTGCAAACAGGGCGAACACAATGCCTGTGGAATATGCAGACTTATTAAAGTCTCTGCACAGCCCCTCGCACCCTTGGACATTAAACAGCAGTTTGTGGGGGAAGCTTCTGTCAGAGTCTCCTGGCTCACAATCAGCACCGTTCCTCTTCCTGTAACATCAAATTACCCGTGGCTGAGATATCCCAGCTCTTTCCCTCTCTTCCTTTTATTTCCTCCCACTGTGTTGGGTTTATAGGCAGCAGTCCGGCAGGGGTAATTTCTGCTACCACTCCAGGGAAATTACTTTGTGTTGTTAGAGAAAAGGCAGTTTGCGAACTGCTTTATCAAGCTCCCCGTCTCAAGTAACAGTCAACATTTCAACGCAAGGAAGAAATACAGCCTCAGCATATCTGCGCTTATAAGTGCGCTAAGTGGCATCAGTGCAAAGGCAAGAGTAGTCACCGTGGGTGTGTGTGTGATGTTTTGGATAGGCATATGTGCATCCAACTGTGCATTTGTTTCTGCAGGACTGCTTTCATTGCCCGTACATCCTCGCACACATATCTGCTCTGCTCCTCTACGCCGAGCGGTTCAGCTGTGCCTTACTTGGACTGATGAATAATTTCTGCACTGTGCTCTGCTGTGGCACGTCTGGTGCAGCCTGACTGCACCACACAGCTACAGCTCCGCATTTGCATTCAAAACGCACACACTCACACTTTTACACTGATGAGCACCAAGCATGCGCCCGCCGTCCCGACACCGTCCATTCTGCCAGACGCTTCCCTGTGTGGAGGATGCAACAAGCCGCTAAAAAAACAAACAAAAACAAAAAAAGAGCAACAGCAGTTTTCTATTACTCAGTGTCATCTTGCTTCTGCTTCCAGAGTTTACGAAAATTGCTCAGTGACGCGCCAACAAACTGGACAAAGAGCCAAGCAAGGAAAAATCCGCCAATTCCAAAACTCTCACCTGAGGTTGACTTTAAAAATCTTAACTCTGGATTTGTGGCATTTAAATTCAAGGCCGGTACTGAAATGTCAGCTCTATTTTGAAGTGGCAGACATGCTGATGTGGTGACCTCTATGTGCTGTGGCTAAAAGGTTGGGGGGCTGCAGGGCAAATGAGCAGGGGGTATAAGCTTACTTCTGAGTGAAAAGGAAGGGGCAGTCTTGGATTGTGGTTTCCAGTCTTGCTCATGCCTCTAAAGTCACATTTTAAAGCTGGACGTCTCTAATTATCCGACGCTGCTGTAAAATATCTAATCACTAATTAAAATGTCATTTAAAACACCTCTGTTCAAGTCTTTAAAAAAGGCTGTAATCTGCATAACACAACAACAACGTCGCTACTGTGTGTGCCTCCAAGTACAGCAGGTTGTGCATCTGTAAGCAGCTTAATAAAGGGAAACCACAAGCAGCAGCGCCAGTGGTGTGTGCAACCGAACACCTCCTACTGTCTCTGGGTCTATCTGGAAGACCTCCAGGTGCTGCGCTCCTTCATCTATCCGAGACTAGCGGGGAATTTTTCGGGTATGATATGCCTCTCGGTGCGTTTTTCCGTGGATGAGCGGGTTGTGTCAACATCTATCATTGTCAGCAGTAGAAAGCGTTCCTCTCAGTCCAAACACAGCTAGATATTTACGAGCTTAAACACCCATCCTCAGCTAGAGAAATCCATTTCCACTAAGTGGCAAATATTTCCACTGTAGTGCGGAGCTAGAGCCAAGGAGAGAAAATAGTCTTCAGCCCGTTTAATCCTAATCACACACTATTTAATGAGCATACAATACTGTCTGTTTATGTTAGCTTTGTCTCTGACAGCGTTGGTAATCTGGGCTGGCTGCAGTGAGACTGTGATTATTGCAAAGATGCTCCTTCTTAGTTCATTTGCATAGACCTTTGCTGCTGCACAGGAACCCTGGGGCGACTGTCTGGACAGGCAGTGTAGGCTGCCAGGCTACCACGTTAGTGCATTATACAGCACACTGGTTCAGAGGTCCATTTTTTTCTCTTCAAAAACAAGTCAATTGACGCTGACAGAACAATGAAGCCTCTTGATTCAGTGAGCCATTTTCAGTTGGATCGCAGAGCTCGAACTGCCAAACTGTTACCACATAATGATAACAGGTAAGTTTGTCAGCAGAAGAGGGGAAAATACCGCTGTGAACTTCTTAGCGGCAGAGATTGTACCAAACACAATAGCTGTCAGTGAACGATGCGCAAAACAATAGGGCACTGTCAACGCCTGTGAGATGTGCAAAGGGAGAGGGTTATCGAAAGCTACATGACAGAATAACATCTGTCAGTAAATCAAAGTGGCAGCCAATCGACAGGAATCATCTCTCACACACTCACACACAGAGCTACACATATTCCCACAGCCATCAGAGCAGCGCTTACAAGTAATGTACTTACAGTTCTGAGGAACTGGATCTCATCCTCTCCTTCTCCACCTTCAGCCATGGCTGCAAAGGAGCCTGTTCAGACTCCGCTGGCTGCCTTCTCCTGTCGAAATTAGCATATAGCTAATCCACGGCCATACAGCGGGAGACTACCGCAGCATGTGTCACTCAAAAACCCCTGCGCTCACGCCCCTGTGCTCGCCGCCCGGAGGAGGAGTGTGTGTCAGCATCGGAGGGCTGGAGCAACTGGGGACGGGTGCGTGGCGGGGAAACGGGGAGAAGACGAGTCCTGTAGCAAAAGATGCTGGAGAGGGGGGGGTATGTGTCTTCGACGTCACCGTCAGACCTTATTAGCACAAGCGGGAATATTCAAAAAATCGACACGCGCTTTCCGTCTAAAGCTAATTTCTTTCCCGACACGCATGCTAAAGCGTGGGGTATAGCGCGCCCTCCCACCACGGCGCACGCAAGAAATTCACGCTAGCTGCCATTTCCAGATCAGCACCATGGTCAGCACCCCACTACCCGCACAGGCTTTCAGTGTGGAGGGTCCTGCACTCACCCTGCAGAGGACGGGGTTTTATTTATTTATTTGTTTTCCTTTTTTTCTATTTTTTATGTTGCCGATCATTTCTAAATGTTTGAGGAAGTGTGGATATGACTATTGTATAGAAAATATGTCACTGCTACCGCTGAAGTGCAAACGTCCAAATCAGCCTGAATCTAGAACAACGTTCCCTCATTTGCTATGACGTCTTAACAGAGCTCTTTTTTTATTATTACAAAAAAGGGGGGGGGTTCTTGCACAACTACTACCTCACTTGTAAATTATTTATCAGATATTTGATTAACTCAATTACATATTAATGAATGCAAAGTAAGACTCTTCACTTATAATGTGTGACAGCGGTCGTTCTGGTGACCCAAAGGTTGGTCATAAGCATAATGAAGCTCGCTCATCTCCATAACTACAGCGAATAAACACGCAGGCGCCCCAACACGATCAGATGCTGCCCTCTAGCGTCAGTGCGCCAAACTGCTAAGACCAGCTCTACATGGCGTCCTTCCACCATTCATTGCACCATATATACTTAGTTACTTTATTCCTCATCTTATTCTTCCTGTGATGTTTTAAAAAGTACATCCGAAGGATTAAGTAATATTTCAAAGTTATGCAGAAGTATTTGTATTAGCATTAATATAATCAAGCATGATCATATTAACGCCCATTTAAGTTTTTAATGATAAACCTTAAAATCGTTGGATACAAACAGTTGTAGAAACAGCCATTCTGCAGTTCTCCAGTTTCCCAACAATGCAAATCTAACTCGCAACAAATGCAAATGTCCAAACGCGCCTGTTTCTCACCGCGACAACCCATTTAGACGACACAGGAAATGTGAGAGAGCACATTACTTTATCCAGAAGGATGGCAGCTTTCAAAACGGTAGTTATTGGACATAAGTCCGACTCTAAACATGTTCGACCGAGGCTACGACACTTGTTCTAATTATGTGTTTATTATCAGAATCTTGGCTTGTTTTGGTGTTTGAATAGAAATTTTACGAAATGGCTTTCCCCGTGCATGCATGGACTTCCGTGGCCATTTATTTGCGTAGGTCCCAGACTATTTACGCTGAAAACACTTGTCTTGCTCTATCCCAGTTGTAATAGGTTAAAGAAGGCATCCTGGACATGCCGCTTAGAATATAATTTAATATAAATTTTGAATATTCTATCTAATTTTATACACACACTTTTGTCATATATATAAAATTTCATTAATTTTTTTCACAGTTGGCCACCCGGTGTCACTGTTTTGTAAATATTAGTTAAGTCATTCAAAGGCCAATTGCGACGCTTTCGCTTATTTTTCTACAAAGTTATCCGAGAAAACAGTAGCATTTGTTGCCAACGTTGCCATAGCTGAAGCACAGCCACACTTTATTTATTCCCCGTCCGAAGTACACACCGAACCCATCACATGGCCTACCTGCAAGCCGCAGCTGCACTGACTCAAAATGTGGGCTGTGGATAAACACTAAGGCACCAATCACAGAGCAGAGAGCCAGCGGCGCCTCTCCCTATTGGACTAAACGGAAGTCCATCAGGACTGTCGAGCCGGAGAAGCAGCGGTGAGCACTCGGCACTGGCTGGCTGCACCGCAGAAGATGTGAAGAAATATTTGCCATGCCACTAAAACGGGTAAGTAACTATTTATCTTTTAGCATCTGCTTCAACCCTCAGCAGGTGCTGTTGGTTGCAGCGCACTTTCAGCTTCTGGTTAACGATAATTAAACGTCACCGAAGCTCTTATGAAGAAGATTCGCTTTAAAAAAATGTAGTTCAGGATAATTCAAATTCAAATGTAACTAAATGTTCGCTGGTTTTCACTTGTAAGTGGGCAGCTGTAACCCGAAAGCCTTCAGGGCAGTGTAGTTACGCTGCCATCTTAACACTCGTGTTTTCCTGCAAGGTGACAGTAACCCATCGGATTATAATATCATATAAACTGCTGAGACATGAGGCGACATGCGGGGGCGAGCGTGTGGAAGCCCGTTTTGCTTGTAAACATCTTTGCTGGCCGCCTGCTCGGGGCTCGGCGTGTGTCGTCACCTTGTGTGACACTAGCAAGGCTTTTTCTTTTCTTTTTTTTAAAAATGCGGCAGCTTGTGAAATGTTGATGAACTGCGGTGTAAAAATGTTTCATCCACTTACACAACAATGGACAGGAGGATGGAGGTGGAGCTGGGGTTAGGAGCTTTCTTCTTAAATGCATGATTGCTGGATTGTGTCCAGCTTTTAATGTGACATTGAAATATGGAAGCTTCCTGTTTGTGAAAGGACTGTTGTGATGTAGCCTACCCTAGCAGTGCCCTGTCTCAGATTAAAGGCTTTCATTTAGTTAAAGCTTTATCCTAAAGAAGAAAATAAAGTCTGGTATGTGGAGGTAATGTGTGTCTTTAGCAGGACAGGTATGTTACTTGAACATAAAGTGTCTATCCAAAAGCAGATTTATCACTCTGTGCTACTTTCTTTCTGACAGAATCTGGACAGACCAAGTGATGAATAGCCAGAGATCCTCGTCTGCAGTCCGAGCTGAGTCCGTCCGCATACTCGCAGTGCTTGAGTGATTAATATGGCACCCATCATGCAGGGCACCCACACTATATTGCTTCTGTATGCACCCATCCATGAGCTAAGCAACATCAGCCGTTATTTCCCCAAGAGGCGGGCCCCAAGTTTCGAGTACAAGAGCCGCGCCCCTCGTTCAGACAAGGCTGGTAATGACTGTGACCGAGGAAAGGAGGATCTTGCAGTGTCCAAACAAAGAGGCCAGTCTTCTGACTTTCCAGGCGAACTGCTCACCTCCCAGCAGGCAACAAAGAAAGCAGTTGCAGAGCTCTGCTGGCTGGTGGCGGAGCACCACCAGTTGCTGGCGCAGTTGTTATCACTGTGCAAGGATTGCAGGAACAAAGTCAGGATGGGTAACCAGGGTGGGAAACTCCAGGAGTACATGGAGGGTCAAGACGTTCATCTTGGCAGTCAGGTTCTCAGCGGCAGCATCTACTCCCTTAATCAGTCTCCAGAGCAGACGCGAGGTGTGCCTAAAAGTAAAAAGATGAAGAAGTTAGGGGGGAAGAAGCTTGACAGCGCAGAGAATTTCCTGCACAGTAAGATGAAGAAGAAAACTCCAGGTGGAGAGCCGTGTCTTGAGCTTCCAGCTGAGAAAAGTTTGTCTATATGTGCGGATTTGGAAGTGGAGCAGATGCCAGGTACCAAGGCTTCTGGCCATGTGTCTGAGAGCCCAATCGTTGGCTCTTGTGTCTGTCCGATCAGTAACCCCATCCTGCCAGTGGAGGAACCCTTCCAGATCACCCGTGAGGGCTGGGACTTCATGGAGGACAATCGCACATTTGACCCCGACATGGATTTTTGTTTCTCAGAGTGTGACGGAGAACTGGGTTACCAGTCATCTTCTTGCAGCCTAATGGAGGGTCTGACCCGGCGAGAAAGTGGGAGTAACCTTAGGCCGCTTAAAAGATTTGATTCTCCGGTTGACATGATAGTTGAGGATGCATCAGCAATCAAGTCAGCTCAACAGCTTTATAGTGAAATCAACCAGAGGAATGTTGGAGTCAGGGTTGTTGCCAGAGTGCAGGATGTAGAAGGGAGGGTGCAACATGTTAGTCACACAAGTCCAGACGGGGCTGTGCCACACCCTGAATCTAGCAAAGGCCAACAAGGCTATAAAGAGTGGAGAGGGCCAAACAGGGTCAGGGGGGAAAAGTCATGTAACAAACTCTCTGAGGGGCTGCGACTGCCCCTGTACAATACCACTGAGCCCTTGCCCAAATCCCACAAAAATAGCCCCTCTTCCCCTTCCCTCGCTGGGGTGTTCAGCACCTCCTTCCCAGCCTCCAACAGCCTCCAGAGCATGTCCCCAGTCCTGTCCCCTCTGTCTTCCAAACAGGAAAGCCCGCAACTCAATCACCGCATTGTACTCCTTTCAGATAAGGACACTGACCCTGATCAAGACAGCTCCAGTAACGCAGATGAACCCAAAATCTTCTCCGAGATCATAGACAAAAATGGCAATAAACGTGCCGTCACTCGGCTGGATCTGAACCTCAGCAGGCCGCCGAGCAACTGCAAGGGGAACTCCTCCAGCAATTCCACAACAACAGGTGAGCTGTCAGAAATCAAGCATTTAACGCAGCGATTCATGCTCAGACACCCTGCCTTGATGCAAATGCTTTTACTCGCTCAGTAGTTTAAAACCATTTTTTGTTAGAAGATGCCCTTCGACTGGCGCTGCAGACGCTAGATTTCAAAGAGCAGAACAACAAGAAGACACCTTGAAAGGCATTCTTTGTGCATCTGTAGCGGCACATGCAGTGCCTGAGATGTATGCTGAGTCAATCTGCAGCATTGTAACTGACAAACATCTTCCACACAGAGAGATGTATTTGCCATTCAGGCTGTTATCTAATAAACAGGCCAGGCTCTCTTAGTCCTCTTAGTTTGTGACTGCTGGGTTCTGCTTCGGGATTTGATGTGTGGCCACAAATTAAAACCTCCCCAACAGAGTTGTACACGGGGCAAGCTGGGCTCGAGAATAGTTTCACTAATGATCTATTTTAACTCTCTCAGCACTGTGGGGAAGATTAGTAAGAGTGTCCTGGATCAAAGGCATAAAGTTGACACAGAGTTCAACCTGAGCAGAGTTCTCACGAGTGTAGTAGTAACTCAAGCATTGCCAATTTGGATCAGGGATTCAGTAGGCAGGAAGGGCTACAGAAAACAGAATGGATTCGGGTTTCCTTATTTGTACATCCCATTTCCTCTTGTAATAATCTGTCTTCTTGTATGAGCTTCTGACAATGACGGAAATAATGGGATTGAAAACCCACGGCGTTCCCTGTGTAATCTTTGCAAAGCCGTACGTGGTATAAGCTGAGTTCAGTGATGTCAGTGTGACTGACGATTTCTCTCTCTTCCTCCAGCCTGTGTTTAGCTCTGTGGTCATGCTATTCTGTCACCGTTTACCCTCAGTGTGGGTTTCAGACCCAAGTTTATGCTGCTTTCAGTGATTCCATCTTATTAAATTTAGTATCTCTGTAACATGGTTAAAGAGCCCATTCAAAATCCTCACTCTAATCTCCAAAAGCAAACAGATGGCCTTCCATTGATTATTTAGTGCACTCGTGGACTGCAGGCAATATTTAGCTATTTTTATGTCGGTCTATGCAGCTACTTTGCCCACACTTCAGCGACAGTGCTGAATTTTTTTTTTTAAGGAACTTGGGGTCTTTGAGTTACATCACATACAGGCCAACAATGCTCATCTCGGTGGCTGATGGGAGAAAAGAGATGAGCTGGAGCCAAACTAAGGGGCAGATAGAGAAATAAATAGTCCAGAATAGCTCATGTGGAAGTGATTAGGATCAACACCCAGTGAAAGGAAGTTGTTTTATGTGCTTCCCTACGTAGCCACAATATAAAATGTATGAAATTTGACTGCCGTTATTTTCCTTTTTTTCCTGATCGGTTTTTATATTTCAAGCAGGTTTCCAAAGTAATATTGAAACCAAGACCTTGCATCATACTGTCCACGTGCTCCACAAGTCCCAAAGCGAAGGCTTTAATTTTAAATGAATTCCCTCTGCTGTTTACTCGATTGCCCTCTTGATAACTGAATACACTTTAGATGTTAACGCAGATAAATGAACATCACAGGGAACAGCCAAAAGGCGCTAAGTGGGTCAGTGTGGAGCCTGGACCTTCATGGTTTGCAAATGTCAAACTAATTATGATCTGGGCTCTTTAATCTGGCCCCTCTTATTGATGCTTTTGTTCTTATTAATGAGTGTGATCATGCGGGTGGTAATTTTAAAGTGACACATTCTATTGTTTACTTCATGTGCCAATGCTCATGCCCTGCAGTTTGGCTAATGTAATGCCTAATGCATTTACTAAGGTGCAAATTAGCTTTTCTCTGTGTGTTATCTTGGTGTTGACTTTCACCTCTTAATATTTTAAAAAGTACCTTCAGCCCTGATTCAGAAGAAAGTAGACTTTAGCTAGCTTAGCTGTCTGTGATTGGTTGCTGAGGTGGTTTGTAGAGCTTCTGCACTGCATCTGGGCAGAAATGATGAGCTGAGCTCGGACAATGATTTAAGTCTGCATAGAGCTGAGTATAACCACACTTCCAGTCACATCTCAGATATTTTTGTGATCCAGTTCTTGTTATGGCAGTATTGCTAATACATGATTATGCAGCTTTCAGCCTGTTTGGGGATTAATCTTTCTCTATACCCCACTCCCATCTTCAGTTCCCTTCCTCAATTCCTGTGACATATGGCAGCCAATACCATAATCTGATTACCCAATATGTTTTAGCAAGGTCATATGAAACTGAGCACGTATCACTGCTCCTAGCTGTCATTCAACTGGGCATGCATGACCATGCAGCATTGTTACACCCAATGAGGACAAGGGCCAGCTGTTTTCAGATAATGAAGTCTTCCTTGCATAGTTACTTTAAGCTGCATACCACATACAGGGAATCTGGGCACAAAGGTCTGTCTTATAAATTATAACTTGTCTGCTTTAATAAATGACAAGCCCACGCTAACAAGCGTTAGCCATGTTCCATCTTAATGCTTCTTGTTGCTTCTTACCATGTGAAGCTCTAACTGGCTTCCTCCTCAGTGTTTCTGCTATTTTAAAACCAACACTCGCTGGTGGGAGTTGACCAAATTCCCCATCTCCCAATTAGTGGCTTGCCAGGCACAATGAAAAGCACCCAGCTTCAGCAGAGCAATTACTGCATTTCAGTTGTGCAGTGCATGTCTCTGAGCATTGTGTCATGCTACATTTCTGCTTCAGCTCTAAGCCAGGACACTGCAGTAGTCCTCCCAGAGTTTTCTGCTTGTGGCCGTCTTTATGGTCTCTAATGCTGCCAAACCAATCAATCGGACATCCTGATGGCCATGTCCCGCCAATAGCCCGTGTAGAGGGGAGAAAAATGGCCGCGATGGGCAGAAAAGAGACCGGGTGATTTAAGAATCGTGAATTTTTCATGATTTATATAAAAGCCAATGATTCTCCTTCTTGGCTAAAAGTGATTGATGGGGGTGGAGGCTGCCAGATGTACTCACCATGCCATATGGCCCAGTTCTTTTTACTATGAATGATAAGGTTACACTTTAGTGGATAAAATAGGGCACACTGACCAAATCTGTTTTGAGCCTTAAATCAGAATGTGAATTTAAGCTGTTGTGGGCAGACAGAGTATCTGGCTGATCTAATGTCATTCGTAAAATGTGGTTTTAGGGCTTTTTTTGTCTGTTCTGGAGTGCTCAATACAGCTTTCACAGTGCTATCTCTGACCACCGGATGAACAGTTGGCGGAGTGACTGGCAGATAAATCCATCAACCCTGACAACAGCATCCACCTGTCAGGTTCGGACATAAGATTGTCTCTGAGCCACACCGAGCACACACTAAAATCAGAATGCTTACATAACCACATCATCTTCAAATTGCTGCTCTCAGCAGGTTGGTCGTCCGCACCTTTTTGCTTTTTCTTCAGAAACCTCTGATGGTGTCCAAAAGATGGTGTCAATTCAAGTCTTTGCATTCAGACTTTGTGCTGTGTGTATATTTGGTGCACTTATGTTGTCTTAGGCTTGGGATTATCCAGTTTAGTGCATTATTTATGTCACATTTCATGTGAGCCAGCAGACACAACACACACACACACATCTGCAGCCTGTGTTCACTCAGTTATGGACACTGATTCAGTCTTGGCTTTTAGAGCAGCAGGGAAGGAGATTAAATGTAATAAGTGGGCAGCTTTCCTCAGGGATGGTAAACTGTGCATGCATGCTAGTAGTATATCAACTCCCCAATTATTAAATGCCTTATTACCTAATGCATCTAAGAGTCCTGCATCAGTATTTGTGTTGTTTATTTCTTTGCAGTGTCTGTGCATTTATTCATATTGCATTTATAGCATACATCAGTGGCATTGGAGCTCCACTGTAGTGTGTCTGCTGGCAGGGAGACGGATGTGTTCTTTCCTCTTCCTGTACAGATGGTAGCAGTGTCGGCCACCTTTACAAATATTGCAATCAAACACTTGTTGGTTGTCAACCAGGTGAAGTGTAACAGTAAACATGAAAGTGTTCAATGTTGTTTTATGGTAAAAAGTATTTTTGGAGACGTGGAGGAATGTAGCAAAAAACAAGTGGTGATGTTTGTGTGTGTTGCAGGTGGCAGCCTGTGTTCTGTCCGTTAAACCCTCGTCTATGAAGCAGTAATTATGGGGAGAGCTGGTTTTCATCAGTAGTCTCTTTCCTTGGCTCAGACTGGACTTAAGTCTGCATTTGGAACCATACCAGCCCACAGTCAGCAGTTCCTACTGCGGGACCATGCAGTGCAGCATTATCATAATGAAAAGTTATTAATCTAATCCTACTACCACACACACACACACACACACACACACTGCTCTCAGTCCAGTTGGTGGACTGCAGGCATCGCTGCTGTCTCATAATGAATGATTGTGTGTCAGCTCTTTCATATTTCAACGAGGCCTCCCATTTAGTTTTTATGTGTGCACTCGAATAACTACATTTAAAAACTTCGGGGCTCTTTTCCAGGGGACTTCCAAGTTCTTGGAAATGAGTGCTGCATGTTCTCTTCAAGGTTACTTATCACATACACAAGATAGGGGATATATTGCTTCCTGCTGGATAGGAATTCACATATATTTCTCACTGTCGATCTCATAATTCTGCCCATGCAGGTCAAGGTGTTGTCTTACAGCTGAAGGAAATTGAGGTCGCCAAGATCTATACCCTCCTCCTCTCTGTGTTCTCTCCTTCTCTCTTTTATTCTTGTGCTGCCTTGTGTATATATGTTATTTTCCTCTTTTAGCTTGCTTGATCAACTCCCTTGAGGTAGTGAATTCATGCATCAAGGCATGATGTATCATGTTTCTGTGCACTTGGTAAGAACGTGACACTGGGGTTTTTTTGTTCTGTGTTGGCACTCTCTGCATGGTTCCTGTAGTCAGTACCGAGTTCTGCAGGCTGCTGCTGATTCTGTGTGTGCAGTGCGCCTCTGAGAAGCAAATCTTGTCAGCTGGTTTGAAATGCACACAACACTGCACAGAGATGCTGAGTTCCTGCCTGCATTTTAAAATATACGTTGTCTCTTTGTAGATCTTTCTCCATGATCTCATTGCACTGCACAGCCAGCAGAGGGCAGTCTTCCCCAGGTCTTTTATTCTCGCTCCATCAGGTCCTTAGGATGACTGAACACTGGTTTTACACTAATCACACCTAC
Source organism: Pundamilia nyererei (assembly GCF_000239375.1). Classification (NCBI taxonomy): domain Eukaryota; kingdom Metazoa; phylum Chordata; class Actinopteri; order Cichliformes; family Cichlidae; genus Pundamilia; species Pundamilia nyererei. Next base: position 1,097,905 of record NW_005187524.1, read on the forward strand.
CCACAACTGACTTCACTGCTGCAGTACAGTAGGAATGCTGACTGATCTAATGTTGTCTGCTGCAGGGAATATGCTGTGAATGCACATTAATATTAGTATAGGCTACTCGATTTCTCTAGCCTTTCTCATAATTGGATCAATGTAGTTTTCTGGTGGTGTTGTTGGTGGAGACTGGGCCAAGAGTTGATTTAAAATAGCTGTGTACCCTCCAGCCTGCACATTAGAGGGTCTCACTTGTTGTTTCTTTGATGCTAAGAGATTTCGATGTCTGCTTCCTACCTCTCGTCACTGCTGTTTCCCTGAAGGTTACACAGGAAAACAGTCAGAGCTGCTTATTTACCCATCACACACGCGACTGCGCCTGTTTTTCCAATTAATTTGCGGCACGATGTCTTACACAGCTGCGACCATTAACGAAGCCCTGTGGCCGCATGCTTCTTTGTGTCTTCGTAGAAGAGTCCCTCTTGCGTCAGGATGATATTTGGACGCTGGATGGCGATGACCCTCAGGAGACCCTTTCACATGTTCCACGGCCTGATCACCTGGATTTCCTACGCATCACACCTCCCGAGGATGACATTATTGGGGATACTCCATATTATCCCAAGCTGGAATGCACGGTGAGATTTTTTTTTTAAAAATTATTTTATAAGCATTTGCACATAGATGCCAATTTATGAGTGATAGTCAAATATGTATATGTTATCAAATATGTGCCAGTATTGGTGTAATATTTCAGTACAGATGATATCGATATTGTTATCTAACATCCGGCTCATGAATCCTTACAAATGGGTCATGGATCCAAGTTTGTATTGGTACATTTCTTTATTCGTTTCTTACAGAAGCTAACAAAGAAAAAGGTGCTTGAAGTCATTTAGAAATGGTTACATTGCACAGTTTGTCCCGCAGAGCTGCTCCATCATCTAAAATACTCCCAGCATTATGTTTGCAGCACATCCATGCAGAGTGTAGCAGTGCTTTCACAAACCAGTTTTGCAAACGCATTGCTGTAAAGTTAAACAAATTCCTTTTTTTTGTAAAATGCAGCCAAATATCCGTATGAGGTGATGTTGGGCTTTTTGGCTGCTGTTAGTGTATTGTGGCATTTATCAGTGTCAGCGGCTGAAAAGTTGAAAATTGTTAATTTCTGTTTTATTATGAAAAAACATCTCTGATGAGCCTATCGTTTCCAGCCTTCAGTAGAGCTCTGATATACTTGGCAACTCAGAAAAATCCAGTTTCACACTTGACTGTTTCCACATCCAGAACAATGTTCTCCAGCAGTTACCCCCACACCCCACCCACTGGGGACTCATGGGGATTTGTGTCTACTCTGGCATCTAACCACCTGATCATGAATCCTTAGAAATGGGTCATGAATCCTAATCTGTAGACTGGAGTTCTAAACCAAAGCTGAGTGGGAAGCCTTCCACTTGAAACTCTCACATTAAGAGAAATGAAAGTGACTTTCAATTTCAGCCTTGGTATGCTCTTATATGTTCATGTTTTTAAGGTAATTGGTGACATTTTCCCATTAAAGAGAAATGGCAACACAAATTATTTTCCTGAGTATGTGAAATATGTAATCCTGTTGAACAGTGTGCGTCAGAACATTATATGTAAAACCTCTGGAGTACTTGAAGTGCTCCAGAGCAGAGACATTCCTGTGGGAGATTATCTGGGTGCGGTTTTAGGTGGGTAGTGTATCAGCTCAAGACATGCATTGTTTACTAATACACCATAACAGATCTGCCTGTGGGCATAATCAGATGGCATACCAGCATAAGGGCACGTTGCATATAATTAGGTCCTGTGTGTTGTTTTGAGTGACAGCATTATGTGTGGCGTGGCTTCATTGTCATTGGTTTATGGTATTAGAAAAACGCACCTCAGCTGTGCATAATGGCTTTTAGTGTGTGTACAGGTGAAAACACAAAGGCAGGGAGGCAGGGACACCACCCAGTTATGTGAATGGGGAAAAGTATTTTTATCTGTAGTGTTTACATGATATTCGGCCTGTAATCGCATATCAGTTCACGTCCCAGTGTCTGTCAGTGGGGCTCTTTCTAGCACAGCCAACCCGAGCAGCCTACTGTGGGGTGAAATGCCACTACTCTTACATAAAATAATGCCACAACCACAGAAGCGGTCACTGTTTGTAGTTTTCATAGCGCAGTGCTCGACACTTTACAAGGTTACTGCATGTGTACAAACAGTTTTTTGCACATATAGATAAACAAGAGAGAGAAAGTCCAGCAGTCTGAAGGAATGCAGGAAGGGGGACCTGTGGTTGCTAAGGAAACAGCAATTTGAACTTTCGACCCCACCACCTGCTGACCTTGATCCAAACCCTATAGAGCGTTTCTAACCAGTTTTAGGCTAACCAACATAGACGGTTCAAAGCCCAGAAAGTTGTTCATTTGTCCTGTTTTCAACTATTTCTACCTTATCACATATTATTAATAGAATGCTAGCATTACCTTGCAGCTAGCACTTTACAGTTTTTAAAAACCTCTTTAGAAACAGTGTTAACAAAGCTAATATTCCAGTTTGGGTCTAAATTGTCAGCACTCAGTACACACAGTGTGTTCATGCTCGCACTTAAGGTAGGTGAATAAAATCGCATTGCTTTCTTGCCAAATTCGGTCCCATTTATAAGCTGCTAATCATGTTAGCATATTAGCATATTAGAGCTGGCAGTGGTCATGCTGACTAATCTCATCTTTAGCACTTTGCTGCTGTAGTTCACTGCTTAATAGTGTAATCCTAGCTGGACCTCTGCTTCTCTGTACCTGACCACACAGTGACTGTTTTCTGCCTTATCTCACTAGCCATAAGGAAGTGAGCATGGGTAATCAGACACCTGTAGAGCAAGGCACTCCTCCCAGTAAGGGAGGGCCTGAAGGAAGGCATTCCCAGACTGGGTAGAGCAGTGAAGTCTGACAGCGTTTTCTCACACGGCAGCACACACAAGGTTTTGTTTTGTTTGTGAACCAAGACAGATCGACGCAAAAGAAGAGTCTCAGCTTGGAAACATTGTTCAAGTCACAGGTTTGGGATTGTACACCAGCACAGCAGAGACTCATGTCCTGCAGTTTTATGGGAAAATACCTCCCGACTCGCTGAACACTAGGAAATGCTATTGTGAAAGGCAGGTGAACGGTTTTCTCCTGCTGTCCCAGGGAGATTACAGCGGGACATGCTTCCAGCCACTGAACAGATTGACTTCACTTGCAGCGTCATGGGAATCTCGCGCGCAAGGGGGAGACTTGGCTGTACCTCTGAAAACAAAGGCAGTAGACGTCTTTATGTGAAAATAGTAAAGTCCACCACATGGAACCTGTGAGTGTGTCACTAAACAGGATTACAGGATAGTTTTTGTTATTGGCACCCTCCAGGAGAAGGTAAGAGGAGCTGTGGAGTTTTGTCCACACAAAGCCCTTTTGTTCCCAGCCAACGCCAGAGGTGGAATAGGAGCAGCTTGGCTAACTAGAGGTGGGGTGACAAACTTTTTGTGTGACATTTTAAACGGACAGTTTGCTGGAGCGTCTACTTGTGCTGGTTTGCATCTGCTCTTAGTTGGAGTAACAAAAATGGACAGCGCAAGTAGTGACTTATTTGAACAGGGCAAACAGCCCAGTCTCCGAGGTGTCTTGAGCACTTTCTTCACGCGGGATCGCTCTCCCTCTTCGGATGTGGAGTGTGCTGTGCTGGTCTCATTTAAAGAGCTTCCAGATGGGGAGACGTATGACGCTGAGGACAGTCAATCTGTTAACGCTGAGAACAAACTCCAAAGGAGGAAGGATTCGGCTCAGGGTGATGTGACTGCTACCGGTCGTACAGTGCAAAAGGTCGAATCATCAATCAGCGACTCTGGCGAGCAGGTTAAAGCAGCAGCTGAAGCCCCGCTTGACCCAGATCTGGTCCAGGTCACTAGGGTGGAAACGCATAGTGACAATGAAAATGAGGACGACGAAGCGGCTCATGAGGTCAAGAAGTCTACTCTATCGGAGGAGGACGGTAAAAAAGTAGACCAAGAGGACGGAGATGCCAATGAAGCAGCGCTACAAGTGCCCATGTTTAGAACACACAAACGTACAGAGAGATCCCGCGTAGAGGCTATGTTATATTCCAGCAGGTTTGCTGGCAGAAGTATCTCTAAGACAGTTCAGCTTTCTTCACTTTCCAAACAGAGAACAGACTACACTCCCAAGGAAAGTGCAGAACCATTGGTTGCTGGAGATGTGGGAACAGGTGAGAGTGAGGAGTATGATGGAATAGATTGCTCTGAACCAGTTCCCTCAATAATCTCTGGGAATCAGTCTTTGGAATCTGCAGACAGTGATGCTGATGTGGCTTCTCCTACAAGACAGACGGACGGTACACAAGAGGAAGAACCAGCTGAGCAAACGGTTGAACTTCGTTCTAGCCAGATATCCTCCTCTGTTCCCTCCAGCCCTGAGACTCATAAAGCCTCGGTCCCAACATCCTCTCCAGAGGAGCAGTCAGACACTGGCTTTAAAAAACCCTTGTCGCCATCTTCTCCATCTAAAAAGACTAAAAGTGACAGCCAGGCAGTTTCTGGTCCAGATGCTAAGCTAACAAAAACTCCTAAGACAAGCACATCATCAGCTTCGTCCACCTCATCTCCATCCAGAGGTGCAGAAATCTCTTCACCACTGTCCTTTCAAATGCCTGCTCTATTCAGTGGTTTGCGGGTGCTGAAGAAAGGAGGGGCAGGGGAAGATAGGGAGGTTGTGTCAGAGATCAAGCAGAGGGAGAAGGATTCTGAGCTGGCTCTGCTTAACCTCAAGAAGTCTGTGAACAAAGCCAAGCTCTTCCCTGAACAGAAGACAGGCTCTCCTATGAAAAAGTACACTGAACCTAAATCTATTACAGAAACTAAAAGCACCATAGTGGGACAACTCAGTCATCTGCTTAAGCTGGACAATGATGACCCAAAAAACTCAGTCAATGGGCAGGAGGGAGATTCTTTAGGAAGCAAAAAAGAGTCTGCAGAAGGAGAAGTTGTTTCAGGAGCAAAAACTCCAGAAACTCCAGCTTCCACTCTTGAGAGAAAGACGACCTCAGACATGGCCTACGAAACCTTCAAAAACCTCCTCGGGCCCAGGACCACCAAAAAGGAGAAGACAGAAGCTGTAGATCTGGAGGCGGTGAAAAAGAAAATAAAAAACGATAAGGAAAACCTGAGGTCGATATTTGAGAGAACCACCAAATCTCCTGGCAAGGAGGTCAAAAGTCCCAAAGAAGCTATTGTATGTAGTTACACAATTATTATATTTGAAGTCACATGTACTGTTGAATTTAAGTCTTAAGACTTTATTTCATGTCTTTATAATAAATACATAGCTTAAAGATTTTTGTTTCTTTGTTTTCTTCCCATAGACAGAAGTCACGTCTCCTACAGACAGTGAGGACCGGACTCCAGGGCGTCTTCAGGCTGTGTGGCCACCACCCAAACCCAAGGATGAAGAAGAGAAGGTGGGGCTCAAGTACACCGAAGCAGGTAAGAACCACAAGCTTGTAGGCTTAGGCTACGTCCACACTAATGTGTTTTCATTTGAAAACGCATCCGTTTGGCCTCCCGTCCACACTGAGGCGGCGTTTTCGCTGATGGAAAACGCAGCGTTTTGAAAACGCATACATTTGAAAACGGTGCTTTCACGTCGCAGTGTGGACTGGACAGCGAAGACGGAGACTTCCTAAAACGATGACGCATTTCAGTCATAAGATGCAGTCATGTGACCAATTTAACCTAGATAGCGGAGGGCGTTGTACAGCACTTGTTTTGTTTGCTCTCAATTTTGACAGTCTGTAGATGCTCCAGAGAGCTTTTCTTCAAATTCTTTAATTCTCGCTCGCTTTTGCAACTTTGTACTTTTGTGTTTCTCGCAGCAACAACTCCACCTCATTGTTAGTCCATTTAAAAAACTCGCTGCTTTTCTTCAACATTTTGCTGCGATATTTCAAAGAGACAGAAAGTAAATAAGCGGCAGACAGAAATGAGGCAGGTTGAGTCTTCTTGCGTTTCACGCATGCACAGCACTGGAACGTGAGCGTTTTTGGCCGTTACAATGTGGACGTGCAACTCTGTGAAAATGACTGAAAAGGATGGTGTTTTGTCTGAAAACAGTGTTTTCAAATCTATGTAGTGTGGACGTCGCCTCAGGCGGTGCTGCCTGTATTTACACTTAAAACCAGGAATGCTGACTAAGAGTCACACCAGCTAAGCTTACACCAACAGGCCTCGCGCTGATTAGCCTTGTAAATGTTGTCAATGTTCAACTTTAAAACCCAGAAACAAAGACAGCACCCCTATCATCTAACCCTCGAATGCTCACGCTTTACGTGTCTGAGATAAAAGCTTCAGTGTCGGTGTGTAAGACCTTTCATCTAAGAGCACGATGAGGCTGTGTCTGCACCTTAATGATGCCATTTTTTGTTGTTATTGCACCACAGGGCACCATGTGTGGCTCAAAGTGGAGAAGGGGAAAAATGAGGATTGTCCTGGCAACTTGCCGTGTTTAGCCTGATGTGTTCTTTAAAAGGTGCAATGACACACACAAGTTAAAGGTGATCAAATCACAGCAGCAGTGCAACAGATGTTGGCTGTTCTCCGTGGTGTAGCTTCATCCCAGAGAAAGACTAGCTAAAATGGATTATTCCAGTGCAGTGATCTGGGTCCCGTGTTCCAGCTTTGCTCTTGTCAAATACAGTAGTGTGTGTGGAATTTAAGAAGCAGAGCAAAGTCCAGGCTATAAGCCATATAGACTGTATAAACCGTGCATGCAATCATATCTTTAAAGTATTTGTTAATTTACAGACTCTGGAAATGAAGTCTTTATGTCACTGATGAGAGCCACAAATCAATCCTTTTTTTTTCTTTTCTTGCAATCAAATTGGCGCATAATGTATACTGCAAGTGCTTTGTGGGACTTTTTCCACTGCTTAATGCACCTTGGAAGTAGGTGAAGTTACAGACCTGTACTCCTCAAATTGGCGTCATAAAACGCCATAAATGGCATGTAGTGTTTAGGGTTAGTTGTAGTGACTAACAAACAACTAACTTCACAAA
>NW_005187524.1:1105591-1117056 GCF_000239375.1 Pundamilia nyererei
TTTTGTCCTTTATGTTTTTCAAAGCAGTCCACAAGGCCGGATTAGACTGTTTGTCAGGACAAACTGGCCCTTAGGTTTTAAAGCCCTGCTAGGATGCAGGTGATAGCAGAGAAGAAGCAGGTGGAGACCCAGGATTCAAAACTGGGCAGCATTAGATGGGAAGGAGGCGAATCGCACAAATGAATGTCTGAAAAGGCAGCGTCACAGATGAGTTCTTAGATTTCAGGCACGTGGAACAGAGACTGATTAGCTCATTGAAGGCAGGAAAATTGATCCAGCCAGAGAGATGACAGAACCCAGTGTAACAGTGTGGGAAAGTGGAAGTGATGTAAAGAATAAACTAGCGGCACAAGTGCCCCAGAATGCCGGCGGTTGGATGAGTGAAAAGCCTTAATGAGCTTGCACATAAGCTACATTATTATAACATTATGAATCTCAGGCAAGTTTTGTTGTTTTTCATTCAGTCAGTGAAACCAGGTCAGCATCTTTTATCTAAATGTTTTCTATTGGTGTTTCTTTAGCCGGCAGCATGGTATGAAACTGGTTGGTTGAGTTGTTTAGTGAAAGCGATCCGCCCTTCTCTAGTATTCTTATCATGTTTAAAGGCTGCTGTGCACGTTGTTGAGCTGGCTCTGTTTCACAGATGAAGTTGATGTTGAAATATTCATATGTTGAATCAATTCATAATTCAACACCCTTTTATAAAAATAATTGGAAAACAGTGAGCAGTGATTACTGAGTCTTGTAAAAGTAAAGTATTAAAGACATCACCAATTTGGTGATGTTGACACAGCTTAATTTCTGGACATCTATGGATTGATTTCTTTGCCTGTGTGCATTGGACGGGTTGTTACCGACGTCTATGGAAAATTTCATGTCAAGAGCACTTTTAGTGGTCTAATTGGTGACGCGTTCATTACTTATTTTCCCCACAGTATATGGAGAATATGCTTCATTAATGTGCCTTTGTTCTGCATTCTTCCAGAGCACCAGGCTGCCCTCTTGCAGCTGAAGAGAGAGTGCAAGGAAGAGCTGGAAAAGATGCATGTAAGTTTTCTCATGACTGCAGTAAACCAGACACAGGGGAAAATGAGCAAAAAGGGTCAAGGGACAAAAAAGAACTAAACTAATACTGATGCAGGCAACAGAGACAGTGTGGTCTTACATCTGAGTCATGACAGGCGTGTTATAGCACACAGTTAGGCAATTAAATTTCAGTGTGGTTAAATGAATATAAATGAATCACAAGTTCAGCTGTAGGAATTTGGGTTCTCATAGCAGATGATGGTTATGACCACAAGATGGCACTAAGTAAGCATGAAATACTCAGCTGGAGGAGCTTCAGTATGCAAACGAAAAGGCTGGAACCTTTGAGCTATTCAGGTGATGAACTAACATCAAGCCTGTCAAACTTCGATGGACAAACGTATGTTCATATGATATATGAAATGTAATTGGAGTTTTACAATCCTGACATTATGCAGAGAACAGATCTTAGATGGTGGGAAAAATGAAGCAATTATAAATGAACAAACCAATTTAAAAGCGCTTGCTATAATATAAGTCTGGAGGCCAACTTGGGTTACTTAATGTGTACTATTACAACTTCCAGCTGTTCAGTCCTTTCACACACACAGACACACAGGTGGCTCCCATCAAATGTCCCTTAAATTTTTTAGTTTATCATTTTTCAAAAACGGTGATTTGGAAGAATTTGAAAAATCAAATCTGTTTTATCTGCCTATTTAAACAAATTTGCTCTTAGAAAAATGAAAGAGACAGACTAAAGTTCTGGCTGTGTTATAGAATTTGTGCCACTGATGATAATTTGCTCTCTGGGCCACTCCCACGAAAAAGTCTGACCTCCTGAATTTCTGGTGAAAGCCATAAATTTTGTTGTAATCTTTCAAATCCACTGCTGACTCAGAGAAACATGTACCGTAGTCGAACCACAACAGAGGCTGGGCTAATTCTATTTCTAAACTGACATGAGTTAATAAGGAACATGTGTAAGATTTATTGCAAAACAGTTTATCTTTAAAATCAGTGCTTTGCTTTGTTTGGTTCTCCTTGTTTGAAATGTCAAATAAAAATTGGACTTTGGGGATTTTACTGTAAGAATTGGAAACGAACCTGAGGGAAAAATTTAATTGGAATAAAGCTAAAAACAAAGATGAAGCGATATAATACCCTCTTTAAATAAAGAAGCGTGTACTTGGAAGAATAAGTAGGCACTCTAGTCCAAATTCATCTCGGGGAAAACGCCACCTGATACGGTTCTGTTGGATGGTGGGAAATGACTAAAGTTGCTGATACTCTGGATTTGTTCTCATGGCAATTTTCTTCTTACAGTCAGAGTTTGAGTTTAAGATGTTCCAGCTGCGTGGTGAGCACGCGGTCTCCATATCACACCTGGAGGGAGTCATTGCCAGTTTGGAAGGAGACAAGCCGTACAACGCAGGACGGGAACGCCGTGAGGTCCGCGATGTTGCTGTGTTCACCGGAGATGACCCCATAATCAAGACCTGCCGCACTGTGGGTATCCAGACGGACCGGGAGACGTTCATTAAGAGCCCCGAGGGCGATGGAGGCGGGCTCGCTCAAAGCCCCAGTCAGAACCTACCGAAAAAACTCAACTTGGACTCGATCGGACTGAATCTAAAGGCTGAAATGGACCAAGGGCCTTCTGCGCCGCCGCCGCCGCCACCTCCTCCTCCTCTACCAGGTTTCTCAGGGCCACCAGTACCCCCCCCTCCTCCTCCTCCTTTGCCGGGCAACACTGGAGCCCCGCCGCCACCCCCTCCACCACCTCCTCCTCCCCCTGGGGGTGGCCCACCGCCCCCACCTCCTCCACCACCTCCCCCTCCCGGCTTACCTGGCAGTGGCCCACCTCCTCCTCCCCCTCCTCCAGGAATGGGCCCCCCGCCTCCTCCACCTATGGGGGGATTCGGTCTCGGCCAGAAAGCAGACATGGCCCCACGGAAAGCTGCCGTCGAGCCTGCGTGTCCCATGAAGCCTCTGTACTGGACCCGGATCCAGATACAGGACAACAAGTACGTATAAGACAGGATCCACTCCACTGGGGCTCCACTGGACTTCAGTTTACAGCTTAGGGTTTTTTATAGATCTGCAAACTCTAACAAGTGAAAGTGAAGCAAAAAATGCCAAACTAGGTTTGATGTCATTGAAAATCTGTGGTGCACTTACAGGGTTTGTCCACCACACCACACTACAGAATTTACTGCCTCTTAAAATGTCCCACACTGTGTGTCATGGTCCCCAAAAAATCTATAAGCATAGATTTAGCCATTATATTGTAAATTGTGGGGGGTGTTTTGTTTTTTATGTTAAACTTTAAGCTAATACTTCAAAATCAAACTTCAGTATGATGATTTTAAAGATGCTTTTGCTGTTTCCTTTGTTACTGATGTAAACATGCTACTGTTAAGGACTGCATGGGTTAGATACACAAATATCCTGCAGTCACAGGAGTGGCCCTGTCATCCCAGTGCAAATGAAGCTGTAGGCATTATTGGCTCTGGGCTAATGGGGTCTCAGTCTAAGGCTTGAAAGCTCCTATTCAAAGAGATTTCAGCGATATGGTTGCTGCACCGCACTCCCTCATCTAAAGGCCCTATTGAGATGCTCTGTAATAGTAAGTGGATTATCCAGACCATTTACTGTGGCTGTGGTTGTTGCCTTTGAGTGCCAGCCTTTCAGCTTTATGGCCTTGTATTTCCATGGCTGGATTAGTGGGGAGAAGCTGAGCTGCGGTTCGTGTTCTCTCGCCGGTTGTGGCCAGCGCTCGAGGACTAAGTGTCTGCACTGCAGTAGTTTCGTGTCAGCTATAAATTTAACTGTTAAGGGGCATTAAATGGGTCAGATGTTTAACTGTAGCTGGATCAGCTGTGTGATCTGTGTTAATGGTGTGAAGGTCTGAGTTATGAGGTTGGGGGGGGGAGGTTTGAAATGGTGCCCAGTGTCTGAATGTAACCTGAGATGTGGAGTACAGTGGGCAGCGTGTACGACGGGGGGGATTTAAAGAATTCACTTATAGCCGTGGTCCAATTAGAAAGTTGTCTTGTGGGTTTTTTTCTTTTTGCTAGGAGGGGGAGTCGGGTCTGAGTTTCTTTAGTAAGCTACGTTCCTGCATCAGAGCCATCAGATGTTTGTTGGACTCGAGGTGGGAGAGAACAAAATCCAAGGATTTGTTAGTTTGTTTTTAAGGCGGTATCATTATAAAGCCTCTCGGCTGCCCTAGATAAATATGCTCACCTCTGCAAATGCTTTGGAGACGCAGCTGAACTTGCTCGACCCTGATCTAGTCACTGTTGAAAGGCAGTTGATTGCTCTGGTATTTAAGCCACGATAAGCCTCCAAGCACTTGCACCCAGTGCGCTTACATCCAGGCTGTAATATCGTTCGATGGTGACCTGCAAGAAGAACTGTGACGTGTGAGGAGATAATAGAATACATTTCAGGTGGGAGGAGCCTGCTGATTGTGGCGTTAATGTCATTTTGATGACCAGACGTGATGGGGGTGGGGGGGGAGCAGAGTGAGGCAGGTTGAGTTGAATTAAACAGTAGATGTGTTTTTAACAGCAAACTGCTGAACGCCCTCTTGACTCTTGGACACCTCTCGTTCTCGCTTTGCGCCTCCGTTTGTTTCTTTTTCCACGTTACTCGGCAACTTCTGCAACACAGCATTTTGTCCTTTGCCTGGAAATGGTGGTTTATTACAGAGACAGGCTTGTCTTTAAACTTTAATTTCTATCACCCGGGTTATAAACGGCGCTCTTAAAAGTCAAGATTGCGACCGTGGCTGCCAGCTTTTTGTCCAAACAGCAAAATGGACAACATCAAATAAGCTTCCAAACATGGAGAACACTCAATTCTGTTTGATTCAAGTAGCCTCCATGTTGCTAGCCGTTCTATGAGCCGCCTTGACTGTGATCGAATGTTTTACACGCTATAACCTCAGTTTTTCATGGTCTGTTTATATCTAAAAAATTTATGATCCGTTTTTTTTTTGGTTTTTGTAGCAACAACACTTTATGGTGTTCTCTGGAGGAGCCAAACATCGTCAACGCCAAAGAGTTTGAGGACCTTTTTTCCAAGGCCACGCTGCAACCGAAGAAGAAGCCGCTGTCGGACACGTATGAGAAGAAAGCCAAAACTAAGAAGGTAGCATCATTGGGCTCCACTCACTCCCCGGCTTGGGTTGTATTGACTTTGGGCGCTGTGTTGAAAGCTTAATTCATCACTTTATTCTTTTGCACGTGGTTATCTTGCACGTTTTGCCAGCTGAGGGCAGGCTTTTTCTTTCATTTTTTTCATCTAGCTTTGTTTAATAGAGGCTTTCTGTCTGCCGTCATCTTCACTCGTAAATCCAAGGAAGAAATAACAAAAGGAGGGAAAAAAATTGATCGCGAGCCTCATCAAGCCCTCCTCCAGATTGTTGTCTGTAGTTGCCAGGTCCTACACTGGCTATCAAGTTCACTCCCTTATGTGTGTGTTGGTGTGTGCTTTTCTCCCCCCTATGATCGAGTTCTGCAGTGTGGTGTAACCAGGGCTTCAGGATTATGCTTTTTCCCTTTTGTGCAAGGTAAATTTTTCAAATCAAGAACAAAAAATCAACACAGATGTGCTTTCTGCCCAATTGATCCGCTATTCCCTCTACCCCACCAAAGACTCCTCGATGCCGTCGTGTTAAATCCTGCAACTCTGCACCTCTCTCTCTCTCGCAGCCAGCGCTGCGTCAGCGTCCCGGCCGCCTCGCGGTCCCTGCCAAGGCGTCCGAGCAGTTAAAAATCAGCCGCTGCCCCAGACTTTAACCTCTAAATCCATACACGTCCCCTTTTCTGATCAATTTGTTAAGGCTCCACTCGGCTCCAGAGGGCCAGAACGTGTATGTGTGTGTCCATCCCAAGATCTCCCGATTCAGTCGGGTCACTCAGACTGTCCAACATTTGATCCAACACAGACAGCCACATCCAGACACAGATCTCGCCAACTGTGTCCTGTCTGGGCTTACATCACTCTAAAGGAGGTTTGGCCCCCATTAATAACAACATGTTGAAACAAATTCATAACAATCAAAAAAATCCCATGTCCAACATAACACTTGTCCCCTCCCCCCGGTATTTGAAAGAAGGACCTTTGTGCTACACCGGCTGGGTTTGTTATCTGTGTTTAGACTTTTTGTTCTCAGTACTGTGGTTTTATTTAATTTTACTTTATGCAGTTATTTCTGGGGTTAAAGGGGGAATTGTTTCCGGCTGCCTTGACGTTCAGCTCACTGGAAAGGTCATCGGAATAATAGAAACTTGTTTACTTAATTTTCTATCCCTGAAAGTTTATACTCGGAGTGACTGGAGGGGAAATAATTTGCGAGGGAGATCATCTAAATAATAACCAGCAGATGATGGTTTCCAAGAAGTTCAGCTGGTTAAAGTACAGGAAAGAAAGGAAAGCGGGCCACATCTTTTTGGGAAGCTGGGGAGTAAGGGAAAACAGTATAACAGAAGATTAGCTGCTTCTGAGCGGAAGGAGGAAAGAAAATGGATAAGGATATCTTAGATGGTGCAAAAGAGAACGCTATAGGCCCCCCAGCAACTGCAGAGTATAAAAGTACACGTTGTTTACTTGTTGTCTGAAGTCCTGCAGTACTGAAACAGAGGCAGGCTCACAACCTCCAGGATATTTGGATGACATTGTAGCATTAGTCATGTTACATTAAGTGATACATGTGATTCACAGGCAAGTATTTTTGGCTCATGAGTTGCATCTGCTTAGACTTCTATGAGAGGATGTCACACTGTTTCAATTCCTTCGGGGTGCAAAGGAATAGGGCTTCCACAATTTTCATTGCGTCATCTTTCCACCTAGTTTTGTGAGCGCACCGTCATAGTCCTGGTTGCAAGCGGTTGGATTTTATCAGTTATTCTGAAGCTTAATAAATGACAGGAAGTGGCTAAATAATCTATGCAAATGTTAGACTGTAGTGATGCGTTTGAATCACAGAACAGAAATAAAGTATTCGAATAACTTGCTAAGAAAATTCATATGAGAAGCTAAGCTACTACTTGACCTGCTGTGCAAAAGTCTCGAGCCATTATTCAGTTATTGGGGAAAAAATGGGAAATGGGTGCAGCAATTATTAAACTGTGCAAACATGCATGGAAATACAATTTCTAAGGCAAAAACAGTTTATACTTTAAAGTCAATATTTTTGCTGTGACCACCTTTATTCTTTAACAGAGGCTGAACTCTTTCAGCTTTCTTATCATTTCTGTGAGTAGTCTTCAGGAGTAGTTCTCCAGGCTTCTTGAAGGACATTCAGGGCTCTTCTGTGGATGTTGGCTGCCTTTTGTTCCGTTCTGTCAACATGATCCCACCCTGCTTCAGTAACGTTGAGATCCACTGGCTAAAATTCTGTAGAAGAGATCAAGAAACTTCATGCGCAGTGGGACATGCTTCCTTTTTTTGATTGTCTGTCTTCCTGTAAGCTTCTGGCAGCGCTGCACCTTCACCTCCCTCTAAGTTGTAGGAGGTTTGTTAATAAATCTGTCTTGTTCTGTAGTTTTCGCAAAAATCATTCTCCCCATGTGGTTCTTTAAACACACTCGGAAGCTTTATAAATGTCTGCCCAGAACAGAGATTGAAGCACGACTGTTGAAAAGACTCTTTTATTCTGGAGGTTCTGATTGGACAGGGATGTAGGTGATAGCTTCTCAGTTTGGCGTGACGTCTTCCTCTGCGCAATACCGGCTGACACACATGTGGGCTACCTGCCTCCCATCTGTCAGCACACTCATTTTCAGCCAACGTTGCCAGCGAATCTGGTTCCGTATCTGTATTAAGGAGTCTTTGTTTGTCTCCATTTGTGTGTTTCTGCGTATGTTTTTATTTGCCCGCTTGCTTGAACACACCTGTGTGGTGACGGCACGTCCCCCGCAAGTCATTATGCACTTGCTCAGAAAGTGTTGCCAGAACATGCTAACACCACAGCCCCGGGGGCTGTGGACGGCGAGAGGAGATGAGTGGGTGGGAAAGGAATGTGTGTGTACATTATGCATATGAGCCACTTCCCCGTTTTCCAGCAACTGCACACGCCAAAAGTTGAAACTCGGGGGATGCAGGCGATGCCTACATGAGTGAGTTAATCTTTATCATGTGTGCCATAGAAAAATCAAAGCTCTTGTTTACTCTGGAGCTCGTCTCTCTGCGCCGATTAGCATATCAAAGCTGAGGAGACGACGTAGAGGGGAGCTCTCTCACCGGGGAAGACGGGACCGGGGGTATAATTGCACGCATGTGGCTTCACCCCGATGGCTGGTGGAGGCGATAAAGTATGGGCACCGGGGGAGCAGGCGATGGGCACGTCGGTGCATTTTTGAGGATCGAGGAGGGGAGGGAGGAATGATGATGATGATGATGAGGGAATATTCCGGTTAAATATGCCGGTGTGTGCGTGTACAAATATGCACATTAGTAAACACAAAAACTGAGGTCTCTTTTATGCACATAAATCAGAGCTCTATCAAGTTTATACAAACAGCAGCTTTACGGGTTTATGGCAATAACTTATGAGCAATCGTACTACGTTTATTAAAGACATATTTGAAGTCGTGGCTATGACGTGGGAGAGTGGGCGTAAGATTAACACTTCTGGGCGAGACTGGGGTTGCTGAGTGTATCGCAATTGGTTATTGATGGGAAGTCTCGAACCAGTTGTTATTGTAACATTTGCCTGGGTGATTTCAGACAGATAGTCAGAGAGACATCACCGCGGAGCAGGCCGCTCGCTCAGACGTGGCTGTGTAAACTATCCGTTCGGCTCGGATTCTGCATCACCCAGGCCGCATCGCCTAACACCGGCCACCTGCTTCAGCTCAAGGCTCTGACATCTCAGTGTCTCCTTCCATGATTTTGTTTATTTTCTTAGACCCCCCCCCCCCCCCCTTCTTCCTCTTTCTCTTGACTCGTCTCCGTTACTCGAGCGTCCTCAGCCGTGTCGGGTCAGTTCTCTTGTTCTCCACCGGAGGGAGCCATTAGCTATTGGTGTCTACCTGTCTCAGCATCAGCATCTCCCGGCTCTCTCCACCTACCCCGAGCTGTTTGCGTGTCTCGAGGCAAGCATCCAACATCACTTGTCTTTTCTCATTAACTTAACTGTTTCGGCTAATTGGCGACTTCTGCAAAGGTTCCTCGCCGCTTTTAGTGCGGCCCATCCAGAGTGGTTAATTAGAGGTGTTGGGAAAGCCTGGTACTCAGCCGTCTCATAGTCCCCGGTGTAGGAGATCCCTAGTGATCCAGGTAATAGAGCTGGAAGCAGCATGGCACCCACTAACGCCCTGTAATGCAATACCAACTTCTAAGGCTTCTGCTCTCCAGCTCCCACTGGACAGCCCAGTAGCCGACAACACCATAATACCTAATGAAGAAGCCTGACACATTAACTTTTAGAGCGGGGCTTTACCTTGCCAAAACTTTCTCTGGTTTTACGGCTAATTCAGTCATAAGTAATTGTGACCATGTGTAGGCACAAATAAAAATCCTGTGAATTTATAGTTTGTTATAAAAGCACTGCTTCTCTTTGCCGTGCTCTTCGAGACTGTCCTTTTATGGTGCCACTGTTTGCCTTTGTACTTTCACTGCGACTTGATATTTTTTGATTATATCTCGCACGTGTTTTCTGGTAAACTTTGGAGGAGGTGCTTTTCCTAACGTTCGCTTTCTCATTAATGTAACTTGACAAAGAGGGTCCCGGCTATGTGTGTGCGCGCGCCACATTTCCCGGTAGTTTGCGTCACGATGATGGGTTATCACAATTAGTGCTGATTAGTTCGGTCATTTGGGTCAATCCCGGGTGATTCGCCGACTGCTGGGACTAACTGGGGCTTCGGGCGCTCTGTCTCGCTGGTCGTCCGTCACCTGCCAACGAGGGGAACTGGTGAATTTAACCCACCCTCTCGCTGCTCGAATGAACTTTTTATTCACCGTCTGTTCCTCAGGTTATTTGATGTCACATTTTGAATAATGAGGGATGATTTGCGTAAATGTCATGTTAAGCTAAAAAATTTCATTTTTCTATAACCCATATTTCATATTTGAATCCCCCCACCCCACCCCCAACTCTCTCCATACTTTATAATGCAAATTATTTTGTGGTTTGTTTGGTTTTTTTCTTTCTCCCCAGATTATCAAGCTGCTGGACGGGAAGCGTTCCCAGGCAGTTGGCATCCTGATATCAAGCCTGCATCTGGAGATGAAGGACATTCAGCAAGGTGAAAAAATCTTTTCCAGCGTCATCTAGAAGCTTGCAAACACTACACTATTTTCCTGCCTTTCACAGAACAAACTCGTATTCCGATTCAGCTGCGATAAACTACATTTACTCTCCTCTTCACCATTAAAGTGAGCAGGACTCCTGAGGAGATGCAGATGGAGTTATTTTTAGAGATGAGATAGTGAACTCTGCAGCAGAGGATAATTTCCAGTGTCTTGACAGCTACTAATTTGTAACTCCAGACACTTTTTTTCTGGATTAATTTGTTTCAAGTGGAAAGTGGATGATTTTTCCAGTTACCACTGTGGGAAAGAAAATGCCTCAATTTGTCAAACTGTGAGACGGCCACGTCGCGATGAAAGCAGCCTTTCGCTTTTTCTGACAGGCCTCCTGTGCTGGTTAAAGTCAAATTGCCATCTCCTTCATTTTAAGAGCTGAATAGATTGATTGCATTCTTGACTGTTCTGTGGAAAATGCACGCATACATGTGCATGTCTAAAGTCCCTGCATGGGTGAGTAAACGCATAGTATGTGTGTTGGGGACATCATAGGTGGGCCAGGAATTAGTCCGGCCCTGGGACTGTGGCGGAGAATGGCTGCCGCCTGCTTGTCTGAGCATGCGGCCAGCAGATCTGTTTATTGTAGCCAGTGACGGTTTCCACAAGCCTAATGGGACTGACACCCCACTAATGATCTAAGCATGTACAAAACCACGTTCCACAGTTAGCAGACACTGCGCTACCACATAAAACCAACTCAAAACACAAGCCAGAAAAGCGGATACACCAGGACAACCATCCTGTTTCGATTTCTTTTTCTCCCCCCTTTCAGTTCAGTTTCTCTTCTGTTCCAGTGTCAGTTTGGTAAAAAAAGGCCGGCTCACACCCAGCGTGAGGCTGCTTCCTTGTGCTTTAATGGGAGGTGTATGCGAAATGGACAATTTGAATTTGACAATGAAGGACAGCACCTTAATAAGCACTTCTGAGGGCGCTAGTCCCTTGCTTCGCCTGCTTGCCTCCCCTTTGTTGCCAAATTAAAAGGACATGGTACATGTAATGTAATTACAGCTACTAGGGAGGGAGAGAGTGGGAAGCAGGGAACTAGAGAAGGCAGCGCTCGGGTTAAGAGCAGGGGGGGGTCAAATGCACCCGTGGAAGTGACTGGGCGACCTCAA
>NW_005187524.1:1117681-1161752 GCF_000239375.1 Pundamilia nyererei
CACACACACACATACACGAGTGAAAAGTGGAAGGAGAGGGTGTGAAGCCGTTGGCAGGCACGCTTTGATCTGTCGGTGTGGAGAGATATCCGGCTCCCCTCGGATCAGAGTGCTCCTGTGCACACTGAAGCAGGCCCCCCTTTGGTGGGTGATTGACGGCTGCGTGGCTGAGGGACTGAATAATCCACTCTAATAAGATGTAGGAAATGGACCTCCAGCGTTTTCTCTGATCCAGACGCCGGGACCACATTGACAGCTTCTCTGCAACAGAACAGCTGGGAACCAGAACGCAAATTGTTACCTTGTTAGGTGGAAGTAGTCGCTGGCCAAAATTGTTAACATTACCTGTGCAAGTTTAATACACGAGACATTCAACTGATAAAAAAAGAAAGAAATCTGTTCTAAAGACCTTTTTTTTGTTTTTTTGTTTGGTTTTTAATGTGTTTTGATAATCAGAAGTGCCTTTTTAGTTCCATTGGTTTCAGTATAATTAAGACAAGGACACCAGATTCTGAGCAGCTCACACCAAAATAATCAGGATGAATAAGCAGCCGTGTAGTCCAGCAGAAACATGTAAACTAGATTTTATGATGTTTCTTCTTTTGGGTCAAATAAGTGTCATAAGTTTTGTAAATTTCAGCAGGTTTAGCTGATGTGGTATGTTGTGTAGTTTATGATGGCAAATGTTTGCAAACTTTAGCTTAAATTTGCAGCATAAATTGCTGATATTAGTTTGCGACTGATTGACGCGTGTCCTCTGTGGCCACGGCAACTGAGTAGCGCATTTCAGAGGAGCAGGTCGTGCACAGACCTTCTCGGCTGACAGCGACCAGACAACCATGAGCTGATCCAAAAGCAGTGTTGGCCGTACCCACTTCTACGTGCATCACTAAGCTATAAACCTACGACACGGTCTCTTTCTGTGATCGTTTCCTTTTGCCTTCTGTTTACACACTCGAACGTACAAAAACCTTTTAAACGATTGCCTGTTGCATTCACTTCCTATCTGCTCCGGCATCCTTTGTTTTTCCTTAGTGCACCATCTACTGCCCACCTCAAACTCATTAGTTGGCTGTTGGAGGTTCTAGCTGTGAGCTCTGAGGTTAAGCAGTTTCAGGCTTTCCTTTCTTTGCCGTGCTGATGGGCTTCGTCCCCCAGTTCGCTTGTCCACGACAAGAGGGGGGAAAGGAGCTTCGGCGTACACTCAGCATCTGCGGTCTCAGACTCAAGTGTGCTCAGCCTGGCCACACTCCCAGCTTTACTACCTCAAGCTAATATTGTAAATTAGGTGTATAATTCAGTTAAATGGCAACTGAGTTATGCACTTCACTTGTTTTGTTTTTTTAATGTCATTCTTTGTTTTACTGGTTTGGGAAATCTTTTTCTGCCAAATATGAATATAGGCTCTATAAAGCTGCCACAAATGTAATGTTCCATTATTCAGCCTGTAAGTAAATTAAAGGGCTGTTGTGGGTCTGTTCTTTATAACACCGACTGCTTCTGTTATCTTTTCCAGCTGTTCTTAATGTGGACAATTCTGTGGTGGATTTGGAGACAATTGAGGCTTTATATGAAAACGTAAGTAGCGTGTGTGTGACAAGTTTAAAATAAAACTAGATAACACCTACATCAGGGGAAATTATCATTCGACTTTTCTCTTAAAAAAAATTTTCTGTTAGCTTCATTTTAATGGCGAGATACAGAATATCAATATTTCCCCCACTATAAATGGTGTTACCGAAGCAAATAAGGTTTCTATACAGATGCATCTTAAAATCTTCTCTAACAAAAAGTTGAATCACGTATATTTCATCACAGTATTGAGCCACATCTTTGTAATGACCTTTGCATTGTCTCTCCATAGAGGGCCACCAGTGACGAGATGGAAAAGATAACGAGACATTATGAGACATCCAAAGAAGACGAAGTGAAACTGCTGGACAAACCTGAACAGTAAGATTTTGTTTTGAATCAGCTCTCACCAATTTGATTATGTGTGAAAGGATACAGAGATGTGGAGCTATGGATATCTATCTCAGGGCTTCGTCATTAGTTTCTGCACAAAGTGTGCATTTTTACATAGCCTTTGCGTACGTGCAAAAATGTGCATTAATGGACACTGTTCAGTAGTTTTTGTCAGGGTTAAGCAGTCCAGCCAGTTAACGAGGCCTGGATCCAGCGGTGCCATTCAGCCTGGCCTTCCTATTTCCATGTTTGACCAGAGCTGTCACTATAGCCTCCTGAGTCATCCCTACTCAGTGTCTACCTCCATCAGCAGGGTCTAATCACACAGGATGTTACCACTCCACTCCGCTCCCCTCCGACACTGCACTGTTTACATAAGTCGTCCCGCATCAGGCCAGAGCTACCTTTGATCAGTCTCCGTGCGCCGCTCGCCGCTTTCCTCCACCCGACCCCGCGGACCTTTCAAACCCAGCCGAGCAGCGCGGCTCATGACTAGCAGCTGCCTGCGAACAGCAACGTTGACTCAGTCAGCCTGCGTGGGGAAGCTGGGCCTGCCAAGGACCCAAAATAGTTCTTCCTGTTAGACGTTTTGTTTAATTCTGTCATAACACATCACATCCCATACTCTTCCACCTCCTTCTCATCCTCTCTCTGCCCCTCCTCCCCTTTTGTTTTTCAGGTTTCTCTATGAACTCTCTCAAACTCCGGACTTTGCGAGCCGAGCCCGATGCATCATCTTCCAGTCGGTATTCCTCGACACCGTCTCTTCTATACGTCGCAAGGTGGAGATCATCTCCAACGTCAGCAAAGTAAGAACGTCACGACAACAAACTGCTTAAAAAGTGTCCGCCTACAAGAACTAACCCCAAACAAACTGTGTTTGTCAATGTCAGGAGTTGCTTGATTGCAACAGTTTGCGGGATATAATAGGTCTCGTTCTGGCCTTTGGGAACTATATGAATGGAGGGAACAGGACGAGAGGGCAGGCTGATGGCTTTGGGCTGGAGATCCTCCCCAAGCTAAAGGACGTCAAGAGCCGGGTAAAACCGTTAAAGGCTCTAAAGTCTTATAAAAGTAGAGTAATATCCTAGTGAGCTGATTCATGCCCTTTATCTTAATTGTCTGTTTTGCTGTTTTCTTTCTTCAGGACAATCGCATGAACTTGGTGGATTACGTGGTTTTATACTACTTGCGTAATTTTGATGAGGTAAATTAATCATTTTAAAAAAAATAAAGTTTAACAGCTTTTAAATGTCTCCTAAGTAACACGTTGCTTCATTATTGCAGCATGCTGGTACGGAAAAGAGTGTGTTCCCTCTGCCAGAGCCACAGAACGTCTTCCAGGCTTCTCAGGTTAAGTTTGATGACCTCGCCAAAGACCTCCGAAAACTCAAGAAAGATCTGACCGGTACGACGTGCCCCACTCCTATAAGCGGGTTCATTTCTACCACATTGAATTTATTGCTTAGGTTATCTTTGTTCCCCAGTAAATCAGTCAGCGTAATTGTATACATTACCATCTTTCACCAGGGCAGTTTAAATGTAAATGCACATCCCGTGGACTCTCCCCTCCCTCTGCAGGGAGGTTTCTGGGTTTATTCAGGACCTCGAATGGCCCGAGGGAGCCTTTCCCAATTCCCAGATATTGTATCTTAACAACCGTGTCATCATAACACGACGGGCTTTCCTGTTACAGGACTAGTGGCAAGACATTTGGCATCTCTATATCTTTGTCTGTGCAGCATTTAAAGCGAGAGTAAAACCCAAAAAACAAATTCCAGGTCACTGAGGATACATCAGAGGGACAATAGGGGGATTAAAAATTAAATACACTTTTGATGTTCTGTGCTGGTAGTGTCCTGGGCGCCGAGCCACTCAGTAACCCAGCCAAGCAGCCAGTTAGTCTTGGCCAGGGCCACACGGAGGTTAAAGGCGATGCCCCCCGGTGCCCCTTGTGTCTGTCGTTATTTAAATCAACCAATAATACGGCATATGAAAGCAATTAGATATGCTCCACAGCTCTCCCCTGCGTCTTTCAGATTGCTGTTAAAGCCCTCTCCTCTCTGACCCGAGGGAAAAATACAAAGAGTCTACTAAAGTACCCAGACCCACCTCAAGCTGTCACTCATTTATTAGGAAAAATGGAAGACCTGAAGACAATAAATGCAACACGAGGGCCTTCGCATTTGATCTCTGCTGCAACGCAGTCTGGCACAGTAGTCCTTAGGGGTATTTGCATCACAGGGCAAGCCCTGGATTCTGGATGTTTGCTGAGCTCCACCTATGACTCCCACCATTTTTATCCTCTCCAGCCGCCAGGAATAAATATTTATGCCAGGCTATTCTAAACCAGCCAAAAGAAAGCAACTGGTCTTAATTATAAAGCTAACACAGATCACTTCCATCCACATCGAGAGCACTGCCTGACACTGAGAAGCTAACATCGGATCACGCTTTGGTTTACTCGCACTGTTTGATTTTGGCGAGCAGAGCAGCCCACCCCTCAGGTGGTGACTGCAGTGGTCGCCGGTGTCTTGCCCTGCAGCCTTGGGTCAGAGGCGAGGAGTTGTGATGCTGAGAGTGAGAACTTCATCCCTGCTGAGCTTAGTCCACCTCCGTGGGCCATGGGCACATTTAGGATACTGTATGTTTCGGAGCTTTGAGCTGAGTTGCTCCGGAGAGGGCTTGCCGTCCACTTGGCTGCCCTCTTCTTCACTGGCTTGTGCAGAAACATGATCCTCTTTTGATGGGGCTTCCTGTTTGGGAAGAGGGTGATGACCTTTTCTGTGCTGCTCTCAGAGGGAGAGGGATGAGTGAGAGGCCATAAGGACTTAAACCTACTGTAGGACTCGGAGCTCCCAGTCAGACAAACCATGCTGTGGTTAATTTGTGCGTCAGTCTTTAGAACTCGGCACTAAAGATTAAGTTTATCATTAAAATTTGGCACAACTCAAAGTTCTTAAGTCTTCCCAGAATTCCTTTTCCCTTCTCGACCAGCGGCTACCTACTAAAAGATCTCTTTAACGGCCACATAATTGAACCAGACAGATGGGAAGGGATGCAACCAAATGAAATGGGATCAAATAAAAAGAAACAGTCAGAGCTCATTTGCTGCTCAGGGGAGTTTAGTGTTTCACAGAAGTCCCGGCCTAGGTTAGGCATTCATCACTGTGGCAAATCAGACAGTGTCCCGATTTTAAATGGCCTTTTAATGTCAGGTTCAGGCTGGGCCTTTAGCCTGAGGCCTGTTTTACGATGGAGCCTCAGCTTGGAACAGAATGAGTGAATTCTGTTGACCAAACAAGGCAAAAATTACTCTAAAATCGGATCCTTTTTTATGTTGGTTGATTTGTTGCAAGTAATCGTGCAATTTTCTAGCTTTTTGAATACGAATAAATTTGTCAGCACATTGCAGAATGGCTGCATAGACCCGGATAACCCCAGGTCCATATGTCACATACCCAAAGAGCTAAAAAATGGATGGATGCATTTGAAATGTAAAGTTTGTCTATATCTGTAAAGATATAGACAAAAGCACCTTTTCCTTTTAATGCATCTTGAAGCCATATTTCAGTGCTGCTGCTGATATTCAAAGTCCCGCCTGAAGCTTCTACCTGTCAGTGCTGTATTTCCAGCAAAAAAGGGAGAAGAGTTGTAGTTGGGTGGATATGAGTTGATTTATGAGGGATGGAAAGGAGAGAGAACGCCTCACCCTACGGCAGTCTCCTGGCTGGCCTTGCTGAGAGGTGATAGCATTTTTCATCCCATAGAAAGGAGAGCTGGATACTGACAGACCACTGGAACTAAAGATAATTGGAGATCAGTGAGAGAATTCACTTTCCAGGTATAAATAACTAGAATGTGCCACGGCTGGAGCACTGGACTGGTTTAACCTCCTGGGGGGAAAAAAGAGTGCAGCAAAGTTTATGAAGTTCACTGTTACATTCTGAATATAACTTACATTAAAATATTTTAAAAAGTTAAAATGTTCTGAGGAGGCTTTTTATCTTTTCTCTCGTTTACTGTGCGTCTCCTCGTCTCATTTGTTTGCTTCCTCATGAACCAGAGCTTCACAAATGGGAGGTAGTGGAGTGTAATGGGCACATTTGTGAGACCGAGCCATCCATCAAACAGCCATGGTTGAGATCTTGTGGTGTTCCGCAGAGTCTCCGTCCACTCGTAGGCTTTGTCTTTAAGTCGACTTTCCGTAGTCGTGAATTGTCCTGGCTGGCTGCGATTTCCTGGTAGCTTCAGCGGGGGCTCTTGCTTACAACAGTAAAAATCATAAGTACATGTTAACATCAAAAGCTCCCATTTTCCAAACCACGCAGGGTTGGAAAATGGAGCAAAAGTCTGTCTTTCTGTTTGTTTTTCTTCCCACTTAACCCCATCACCACCACCCAATTATTTTTTTTCAATATTTCTGTTTTTTAAACGCACAATTGTTGGCCCATTACCTCATATTATGCAAGTCTCACATTTACATATAATGGATTCAACAGTGTCTCCTTAGAAATGCATGTTTTTGTAAGTGTTGCTCGAGTGTCTCAGGAAGTCGGCTCCGTTAACTCTGTTCATCCTCCTCGTTGCTGTACCTGTGACTCTTTGGCTTTGTTCATGCATGTTCTTAAAATATTGCTGCTTTTTTTTTTTTTACTACTTTTTGCTGCTTAAACATTGTCCACCAAAGTCTTAGAAGCAAATCACAATAAAAATAAAAAATACAGCAATGCATAAAACCAGTGCTCTCTGATCAGTGATGTGGGAACTGGGATTTAAAGGGCAGAGCTGTTGTCTGGACAGAGAGCCCAACAAAGCAAAGAGCAAAAATCCTGTTTTTATGTTCTACTACATCCTCCCAATGTTGGCTCTGTAAATTGTGTATGGTGCGCATGTATATATGCAGTACCTCTGATGGTAATTTACATTATTATTATTTAAATTTAATTAGTTTATTCAGCGTCCTTTTAAATGAGAAGTCTTATTTAAGAAGATATTATTAGGTACACCTATAAGAAACCATTTAAAGTACATTAAATAGGTGCTGTAAATTTCAGTGCGTACTTTAAAATAAAATTCTTTCATTATACTTTTTTACTAAAGATTAAAAAATGCATTTGTAATGCAAGAAGACTATTAATTGACATTAATTTACAGAGCTGATTAAGTCGTCTATTACTCCATTATCTTACAAAAACAACTTGCATGCAAACATTAAGATTAGTTTTTTTACTTGAGCCTAATTTTTGTACGTATTTGCGATTCGCTCACTTACACTCACGTTACCATTAACAGAAGTTTGGCTTTATTCTTCTGGCCTGATGGCGTCAGTCATTTGCTTGCAGGAGAGTCCTCCTCCTGAATGCACTTTTTTCCAAAAAATGTATTATCACTCCAAGACAATGTCTCAAACCCGAGCCCTGGGCTTTTATTCTTTACAGCTGTTGTGTTTTTGTGGGCTTCCTCCTTGCGGCCTTTGCTGTCTGGACCACATTTGGAAGCGAGCCGCCTCTAAATTGTAGACTTGCTGTTTTGAACACTTTTTTTTAATGGGTCTTTTTGAGTCGGGGGATTTTTGTTAAGGAAACGTGGTTTGTCCAAACAGGATATTTTGGTTGTCATGTTTGTGTGCTTGCTGAGTTCTGTCTTTTTATTTGAATAACTGCTGGCTCCCACTTTTAAATAGAGCCCTGGATTCCAGAACGAGCGGCTGTTGACGTAGTTGCGTCTCAGTTTTAATGCTGGGATGTCGTGCTTCCTGTCTCGTTTAATAAGACACCCAGTAAATAAAACCAAGCAATAGAGCGGGTTTACCGGACTACAGGTGCGGCAGCTCCGCATGCAAACGCACGAGAGCCAAACTGAGATGTTAAAGCGGCGACACAGTGAAGTTAGACTGCGGCCAGACCTGTTAATGCTCTTGTTCTGTTGCAGAACTATTTAGCTATGCTGTCATAAGCAAGTTTAGGTATTTATTGCTGCCATTAATGACTTACAGGTTGAAGGATTGTGCAAAGGTCTTTTTGCCAGGCGTCTATGTGTGTGTAGTTACAGTTGAGAGGAAATGGGGAAAGGTTCGGCTGGAACACGCTCACTCACGGCTGTTTCCTCTGAACTTGTGTGAGTTGGATCATTTGGCACGGCAGAGGGGGGGGGCATCCACAAACAGCAAACACATCTGCTCCGCTCACACATGTGTCCAGCGCTGAAGGTAGAATACAAATGAAATGGTCACCATTGTGTAAACTAGTTTTAAATAAACCTCGACAATATGCAAACTGGCATGTGCCTGATGCGTAACTCGAGGCGCGGGGTGGGAAATCTGAGGATGGGTGAGAAAACTAGAGGACAAAAGAAAAGCGCAGCTTTGTGCTTACTGTAAGCACTCGTTTAAGGCCAAACATTACAGGCAAAAACATCTATGCATTACACTCTGAATATTTGTATTTTATAAAGATGAAAAAACGGTGCAATGCATTGCAATCTTTTCAGAGCACTGTTCTAGTGGCATTTACTTTACTTACATGTGCAAAACTTTATTATAAAAAATGTTGTTCCAAGCAAATGTAGTGTAAAGTTTTTTATTTAATGTCTGTCAGTTCATTTTTTTATCCTGATTACCAGGAATCAGAACTCCTTTTAGATCCTTGTCTTAAAATGAGAGGATACAAAAAAAACTCATAGAAACACAAGCTGAATAAATTTCAGCCCTGAATGATAGACACACTTTAACTTTATTCGTCTCACTTTAGGCCCTTCTTTCATCTCTTTTTTCTTTCTTTGTTCTTTCCTTCTTCTAGCGTGTGAGAAGGATGTGCAGAAAGTCTGCGCTAACTCATCAGAAGAACACCTGCAGCCTTTCAAGGACAAGATGGAGGGATTCGTCTGTGCTGGTGGGTGAAGTTAACATGTTCCTGTTTATCTAAAACAAGGAAAGAAATGTTCCTTATTTTTCTTCTCTTTGTAGTTTTACTCTTAAGTGCCATGATCATGTAAATACGTGTGTTTTTTCTGAGGAATGTCTCATTTCACATGGCTGCTTTTACCTATAAGAATCCTCCAAAAATAATGTCCACAGTCTTCATTATCAACACTAAATATTTGCCAAAACAGAACACAAAGATTACTATTTAAATTAGTACAATTACTATTGTGATGTGCGTGTAAACCTTGGCTTTCCTTTCCAAATGTTCAGCAGTAACCATTTCCTGCTGCTGTTAAATTAAGATGAGGGATACGTTGTTTAATCTTTCCCGCTCCCTTTAAATGACACTGAAGTCCTTTCCCTCCGATAGCCATAATGGGTGTTTGCCCTCACTCGTGCTCATGAGTGGGCCTGGCTCATGTGAAGGTGTTTTAAAAAATAAAACAATCATTTGGAGAGATGATTTACAACCAGTGAGATGGCTGCAAAACCGAGCTCCGGGAGACAGAAAGGCCCCGTTTTCACCCTGACACACAGCATGAGTCCTTTTTAAAACGGGGAGCTGTAATTACGTTTTGTTTTTTGGGGGTTTTTGCTACGTCAGACAGTCAGCTCGTTGGTAGAGAACCCGTCTCCTGGTGAACATGGGTGTTTTTGTTCTTGCTGAGAAGGGGCGTCTCGGTGCCCTGTAAGACAGCATGAGGACAGGAGTCTACAGGCCTGTAGAAGAGATCACGTTGCGTTTAACATGGGTCCTATGTACTCGTGGGTTCCATAAAGCTGGCAGGACATCCTTAGCTGTGGCCTAATAAAGCCGACTCGCCTCGGTGGATCACTCTTAGGGACCAGGAGCAGATCTGCACTGACAAACTCGGACCATCTTGTCTCCTTTCTGACCCACGCATTAGCAAAGTCCTCTAGTGTTCGCTTGTCAAACTCATTTTACACAATGGGCCACATATAGCTCACTTAAGTGGGCCGAAGCAGTAAAACTCCACTTTTTGACGGTGTAAAGAGTTTAACTGCACATTTTAATGCTTCAGATTTCTTAATATAAGAATAAGCTGTGCAATTTCATCAAACCAAATTCTGCTGTAAATAAAATAAATCTCTCAGCACGACTCTTCAAGCTTAGAAATGACAAAATTAATGTGTAAAACTGCAGAAATAGTTCTGGTATATTATTGCACAAACTATGCTGGAATTGTATTAATTTCCAGAACATTTATTATGGTATTCACTGTGGATCCACTTAAAAACAACATAAGTTTCTACAGTAGATGGTGAAAAAACGGAAACTGTTTTGTCATTAAGTGGTTCATTAATCATTACTTAATTACTTTGGCATAGTATAAATGTCTGTGTGGGAGGTCTTTATCAGTAGAAAAAGATGTAAAACTAAAAAGTCCAAAATGTATACCCCCCTCCACATTTCCCGAGGCTATCCAGTGGATCGGAGTGGAGCTAATGTTTGATATCCCTGCTTTAGGGTGATGAGAATTCCTGGAAATGACCCAAAAAGCAAAGTGTAGGGAATTCCACCACATCTGATTTAAACCACTTTCACTAACTGAAGTGAGGCAACAGTGGTAGCTTTAATATTGTGATCACATCCTTAGGCCTGGTGGTGCCTGCATAAATGGATACTGTGGTTCTAGAAACTGAGCAGTGAGCCAGCTGAGCCCTCGTGTCTCAAAGGCTTTCTACCTGAACGGCAGTATGTAACCATAATTACGAGACTTCCATTAAAAATAATGTATCCTGTAACCTTATCCTCTGGAATTTGCTTGTTCTTTTATTTTAATTTCTCCGTCATATGTCCAACCTTAAATTTTATATCTATTTCATCCTGTATACTGATTTTCTGGAATACGCTTCTGTTTGTTTCCTTTGTTTAATCTTAAAATAAAAATCCAGGTAACGCTTTTTCTTTTTAAACACATCTAATCAACCACTTTTTTTTTTCTTTGCCGTTTTATTGGACGCTCTTTGAAACCTCTGGGGATTCTGACACTGGCATATTTTTCATGTTGAATATACACCGTGACTAATTGAAAACAAATTCCTGCGCCTTTTTTCGTTTTTTTATCTTCACCGTCTCTCCTCAGAAAATGCGTGCGTATCATCACCTCCTCGCGCTTCCTTTGTTGTTAGTGAGTCAGTAACCAAAACTCCACTCGCTCAGACTGCCTGTGAATTACGTAGATGAAGTGAAATTTGCGCTTAACAACTGTCCAAGGAGCCACTTCTAATCTAAAGTCTTTGAGATGTGTCTCTGTTCTGTTAGAGGAGTTGTTCGGGGGTGAAAAGGGGTGTTTGGTTTGTTTTTATATCTCCAGCATCCCCTCTCAGACTGCTCTACATCTCTTTGTCATCTGGCTGCGAGGTAAAGCGGCAGTTTGGAAAAGTGTGTCAGAGTTTTAAAGCCTCGCTTTATTGTCCTTCTCAGCATGCGCGTCTCATAACTTTCTAGTTAGCGACTAGTGGTTTCATGTTTGCACGGGGGAGCGGAGGAAGAGAAACTTCACACATCCTCTCCCTCTCTGAGCCAATCTCTCTCTCGCTCTCCCTGAACCCTCCCTCCCGACTCCTGTGCCACCTCTGCAAAGTCGCACCAGAGGGGTACCTCAGGCGCCAGCCTGACCCCCACTGAGACTAACGCCATTGGTCACGGCCCCACTCCTCTCCCCCCCACCACCTCCCTTTATCCCAGACATTGCCACCCCCCCTTCATTAGGTTTACCTTAACCCTCTTGCCCACATACATGTTTAAAAAAAAAAAAAAAAAAGAGAGAGAGAGATGAAAAGTAAACCGGGTGGTTGATCGAAGGCTTTAGTTCACCTTCTCCCAGAAGACCCCCAAACCTGCCTTTGAACAATTTTTTGGAGACTTCCCCCTCTTAAATCTTCAAGTAGGAAAGGTCCCCCATCATTGTAAAAAGGATGAATCTGGAAAAATGCTATAAATCTGAGATCACAGGCACTCTCTGGCCCTAGATAAATTCTTGCACCTCGGCCTGGCCCGCCGCACACATCTGCCTTGCATTTAGACACTTTTACATGGCAGGAGTCCACAGGAGCCTCCAGTTCCCAAGCCTCTCCGCTCAGCCCTCCACCCCGGCTTCAGCACTGCATCGACAACACACACACAGACACGCACACCTCAGCAAACGGACCACCATCCTGAGGCTGAGGTGAGGATTCGCTCTCGTGGGGACTCGCGTGCACAAACACACAGAAGTAATGTCAGACTTTACAAAGTGCTTAACAGTTGCTTGGATAACATGCTCACTGTCAGTGACATCTCAACCCCCACAGCCCTTCTTCTTCTCCCCTCAGCTTTGAGGATGATTAATGAACACAGCGCCCCCCTCTGGAGTCCGCTTTTAATGAAACATTTGGTTAGCAGTGTCTACACAAGCCTCATATTTTGCCCCATGACCTGTCTGAATGTTTTCTTTCTGTGTTTTTTGCAGCTCAAAAGGAGCATTCTGCTGAAGAGGACCAACTTAATGCAGCACAGAAGAGGTGGGAAATGCACTGTAACAGCTACAAGCTAATAAATGTTGGAGGAAAAGTTACACTGGAACAAACAAAAAATCATATTTTCCCATCAACACAGGGAAGTTTGCCAAGTGTTAGTGATTGCAGGCGCCACACAGCTGTGAGTAATGTAGCAAACCTCAATATGAGGAGATAAAGTTTGTGGTATCTGATAACTAATGCTTTCTATGCATATAGCTGTATGCACATATTAAGGATTCTGCAAAGATGCACCAGTCTCGGCACGTAAGCACTTTGATGAGTGAGGCGGCCATTCGTTGGACAGGTATAAGATGATGCATATTTCACATTTATTGTTGAAGATTGGGCACACATTCATACGTGCACAAGGAGAGATTATTTGAGTTATTTATCTTTAAGACAGTTAAGCAACATGTCTTGGGCTTATCACCCACGTACTTTCACTGGATCCTCTGTGCTTCCTCCCTTGCAGTTCCAATCATTCTTATCTGCCATGTTTTGTGCAGAAGACTCCTGAGAGTTTTCTGAGAGGCATCAGATTTATAGGCGCGAGACCCACCGGCAGCTGCTGAGCTCGCCGTCCGAGAGAAATCATATCTGGAACGTATCATATTGGAAAAAGATGGTGGAGCAGACAAACAAAGCAAATAGATTATTTTTTACCGTGTTTGGATAGCGAGCGGGATTGTTTGCTTTATATCGTAACTCGCCCGCTTCCAAAATAAATCAAGAAAAGTGCATAAAGGAGAAAGCGAAAGGCTCCGGACGCGAGTAAATGTAAACTATAAACAATTAGAAAGTTGATTGCTTTGGACAACACTATCACTCAGCAAATGGCCCCGAGCTGTTCTGTTTCATGTTGCTGCTTTGAGCCAAGATAATCACCGAGAGAATGGCTACACCTCTCCTCCTCCCCGGCCCCACCCTCGCCATATAGCGATGTTTCTGTTGAACCAGACCAAAACGTGCGCACGCGCGTGCCTTTGTCTGCACCCCCCTTGTGAATGAGTGACACCGCTGTAATGAAGGTGTTGAACTTGGAGGGGAATATTGATCAAAAGGGCCCCGCAGCTGACAGCACCTTTAGCTTTAATGAAGTTTTCCTTTAATTTCATCTAAAGAGGGGGCTGGCTGACTGGTGCTAGGTAGAGCGAGAGGGAGGCAGGGGTCTTTCTCAGGTTCCCACAGAGCCACCTCGTAAAAGTGACACGCCATTGATGAATATGGGCGTCAGAGGGCTCTCTGGGCCCTGGGTGGGCTCTCACATCTGTGCTGGATGAGGGATCCTCACACAAAGGCATAACAGCAGCAGTGTTGAGATTAAGGCTTGTGTTAATAAAAGAAATAGACAACACATCCTTAGTGCTACCTAATACCTCAGTCTAGACCTCATGAGGATTCAGAGTTTAAACGCCTCTGAGTTGAAGCTCGCACGCACACACACACAGCAGGCATCGACTGGGAAATGTGAATTAGGATTTTGACAAGAATTGGGGCTAGATGTCAAACCTGAGCATGATTTCACAGAAGATGTTGCTGTTAACGGTCACCGAGCCTCCATATCGGCCTCGTATGTTTCCGGCTTGTCCTTTGCCCTCTCCCGTCCTCGAGAGCGCAACCTTTCGGAAGCGTCATGAGTACAAGTACATTTCTTCAAATTTGGCACACGGACCCACTTGGCCTCAAATGTGAACCGAGTGCATTTTGTTAATCAAAGTCACTGTGACCTCAGAAAAAAACACATTTTTGGCTGTAATGCAAGAACTCTTGCGGCAATTATGAAACAATTTCAAGCAAATGTCCAGTTGGATGAAGTGATGATGCCATGACATTTTATACCCAAAAGATCAAGGGTCAAGTGGCCAATACTGACCGCTATAACTCAGCAGAGGGCTGGATTATGTCCATATTTCATATTTGGCCTGATACGTAATTGGTGGAAGTTTTTCACCCAGTTCACGGCTCAGGTGGCTGACAGATCTTCTATGTTTCGTGGCTTAAGATGTGTAGAATCTTCTGTCATGGCTACAACGTTGAGCTTTTATTAACCAGGCTTGTGAACACATGTTATTTGTTTCTCTCAGTGACCTAATGTGTCGATACAGTAGACATACAGCAGAACAAGAACAAACAACCCTCATCGGAGAGCAGTCAGATCAATTACTTTGTACATTTTGTTAGATCGCACATCACAATCTGTCCCCTCTCCTTAGACCGTCTCCTGGGATGAGTCACAGCTCGCATTCATTGGTGATGATGGTTCATCTGTTATTTGGACTTTATTGCTTCTTGTCGCTTTTTGTTAAAGGGGGAAAAAGAGATATCTTTCAATATAATATAACCATGTTTGATGCAGGTAATCATTGTCATACTTGCATATACATACATTTTATTAACAGCCATGCAGCTGCATAACAGCTGTCATCAGTCATGAGGTTTTAGTTTGAGTTTCTTTTTTTAATGTAACCTTTATTTAAACAAGATGGTTTTGAGAATTCGCACATATAAAATTATAAACCAAATGTGTCATCGACACACATGCAGTTCTGTGCAGAAACTTTGGCCACCCTCCATCTTTAGGCACTTTGTAAACAGCAGCCTGTTGCAAAAACACATCATTTGCTTTTATTTCTTTAATTTGTGAAAAAGATAAAACAGTTTGACAGACATAAAATAGTATTTGTGCACCACCAACATGGTCATTAGCAAAGAGCTGTTAGCTTAAGTGTGTCGTTAAAAAAATTTTGAGGAAACTCTCAAGGCATTACAAGCATGCCTACATAGAAAAAACAAAGGAACTCTATCAGTAATGGTTTGACCCAGACCGCCACATTATTGAGACAGCGTGGGATCATTTTGATAGAGAATGAAAGAAAAGGTAGATGATATCCAAAGAAGCACTTTGAATGTCCTTCAAGAAGCCTGAAGACTGCTTAAAGAAATGACAAGGAAGCTTCCTGACAGAGGCTGTGGGTTCAAGCTCATTGGAATTGTACAGCAACTGTTTTTGCCCTATATACTGCATTTGCTCCCTAGTATGCCTTTTATACATTAAAAAAAGTCAACAGACTTAATGAAGACCCAATAAAACCACTTAGAGAGTAAACAATCATGTATGCTAGACAGCCTAGACGCCTGAAATGTGATTGGAGCAACAAAAGTTGCAACATTTGAGTCAGCTTAACAGTTAAAATAGCACACACGAAAAGATGCAATGGCTTGTGAGTTTTTAATGAAGTAACTCAAAACTAATTTAGCAAAAATGTTTGGGGTTTTTTTCTCATCTGTCCATAGTGAGCGCTGAAGCCTTTTCCTCAACACGCACTCCTAATTTGTCTGCTTCGTGTTTGGGCTCCACTGAGGTTTTCTGGTTCTGTCCTCAGTTCCGTCTCATTAAGCCTCCCCATCATGCTCAATTTCATTTGGCCCAAGTGCCAACTCTATAGTCATTGTGCAGTTATGGTTTTGCTGCTGTTAGTTGGTATATTACTCTACTCCGTCATTACATATGAAAAGATGGCCTCCGCTTTGTGCCTCTGCTGAATCAGCCAACAACACGGGGTTTACGCCTGTAATCTTTTTGCTGCCAAAACATAGGAATGCAGAGTTGCCTGTCTAAATACTTTGCTGATTCTCACGTCTGTTCATGGTTTTGTAATGGGTCTTTTTTTATAGCTGTCAGTGAGGAATGCTGAGCTGTGGGCGCTGCAGTAAAACCCTCTCACGGCAATGGCATCATAGCGTGGATTACTGACATGTCGTCATATGTGCAAAAGTGAAATCAGCCTGCGATGGCAAAATGAACAAAGGTCCGCTTGATTTTGTTTGTTTTCTAGGTATGTGCGAGAGTGTTTGCATCTGTTTTGAGTGAGGCTTTGTGTATCGGCTTGTTTCTGCTTGCTCATGAGGCTAAAAAGAAAAGCTTGTTGCTCTGATTAAGTGCACGCTTTTGACATGATGACCCAGGGTCAAGAGACGAGCCGGTGGAGAAGAGACCCAGTTCGTCATGCCAGAGCAGACAACAAAGCTGCCTGTGACAGCACGTCTGTTTTGGTCAATCTAAACATCTTGGAACATTTTCTTCTTCTAGCTGCTTCTTTAGATTACAGGATGATCTACAGCGCTCTCCTGTTTTTGTGCATCCCAGCAAAAATGACGCATCACTTGGAAATGGGAAGCAGACTCATGCAAAAACTTTTCTTTCTTTTTTTCCCAACTTGTAGCTGGCCGTCTGGTCACCATATTGTGCACCATTTGACTCCAAGTGAACTTGTCTCAGATTAGCGTCGCACAAAAGCCACCTAGCATCTGGAGGTCAGAGCGTATTTGGGCGTCAGTGGGACAGGAGAGCATCCCTTGAATCATGGCTCCCTTTTATCAACCCCCGTTTTTTTTGTTTTTTTTTTGGACAGGCACAGGCCAGAAAATGTCTTTCATGTTTGGGTTAGAGAAGGGGGAATCTGAAGCAGCAGGCTGCTTTCCTTGCCTCGTGTGTGCCGCTGAGAGCCTTGCGAAGACTTCAGATTTGGTTACAATTGAATTAAGCTGAGGAGCTGGCCTTAAACAGTGTTGTAGCTCAGTGAGTAGAAACACCCTCAAAAATCCAGACTACATTTATTCCTCTGATTTGTCTTTGTGTGTTTATGCGTGCATTCCCGTCTTTGATTTGTCTGCCAGTGAACATGTTTTTGTGGTTGTGAGTTGCATAGTGGCGTGTGTGTGTGTGTGTGTGTGTGTGTGTGTGTCGTGTGTATACTTGTTTAAATGTGTTTCTAGGACCACTATACTTGTAGGGACCAACAGTCACTTGTCGGGACAAAATGCTGAGCTCACAAATTTGAAGGCATGTTTGAGGCTCAAAATATGGTTTTACAGCTGAAGTTACATTTAAGTCATGGTTAGAGTTAGGCATTCATTTCTGGTGGTTAAGGTAGGAGGCTGGGAAAAGCATATGTGAATTTAAAGTCCTCACTAATATGTGAAAACGTACGTGTTTGTGAGAGAGACAGAAGGTGTGTTTGGAGGAATAGGAGCCTGTTCTTGGCTGTCTTCATCTCTTCTGGCAGTCTTCCCATGCAGGCTGTGGAGGTCAATGTGATAATGGAGCCGCCGCTACTGGCTCTCCCCTGTGGCCCAGCAGGGTGGACGCTCTCCTTCCAGCTCTGTTTCTCACCTCTCCTGCTGACTCTAAATCCATCATTTTCTCTCTACATTTTACTATTTTAAACTCTTTTCCTCTCTCGCTCTCTCTGGTTTCACGGGTTTACATACCGTAACTGCCTTGTACTTTCTAATGTTGTTTAAAATCCAGATTAGTTCACAAAAACATACTTTCAGTCAAAATCTGAGATTATTTATGTGTGATAAGACAACACTGTTTGAGCCTTTGCTGTGTTTCCACCCCTCCCTACAGTTTCCAGGACGTGGTGAACTACTTTGGTGTTAAGCCAAAGTCCGGGGAGAAAGAAGTAGCTCCGAGTTACATCTTTATGCTTTGGTACGAATTCTGCAACGATTTCAAGAACACTTGGATACGGCAAAGCAAGAACATCTCCAAGGAGAGGTGAGCTGGTACCACTACTGGGTTAAGTCTCAGAAGAAATCAGGAGAAAGGAGTCAGGAAGGGCGTTATTAGGGTTACTGAATAATCCAACAATCTTTAAAAAAAAAAAGTGACTGAATTTTCCCTGTTTTCTGTGAGTATGCTAGAAATAATCATTCTAAAAAAAACAACTAATGTCAGGAAGGGAATGTAAAACTTTGCAAGACTCAAAACATGATCATTTCAGATTAGACTTCTTTGTTTCTGTCACCTTCGGATTGGTGCTTAACACCTCTGGACATCATGTCAAATTAGCACTAATTGTACAAGGGTGATGTGCAGATGCCGGGTTGTAATTAAAGCAAGGAGGGAGGCCATCAAAGAGGAGGTGAATGGGGGAGTAGCTGAGGCCTTGGTCCTGCAACAGGGGCCTGAATTTATGTTTCCTCTGACCTGAGGCGTAATTGGTAGTGGGCTGGGGGGTTCCAGAAAAAGGACCGGCAAGCGGACAGTGGCCTGTGGTGGTTTAAAGGCTGCGTGTTATTAGAGAACTGATAAACACCGTAGCGATGCTAAGCTCGAAGGAGGCGGTGAGCTCTCGCTGTCCACAGAGACTGTGTGGTCATTTTTATGCCACATTAAGTATCACATGGTTTCCCTGTTTACTAGGTAATCGTGCCGCTTGTTGCTCGCAGCTGATTGTGCTTATGTACATTTAACTTTATTTTAAATACTGTTTGTGATCCCATAAAAAGCCAAGTGTTTGTTTTTTTTAAGGTTGCCTCATTATCTCATCAAGCTGCTGTCATTCTCTGCTCATTCCCACTTAAAGGGCTTTCACTGACCGCAAACTCCAGAGTGGATCAGAGAGAGTGTGTGTTTGTGTGGCTGGGGGGGCACGGCATGGCTCTGTGGTGCCCCAGGAAGATATTTAAATGTCTTGCTCTTATAAACAAATTCACAAGAGTGCAAGGATGAGAGGCTTTGTATTTGATCTGGTTACACTTGGTTCCCAATTGATTTGCAGAAGTTTCATTGTGTACTTCTTTTAACTGTCTGATAATGTTGAGCCTTGCTGGTCTCTTTCTTCTTTCCATAGGTTGAAGGAAGCCCAAGAAAACATCAAGAAGATCACAGCAGAGAAGAGAGTCGAAACCAAGAAGATCAATGCCAACAGTCTGGTGAGAGCTGATCTGTATTCAGAGACCAAATGGAATTTCCCAAAAGCCGCTCTTTCTTGTGTCGCAGCTGAAATCGATGCGCTGAATCTTTTTGTGGTTCTTGCCAACAGAAGGAGAGGCTGCGACAGAAGGAAGCCAGCGTGTCCTCCAGCTGAGCAGAATGATAAGTGGCAGAGCAGAAGAAGCACGGACCGGCGGTGGTGCGCCAGGAAGGGTGCAGGGGCCCATCCATCCTGCAGTTACCACCTGCCTCAGCAGCACTGGACCCTACCCTCTGTTCACCGTACGGACCCACAATAAAACATGGTCAGACTTTTACTACTCCCACTACCGTATCTGTGCCCCACTAACAGCACTGGACATCCCCTCCCCTTCCCCTGTTCTCCACCGCCTTCTCTTCGAGGCTTTTTTGGCACAACCCCAGTTAGCGAAGACGATTGGCCGCCGCAGCCGCAGCGAGGGGAGTCATAAAGGCCAAAGGGTTGACCTCATTCATGCAGCATGGCGTGACCCCTGAGTGCCCAGCTTGTGAAAGGTCTCCAGGGTTCAGCGGGATGCACAGCAGAGCCAGCTGACACATCCACAAGCGTCCTTCTGGACCTCTTCCGAAGCACGAGAAAGTTTCTTTTCCAAACTGTATCAGATGGCGTATGTGTTAAAACGATGCCCCAGCGCGGGCTGTGTTTCTTAGACGTTGTTGTCGACCTACAAACAGATATGGCTTTACTGCAAGTGTCTGCTGGGAAAGAAAAAAATCACTGTTGACAAAACAGATCTCTCACTTGGAGCAGGGAGAAAGAACTTTCTGTGTCTTTCGCTGTAGCGGGTAGCTTTTCATTCACCACGGCTCATTAAAACTCTTGTAAATATGTCATGTAGTAGAACTGGCAGGGACTGTACAGCTTTGGGAAATATGATAGATTATCTATGCTGGGCTTTAAGTGCGGACGAAGACACGTCGTGTAGAAATTGTCTAGAAGTTGAGTGCGTGTTTAAAAGGGGCGGGGGGGCCTATGTGTAAGAATGTGAGGTTTTGCTGTACTGCACCAGACTGACCTCTCCTGGGTGACGGCCAGAGGAGAGCAGAAGCTGGCAACAAATGTGGCCCGGAGCCTCGGCTCACACAAAATTGGACTAAGAAAAAATAATAGTAATAGTTTTGAATGACACAACAGGTTTTGGGCTCACCTGCAGTTTTAAAGAGAACGTGTTAATCCTTCAGTGAATGCTGTACATGACGTTGTCCCAACACAGTTTTAAGCTGCTTGCTTTAGCTGTATGTTGCTGCACGTCGTTTTACCCCCCATGCTGACCGCATGCGTTGTTTTTGCAGCTGTCTTTCACTGTTTTGCACCTCCTTTTCCTACGCAAGAGTAACGTTTCCCGTTAGAAAATGTATAAATGATATTTCTTCATGATGAAATCTTATTTTATTTTTGAACAAATAGAAAAAGTGTAATAAAATCATGCTTTATTTTCACTAATGTAAGATGTAGCTATGCTCCTGTATCACTAAAGAAAATTGTATTTATGTAACAAAGTAATAATTTTATGCCCCCCCTCCCAAAAAGAAAAAAAAAACAGCTTTGTTTTGTATATTTTGATTGGTAACTGAATTGACTAAGAAGTTGCTTGATAGGTCAGTTGATTCATGGGTTGTTGTTTTTTTAATGTATGTTGTAAAGATTTCCAGCGTGCTCATGGAAGTCGAGTGCTTTGCACAGAATAAAGACAGAAAGTTTAATGTTTATATTTTGGAGTAATGATGACTGTATTTTGGGTACTGAGAACATTTAAGATGATCACCTGGAGCCATACCAGATGTTATACCTCAGATTTCATCGTCACACTATCCATAAACTGCCCCTTCGATCGATTACTTGTTTTTACCCTCCAAAGTCTTTCACTTGTGCCATTTATTTTGTATACAAATCTATATAAGTCGAAACTTTAAAACTGCTATATTTTACTCCAGAGGAGTTGGAAAAACAAAACCAGAAACATAAAAAATAAAGAAAATGAGCAGATGCTGACCAAGGAATTGCTGTAGCCTCTACTGTATGTATGTTGGTTCATGTGACCTTCAGTAGCTCTCATGTGAATGCTTTGTAATTTTATGGAATTGTTTTAAATTTCAAGAAATAAACTGTGGGATGCTGAATAAGTGGGGCTTATTTTGGACGAAGACGTGGACTTTGAAAGAGATGTTAATGCGGCTTCTTTCAGTTTTCTGTCAACGCCTCGATTTAGGCCCGCGCTGTGAAAATGTGATATTTATGTAAGGAACCTGAGTCATTCGATGATTCATAATTCAGCCAGACTGTTCAATAAACTGAGTCAGAAGTTGTGCCGGTTCCTGGAAATCTCCTGAAATAAAATAATTGGGAGGAAATTCTCATAACATCGGTTTAATGGATGTAAAATTGAATGAGGTTGGTATTTTAATAATTTGAATGAGATTTAAAACTGTTATTACATATTCATTAAAAAAAACTTTGTTGATTAAATAAGAATCAGAAAATTTCCAAATGATTTTTTTTTTCCTTTTTTTAATGAAATGTTGGGACCTCCCTCAACTGTAACTGACATCCATGTGAACCAAAGTAATGCAAACTGTGACTGAATACATCAGTCGTATTTATTGTAGACTGGCTAAAGAACAAAGCCTCTGGTTCTAAAATCTTCCCCCATCACCCACTTATTTATAAATATGTTCATTTAGTAGAACATCTTTTCATTTACACTTGAGAATTCCCTTAAGAACCTGACAGATTTGCGAGCCTTGTAACCAGATGCGGTGAAATTGAATCCCATCATTTCAGCAGATCGCTGGAATAGCTGACTTGCAGCTTGTTTCCCAAAACGGACTTTAAAATATATTCCAGGGTCTGAATGCGAGTAACTCGGTAAGATCCTGGCTCGGTGCAGGAGGGGAGCAGGAAACGGTGAATGGAGGGATTCAGCTTTTTTGTTTTTGTTTTTTTAAACACAGCAGATAATTTTCGCAGTATTCCAGCATCCATTTATTTAGTTTTCGTGGATAATTTAATCAAATGAATAAAGAAATGGGTTACATCAAAAATGGCTTAACATTTTACAACTATTTCACCTCGGTAATGTACAAGCCACCACTGTACACTTCCATTTAAACTAACTTCAGAAGCCATAGTTTCTATATTTGAGTAAGCTCACAACTTCAAAAAAAAAAAAAAAAGAAAGAAAACTTCACTAATGGACTTCGAAATTCACAGAAATCAATTAGGTTAACCTTGAACGATTCTTGAAATATCGAAATAAAATCATTTTTCTCCTTTTACAAATAAAGTCGTTCGCCTATCAAATTCCACACAGTGGAAACATCCAGTTTAGCAAACACATATGCGTAAAATGCAGGATGGACGGAGACGTTTAACAGTCACAAAGACTGTTTTGGAGCAGTTAAATAAAACCGGTGTTCTGCAGTCCTGTGGGGGCGAGGAAGCCGTGCGTAAAGCATGCCCATTCCAAGTAAGAGTTTCCGTGCAGTGATCTTTTTTTAGTCTGGTGATGTGTAACAAGTTGCTTTTGACGTTTTTTTTTTAATTATTTTGTTTTAAGTTGCATGTCCATATTGGCTCACGTGCTGTACAGGAGAGACGTAAGTATCAGCGTGTGCGGTGCTTATCTCCAGATGGAGACGAGCACAATTTCTTGGCTGTGAGACAGCTATCAAGTCCACTAAGAAGAAGAAGGAGAAGAAAAAGAAGACATGAAACACACACACATAATCGCTGTGTTTTAGTCCAGATCTATGGATATGCAGCGACACTGTTTGACGCGCTGGATGCGCTTCTTCTTGGTGGGCGGCTGCTGGTCCGGACAGTTCAATGTGAAAGTCATGGTGGTAAAACGCTTCGGTTTACAAAACGAACAGGACTGGAAGGCGCCCTCCTCCCTCCGGATGTGCCTGGGGATGTAGAAGGAGTTGCACTGTCCGTAACAGAAGCGGTTGATGATGGTGCGGCTGACGCAGCCCTCCTCGTGGATGGTCTGTTTGAGAGGTTGTGTTTTGCACCAGTCCCGTTTCAAATACTGGCGCTCCGTCACATGTAGAGCTTCCTGGCTGGACTCCAGCACTTCGTCGGCGGGTGAGGATGAGCCCGGCCTCTGGCGAGAGCCCGAGCCCGCCTGCGGAGTCTGCGGTTGCTGCTCCGATTCGTTTGGGTTGCTTTTGTCAGGATGAGGAATGGCGCCTTGTGAACCTCTGTTTCTTTTTGAATCCACCGGAGAGGAGAGCAGCCCAATGATGAAAACCATACTGTAGAAGATATGCGTGGAGTTGGCCATCCTTGTAGAGAAAAAGAAAATGGTTCGTCACTCACAGTTTTCGGCTCTGCATGGGTTACGCACAGCTGTCATAGTTTTTACGCTGCGTAAAAACGCACCGAGGGAACTTTTCCCCCATCATTTCTTCTTTGTTGAAACAACATGAAAAGGAGGCTGACGTTTAAAAGCAGTCATTCATTTGAGTCACCTCAGTCCAAATAAATGACAGAATAATATAATTATGTTCCCATAATTATCCATTCTCCAAAATATTCCTGCCGAATTTATCTAAAAACAGTAATAAACCATGTCACATGTCCTGTAAACCGTTAGTGGCTCCACACTTGCGCAGCAAGAGATAGAAAAGCATGCAGTTTTACCATTTCTATAAGTTATATATCATGATGTTTAAAAAACAAATAGAAATACCTGCTATGCAACACTGCTGCTACAAGTGCGATGATCTGGTCCTCGAGCTTCACTGCGGCACCTTTCGAGATGATAGGTACCTACTGGTGTCGACTGTGCACTGGTGGGACTGTGGATGGGTGGGAGACTAAG
This sequence comes from Pundamilia nyererei, assembly GCF_000239375.1. Taxonomy (NCBI): domain Eukaryota; kingdom Metazoa; phylum Chordata; class Actinopteri; order Cichliformes; family Cichlidae; genus Pundamilia; species Pundamilia nyererei. The sequence goes on from NW_005187524.1 coordinate 1,141,686, forward strand.
CGCTCCATAGACAGGGGCCAGGGGGTTTAATACAAATTGCTACAGCGCCGGACTGTCTCCCTTTTAAATGTCTGCCAGCTGAGATGTGCACAGCAGTTATTGGCTAAGCACGATGTAGAGAAAATCAAGACTATCCGCCCCCTCAACAGTTTCCCTTAGCCCACAGACAACCGAGAAACAGTGAAAGGAGGGAGAGGGAGCTGAGTGCGTACTGGGGGAAAAAGTAAAAGTGCGATTTTTGTTTGTTTGTTTTTGTTTACATGTTTCAAGAAGACACGACCATAATACGGTGCATTATATGTAAATGTGCTACTATAAATGAAAAGCGGAGCTCGAGCTGCTAAAGCAAACAAATGCAGTTACAGACAAACTTTAAAAGATGAGCAAAAATGCAGCACCTGTGAATCAACACCTACAGACACCAGTTAGTCGAACTCCATTTCCATCCATTCAGCAGGGTGATAGACGTCCAGCCTGAAACAAGGGTAGCTCTTCATGTTTCACAGACCTGAGAAAAACAAAAATCATTAAAGGCATTTTTTTTTTAAATTGCATTGCTTCGTACAAGCGCAGAAAAAGCGCAGTGGTGTAGCCTAAGCCAGAGTATATGTTTAATCATTTCACTAATACCTGTTCATTTATGACCCAAACGAGTCACGTGATCTCGGCTTAGTCCATATTTTATCAGCTCAATTGTTTTGTGTGTTTTTTTAAATCAGTCATCTTCAAGAGGAAGTTTGGGATTAGTCTCATAGATGATGTTGTATCCTTAGTGTTTGGCATTATTGAAGGCATAAACGTTTGCCTTTTCATTTTTATTTTATTTTTAAAAAGTAAATGGTTTTAGAAATTGCTGACGTGACTCTAAAATGACCCAGTTGACGGATTTTTATTTATTTATTGTCAAAAACCTGGCATCCCTAAAGTTTTCTTAACCATTCCAGCCCTGTGAAAGGGAACTTTAAGGAAGCTGATAAGTAGCCGCACCACCTTCCCCCAGCATACCCCCATCCCATTGCCCAATCTGACGTATTTAGGGGTCATGACAACGTCATGAGTCAACAACCCCCCAAAAGACCATGCGCTCCGGTCAGTGCAACATGAGATTAAAGCGTGGCATTCTGCCCCAGGTCCAGTCATACCTCACACACGGATGGCAAGCTTCCAAATGGGCTGAGGAATAAATCTCCAGGAATGATTTTAACCCTCACCCGATCGGGAAAGGCTTCCGAATCTGCAGGGGGGGGGGGATACAATGTCAATTTGCTTTCTTCATGCCGGGTTAGTCAAGTACATAATGTTACATTTTTAATAGTATCTGGGGCTTTAGTTCTCAGTTTGAGTCAGATTGCTGACTCAAAAAATAAAATGTTGGACAAAAAAATAAAAATAGTAACCGGTTTTTTAAATCTTTATATAAACTCAACTACGTTTAAATAAATGTTGTAAATAACGTCATATATTTCTCAAGTAATATATTTTAAATCTGGAGAAGTTAGTGTAAACACTCTAAACTTCCAGCTGACACGTTCTGGAGGCCTGCGCTAACATCCCAGTGCAGCCGTATCTCACTTTGCAGCTGTCTGCAGTAGCTGTAGCACTCCCCCTGGTGGTTGCACGGAGTCCAAAAATTATTCAACCACAAAACAAATCATGCTGTTTGACTTTATTCGTCTGATGCAGTTAGCACAAAAAAAGAAAAGAAAAATAGCTGAAGACTTGAAAAACAATGGCCTGCAATAGACATGTGATCTCATGAACACTGTTTGCTTTTTTCCTCCCCACAAAATCCAACAAAGGTGCATGTTTTCTTCCCCTGTTCAAGACATGACAATAATAATATGGAATAAAAACCCTTTCACTTCAGTCAAGTCCCCCCCCCCCTAAACATCTACCTAACATTAAAAGGGCATAAATATAATGACTCAATCAAAACATCCCAGTCACACCAATCACATTTTACACAATTTCGCCTGCACACTACTAACTAAACGTAATCTTATAGGCTGATATGTGTCGACATCTTAACTTCTAAATTGGTTTTACTGAAGTAAAACAAATGTAAGGCATACAAACATCTCCCAATAAGACCCTAAAATAACACAAACAGCATCTAGACAGCTGACAATAACTTAAGACCCTGAAAACATGAATAGGTTAGGACGTTTAACATCACTCTCAGCAGACACCTGCATAGTTAAAGGAGAGAAGAGGCCAAATGGATATTCACTATAAATCGACAGGCTTCGTAGCAGACAGCAGCCTTCCTTGGTTGAGAGGGTTTCTGGGTGAACCTCTGTAATAGTTCATGTCCTTCCCGGCTAGCTGCTGCAGAGGCTTCTGAGCTCCTGATGGCTCATTGGTTGAGCAGTCCACTTGGGTCTTTGATTGGACCTTGTTGGTCACGTCGCCCAGCGCACAGGACTTGGTGCGTGACTTTTTTGGAGGCACTGGAGGGGGCTTCTGTAAAGGGCACGTGTGGCTGGATGGCACCTCGTGTTCTCCGTGGTGAGGTTGAAGTTTCGGGTGAGGGGAAAGGCCACTCTCTAGACTCACAGCCTTTGCTACTTGTCCACGCTGGTTGGTGATGGTACCTGCAGTTCTAACAGGTTTCCTGCTCTCTCCCATGAGAGAGTTAATCCTGCGAACAGTCTGACGCACAGGGGTGCGGTGGAATTTAAGCGGCGACTTGATCTGATTGCTCTTTGAGCCTGTGGGAGAATAAATGGTGAGCTTGTTGAAGTGCTGAATGTGGTCTGCCACACGACGCCTTTCAGCCTCCTGACTGTGTGATGAAAACGTTGGTTGTTTTTGGACTTTGGTACCAATCTCTGGAGAAAGTTCCCTCTTGTCATGTAACACACTGACTACAGCGTCAGTTTTAGGTGGTGTAACAAACTCATTTCGGAGTTCAAGACCTGGTTTGTATGGAGTTGACTGCCGTCCAGAAGAGACACCTAGTCTGAAGTGAGCAGGACTTTGGATATCCAGAGCATCAATCAACTTGCTGCAGTTCATCTCCTCCATCTCCCTTTCTCCTGCTCCTACGGTGAAGCTGTTATTCCCACCAGCAGGAGCAGCACAGAGAGAACCTTTCCCATCCTGGATGACTGGGCTGTGGGATTCAGCAGCCTCAAGAACTACACTATCAATATGCAAAGGAGACAAAGCAGCAATTTCAATCTGGCCAAAAGTAATGCTCTGTTCATTAGCCAGAAGGCTCTGCTGCATACAGAAGCTGGGGGCTTCACTTGGCACAGACAGAGATTTGGCTGTTGAAGTCTCTGGAGGAGGGTCTGTGATCATGTTGGATGGTTTTGAAATACTTGCTCCTGAGGCTTTGCGGGACTCCTGTATGACAGCCTGGAGATCACTTCCAGACTCTGAGAAGGCCTTCTTGATTTTCAGCAGGGTGGGACCGGTTTGTCTCTGGGCTTCAGGGATTGAGCTCTCGCTCTCGAGGCTCTCTGCACTGGAAGCACAACACAACTTCATGGGAAGGCTGCTTGCTGCTGGGGGCTTGGACACGACGATGGCGGGCTCAGACATGTAGCTGCTTTTAAGACACAGGTTCATTGGCGTATCCGTGAAAGACCCGCCGCTCAAGGCCTGGGCTCCTACGGGCGTCTCCGCACACCACAAGCTTCGGTGGGCATTTAAGTCACATCTGGGCGTCAGCAAGTTGTCTTCAGACTTACTAATGAACTTGGAGCCTGGAAAGGTACATTTTTGATATGCATTACATGACAAGAAGATTTAATATTTTATTTTAAGCATAAAGTTCAGCTGTCTGGTACTTACTCTTGGATTCAGTTTTTCCAGGCTGAACTGATGGAATGAAACTGGTGGTGCTCTCCTGTTTGGCAAGTCGCAAACCAATGGACTCAGAAGCCTTTATGAGCGGCATGAAATGAGAAATGAAAGAGGGTGAAATGTCAGAGTAGTATTTTGTTAAAAAGGATCCCACAGAAAAAACCAAAAAGTAACATTAAGATGTTAATATCATGACTTTTGCGGTTAGTTCTTCAGAGGATGATAAAAATCACTCAGAAGAAACAATCCATTTGATTTTGATTTTTTTAAAGTTTTTATTAAATCAAGAATACACAAATGACTATAAAGCATTAGTATAGAGCCTTAAACAGCCTACACAATGTACTCAAACACTGGTTACTATCTATCTATATCTAGATAGATAGATATACATACACACACACACACACACATTTATTAACATTCGTCCACCTGAGTGCTTAGTGTAGTAAAATCACTGAAATCTAAGCATAACAAACACCATTCTATTGTTTGGTACCATGCAAATATCACAATTTGGTCAGTAATATTACATCATATTACAATTACGATTACCTGTAAAGTCCTGCATGGATTACTTGTTTTAGAGTTAGTCACTTTAAGTAAACTTAGTACATTAAAAACAACAATAAAAAAGTGCTACTGTGCACAAATACATGCCACATCACTCCTCATGTGCAAATGTATTAATTGCAGATTATGCATGAATGCACTTGACTAATCTTTCAGTGTTTCTGGGAAAACCAGAGAAGTGGTTGATTTCCATCAGGCCAACACACTTACAGCGTCTTTGCTGCTCTTCCCCCCGAGGCTAAAACGCAAGCGCAGGGACTTGTGTGGAGCTTCTTTTTTGCTTGTTTTAGGAGAAAAGCAACCAGCCTTTCCAGACTCAACTCTGAAAAGGATAAATAAATAAAACAATTATTAGCAAGATAAGCTGGGGATAGTTTAGATTAAAGGCTAAGGCTTTACAAGTACATCTTCCTTTGGATGAGGGGTGGGAAATTCATTTTCCCAAATGGCAACATTTGAAATTGGGACTGTTGTGGAGGGCTACACCGATAATCAAAGAGAAAATGAATACATAGTTCAGCTTATTGGTGCTGCCCTTCACAACAGTCCCAGTTTCTCATGTTGCCACTTAGAAAATGAATTGCCCGCCTCTACTTTACATGATTTTAAATAGAAAAAGCAACAAAAGTGAGAAATGAATGATCAGATCTGTACCTGTTGATAAGGTGTCTGCTGCTGAGTCGTCGGCTCTTCTTCCTTGCAGATGTGGTCGGTTGCCTTCTAGACCTCCCTGCTGACGACAGGACATTTTGGGAAGAATCCAGCATCCCCAAAGTACTGCAGGCTACAATATTTAAGGAGGAAAATTAAAGCTGTATTAAGATCAAGAGATACCATAGCAGTTTATGCCCAGTAATTAGACATTCTTTACTACCTGATCCAGGTGTGGAGGGCCCGTTGAACAAAATATTAGGAAGCAATTCTATCCCAAGGTTCTTTTTGACAGATCTACGTTTCTTGTTTGAAAAGCCAAAAGAGCTGCCAGACTCCAGAGGAAGTTTTCGCTTGGAGGCTGGTGTTGAAATCACAGGAGTTGCAGAAGAAAAGACTGGCAAAAATCACAGAAGAATTAATGTCTTCACACATGCAGGATTTGATCATTTCCATTTGAAAACATGCCAAACGGACTCAGGAATATTGGCAGAAGCTTGTAAATAAAAAAAAAGGCAGAAGAGTGAAAAGCCAATCAAGCAAGCCTGTGCATTATTCATTCATTATCACGGTAGATGCAAACTGCTTTAATCCAAGTGCAAAAGAAGATTTAAGCACGAAATCAAATATGTTCCCAGATTGATTTATTTTATTAAGGAAATTTTAGCTTGTCGTCTCTTTTGTATAGCAGATGGATTACTACAGTTTTATCATGCTACATGGCAGGCAACACGGTACATACCAAGACTGTCTGTGTGGGGGACATTTGTGGGTGTTCTATTAGTTTTTATCTTATTCAGTGCACCATTGACCACATCTGAAATATGAGCCAAATACACATTTACTGACTACAGCAGTTTAAAAATAACATTATTGAATAACATGCACTGCAATGCAGTGCTTACTTTCACTTGCATTTGTCTGATGTCTTGAGTGACATATTCTAGTTGAACTGAAACTACAAATATTCACATATTGTACCAATAAGCAAAGAATTACTGTAAATCTGATATAGCCTTACCACCCAAGCTGCGCCTGCTTTTCCTCTTCATTCCCGAGTTCAGCTCCGGCTCTTCTAGGTCATCATGAGCAGGAGACAGAACCCCTGCCTCACAGCCCATCATGGCAGGAACTTTGTCTTGAAGAAACTTTGGTAACACACCTTCAATGCACAGACAGTCAAATATTTAGAGGTAAAACAGAAGAGTGAAACCTGACATACAGAAGAAATGCTTTTAAGATCAGCGCCTCAGGTCATACCAAAGCTGTGAGCATTCTCTATGAAACACTGGACTACAGCGGCCTGCAGTTTGAGGCGTTTCTCAGTGTTGGCGTTCATCTTCTCTGTGCCATCACCAGAGTGGAGGAGGTTGGGTGCCAAGATTACAGACAAGTTACTGCTATCCATCTTATTCTCTGCACTCCTGTGATAAAGCAGTAAAAGTAAATATCAATTCTTTAAATATAAAAGTATTATGTAATAAATAGCATAAAGAGAATTTGAAAAAAGGTGGTTTTACGTTAACTTACCTTTTAGATACATTGTAAAGAAAGTCAAAAAAATAACGCAGCACACATAAGTTCCTGTCTGGCAAAACACAAGACAGCAACATGGTGGCAGAGGTCCTCTCCTCCTCATTTGGGAGCTGCTGAGCCTTGAAGAAGGCTTCCTGCAGCTCTGTGGGAAGCACGGGCTCCGGTAACTCACGGAAAAACTGCTTCACCAGACCCGCCACATCGCAGGGAAGAGCAGTAGATAGGCACTCTTCACCCGCATCTAATTTTGCCTGGACAGACAAAACACAGCTCTGTTGTGTTAGACAGTCCCCAGTGTCAAGGTCACTCGGTGAAAGCGAGGTCAGCTTCAGCCATCACTCACCCTGAGTGCTTTCAGACGAACAACAGAGCCTGATTTTCTGAACAGGCCCTCTGTGTCAATCTGTGCTAGCAGCCTCATGCACGCATCAACCAGAAAACTAAGGGCAGTTAAACAAAAACAAAAAAATCATTAGTATCAAATGCACAAGATGGGACATGAAACAACTTGCCAGCTGCAAGTTTGAATAGCCTAAAATATGCATTATTACCTACCTTGGCACACTCCCACATTCCATATTGTAATATGGCAAATTCTCCAGGGACATACCAAAAACCTTTGTCTGGGGAAAAAATAAACAATAAAACATTATGTTTGCTCAGTTTTACAACTTTTAACAACAAGGCTTGAAAGTTGGGGAGGAACAGAAACGGAGCTATACTGCTGTAATAAAACGAACGATCTATAGGCTGCATCAAGCCACTCACATATTCATCCATTGCAACACTGTGGTTATACAGTTAGTGTGGTCTTCCTTAGAGACCAAAACCACTGCCAAAATTGCCATTACTTTTGACCAGTTGACTGACTGGATGCCAAGCATTCCTAAGTTTAAGAGAGACACAGAGGCACTTTGTTGGTTTAAAACTGACCAGCCTTTTTCAGCAGAGCAGAACTTTAGTACTTGCCTTCTTCCTTCTGACCTAAAGGTTGGACTGTTTCTATTAATTTTCTATCCACAAGAGGGACTATTCGTGCAAATGCAGAAGTTCAGCCTTCATTTGAAAAGTCAACGTGTGTTGCAACTAACCTTGTGACTCCTGTAACCCATTTATAAGTAGAGGGGAGGGCTCCAGTAGTTATTTCCACTCATTTCCACATTAACTGACATTCACTTTAGCAACTTACATCTAATCATCTGTGCCGTCACAATGTCAAAGTGTGTATTAAAGAAATATTTTAAAACCCACACAAATATGAAGCTATATAAGAAAACACTGGCCTTTAGACTCTAACAAAATCTATGCTGTGAACAATGACGGCAACACCCAAACAAAGCACCTTCAGTGCTTGGGTGACAACAGTCTGCGAACAAATGGGACTCGTCAGCTTTCAATAATATGCTAATCTGATTCAAGAGTCTAACCAACACAATGCCCAAGGTTAATAGTGTGAACTTGCTGATTTGTCGTCTAACTACACCAACACAACGATTATGATGAAGTCCTACATTTCAGAATCGCTGCAAATAATTCAAGTGAGTGGTGTTGAAGATTAGTAAAAACGTTTTATTTAAACTTACCGAGCTGCTGGCTGCTGACTTGCAGCTGGCCGCTTTGTTTTTGTTCCAGTTCTTTGTTTTAATCCCGTACGCTGAGCGGAGGTGCTGCACGGCCACTAGACGCATCACATTTTTCTCCATGACTCTCATTTTTGCACTGATCACTTATCTCTGCCACAGCAAACTCGCACTCACAGCTCTAACAGTTCAGGCCTGACCGCAGCCTCTTTGACTTTGTTAATTTCCCAAGACCTCCGGACGATAACTCATGCTCAGCGTGAATATTAAGCGTCCATAAAGCTCTGTAGCAACACAACCGTTGATCAGCTGTATGGAGAATAACCTTACTTAGTCCTAATGAATAGACAACTCGACTAAAGTTACATTATGGAGCACTTATCTAAAGGTTAACTTCATGCATACATTGCGATGCAGTTAGCTAGCTAACATTAGCCAGCTAGGTTAACACATTGACTTTCCCCTACTCTGAAATAACCGACACAGCATCTAAGTGGCACGCGGTCTAAAACGGCCTACCTCCTGTAAAACAACAAACTCTATAAATTAAATAAGTTTAACTCGTTAGCTAGCTAACTGCATTGTAATAAGGTTCGCTCCTCACATCGGTTGCCCACTGTTTCCGCAATGCATTCAAACAGCGGCGCTCCCTGCTCTCTCCGCTGTGATTGGCTGAAATCCTTTTGAATAACGTGCTTGCTTTTTTGTTTGTTTTAACACCCAGAGCAGCCTCGCTGGGCGGTGCAGTTTCTGTTAAGGCAGAGCAAAACTCAAGCAGACGCTGCGATCAACCGGTAGGCCATGTAGTTTAAATGAGTCAACCATTTGAAAAGGAAATTTCCGCTTTTTCGTGCCTGTACACTGACAGTCCCTCTTTTATGCTGTGTCTAACATGTCTAGTAATAAGTAAAGTTAAATATAACCTGACTTTTAAAAAACCAGCATGTTTACTGACACCACCTGAGTCTTTAAGGACTTTAAGGACTGGGAATTGTAAAAGTTTTTATACCAGAGAAATGACCTAGTTAATTTTCTCAGTTAGACTATTTCTTAAATGATCCATATTTGTTTCACACAACAATATCATAGGAGGTTCTCTCACAAAGGGTTGTCTTTATTACAATAGAACATACACTTATATACATGAGACAGCAACGTGAAAATGCATGGATGAAAGGAGGTGTGCTCAGAAGCATTTCCTGTGAACAATGGAAGGGCCGGCCTCATCGTACTCCTGCTTGCTGATCCACATCTGTTGGAAGGTGGAGAGGGAAGCCAAGATGGAACCACCAATCCAGACGGAGTACTTCCTCTCAGGTGGAGCAATGATCTAAGGAAATGTTAAACACCATTTAATCAGAATACTTTAATCCCTAAGGAAATTATCTGGGTTACAGTTGCTCAAGGTCAATAACAGTAACAGACTGAACTAATTAAATAATTCAATATATTACAAAGTTTACGAAATAAATGTTCATGATGTGTTAATTGACTTCATCCATGAGTGTATTTACTTAAAACGTCTGCAATTCTCTCACCTTGATCTTCATGGTGCTTGGTGCCAGGGCTGTGATTTCCTTCTGCATACGGTCAGCAATACCAGGGTACATGGTGGTGCCACCAGAGAGCACATTGTTGGCATACAGGTCCTTACGGATGTCAATGTCACATTTCATTATGCTGTTATAGGCAGTCTCATGGATACCAGCAGACTCCATACCTGGTGGAAAACAAGTAAAAAGATTAAAAAGGCGTTTTGTAACATAGACAGAAACAGTGTAACTCAAGCATCGAGACTGAACTCACCAATGAAAGAAGGCTGGAAGAGGGTCTCTGGGCAACGAAAACGCTCATTACCAATGGTGATGACCTGACCATCGGGCAGCTCGTAGCTTTTTTCCAGGGAGGAAGAGGAGGCAGCAGTGGCCATCTCATTTTCAAAGTCAAGAGCCACGTAACATAACTTCTCCTTGATGTCACGCACAATCTCACGCTCAGCTAAGGACCAGAACGTTTAGCTATTTAGGAAAATCCAATTCACACATTTTTAATACGCAAAATAATTAATCAAGATGGCATAGTCCTACCAGTTGTGACAAAGGAGTAGCCACGCTCAGTCAGGATCTTCATCAGATAGTCAGTAAGATCACGACCGGCCAAATCCAGACGCATGATGGCATGTGGGAGAGCATAACCCTCATAGATGGGAACATTGTGTGTTACACCATCGCCAGAGTCCAGCACAATACCTTTAACGAGCAAATAAGAGCAGCAGTTCAGCTATGTCACACATCACTCACTATACAATGTTGCTGACATCACTGAGAACACATGCTGCTGTAGGGGGATTAGCACCTCCACTTGACAAGGAGACAGATGACAGACACAATAATAGTGTAAACACACACATCATACACATCTCTTGCTTAAGTACTAGATCTGTATTTTACATTCTGGAATAACTGATCTCAGACTCAAATAAACACCTGGAAAAATGATTGAAGTTTACTGACCAGTGGTACGGCCAGAGGCATACAGAGACAGCACAGCCTGGATGGCCACATACATGGCAGGAACGTTGAAGGTCTCGAACATAATCTACAAGAGAAAGCAAGCAGAATCAGAGGGAGAAGAAACACACAACTTACGTATAAATGGGGTCTAAAACAATTGATTAGTTGCTTTAAATACCTGAGTCATCTTCTCCCTGTTGGCTTTGGGGTTCAGGGGAGCTTCAGTCAGCAGGGTGGGGTGTTCCTCAGGAGCTACACGCAGCTCATTGTAGAAGGTGTGGTGCCAGATCTGACCGAGGAAAGAGAAGAAATCTGAAATAACTGAATAAGCAACAACCTGATCTTACTAACGAGGCACCAAATGCTCTTATAATGGCTGTAAAGATAAAGTGGGGTGTAGGTGAAATTGCACAAACCTTCTCCATATCATCCCAGTTGGTGATGATGCCATGCTCAATGGGGTACTTCAGTGTCAGGATACCCCTCTTGCTCTGGGCCTCATCGCCTACATAGCTGTCTTTCTGACCCATACCCACCATCACACCCTGAAAAAAGACACATGAGCTGGAGTATAAAACACATGAAAACAGTTACCCTAAACATCTTTTTAACATTGCACTAAGATAGTCTTTTGCTTGGAGCATACCTGGTGGCGGGGCCTTCCAACGATGGAAGGGAAGACAGCACGGGGAGCGTCATCTCCAGCAAATCCAGCCTTGACCAAGCCAGAGCCATTGTCGCACACAAGGGCGGTAGTCTCATCGTCGTCACACATGATGAGGCTTTACTGGGGTGATCTAAAATTTGATGAGAAGGTTTAGGCTGGTTGTTAGGACCATCTGCCTAAATTCTCCGTCATGTAAACTAAGGATGTGTTATTGTTGAACAATCACTGACTTTATTGTTGGAGCAGCTGATTAAATGAGACCCTTTAGAGATAGAGTCAGTCACTCGTGTGGTTAATAGATACGTATTAGCTGTGATTTAACAGTCCTTTGAAGAGCAGCCAGCACTATCTGATAGCTGCTCTTATGGTATTATCACTTGTGAATACTAACACAACTCAATTCAGTGGGTGCTACAGAGCTAATTCGATGTGGATGGATGCTATTTTTGTCCGACCCTTGTCAGAAACCCCTGATACCATATCTCCACAGCCACGATTGTTCCTGGGGTATCTAAGAGCTGCTGAGGTAGCACCAAAAAGGGCCACAACCGGGAGACCTGTGAGCTATTTTAAGCTCAGCACCCCCACAGCCGTTAACAGGGTTAAACAAGTGACACATTGATCTCTTGCTATTTCAGGTCAGAGAGAAGTGCCTGGCCAGCACCCATCTGTCTGTACGCTGTGACACTCGGGTTTTACTACTTGCTTCTGTGACCCAGCTGCCTCTAAACCTAAGCCACTGAGTCACTGGTAAATTTAACCAACATCCTCTCAGAGTTGCACTTTCCAAGTACTACTCTAGTGTGACTTTGTAGTGTATCGGTATACTTTGTGAGACTTTGCACACTACAAAGTGTACCGATCACAGGAAAACACATCACCCCACTGTCAGTCGTTTGTGGCATCACATGCAATCAAACCATTTTAAGCAAAAAACAGGTAGAAATAACACCAGCTTTCACTGTGCTCCACAAATCCAGTCAGTGATTCTAACTTCTGAGGACGCTGAAATAACCTAATCTATTCTCTCATAAAAGTAAAAAAAATAAAATCCTTCATTTCAAATAACAGGTAGTAACTTTCCTGAAGGTAAAAAGAAGGCAGTTGCACAAGCAGATACCTCTTCAGTGATTCAAAGAGACACACTTTGAAATGTACTCACCTAAGCAAGCTGGAACACAGATGCTTCCACTGGGATGCAGGGTCACAGTCAGAGGATCCCCTTAAATATGCCCCACAATGGGTCGAAGGACAAGGGGCGGGGCTGAGAGTTCACGCGAGTCCAAAAAAGAGCTGCCAGCAAAAATCCTCATGCCCTTGGAAATGTGTGTTTCACATACATGGAAGAGACTTCTCTACAGTGCACTCCTACTCGCTCACAGTTTAAACATGACATGTTAGTTGAGTTATTCTTGCTTTTCGGATGCACCCACAGATGACTATTGATATGAACTACTGAAAGTTTTTTCAAAAACTGGTGTAGATGGTTGTTATATGTAGGTCTTTAAAAAAGCTTTTTAAGATAATTAAGCATTTTTCTATATTGTTACTAAAACTATATCTGATGTCTTTCTTTATATAACTATACTGTAGAACAAGATTAATAAAGGAAAGGAAGAAAGGAACATAAGGCATCATCTGCATTTTAGTTACAGTGCAATCTCTTAATAGCTCTCAAATAATGTCAAAGTCTTGATAAAGTGTCTGTATAATATTTGAAATGATGTGTTTCCCAATGCGGAACAAATGCAACTCATCCCTCGCAGGTTTTGCTGATCCATCCAGTCAAGACAGCGTGACTGGTGTCTCGCTAAGGAGATGAAAACAACCACTCTGCTGGTATGTGCACTGAGCCTCCTCAGTGTGTGGAACAGCTGATGGTATTGCCAGAAGGGCTCTATCTGATCTGGCTCTCTGTGTCAGCGCTCCATCATGATTGGCTCAGCTGTCTCCTTATAGGGTGATGGTGAGGAACAGAGTCATTAATGAGCAGCCACTGAGGTCTCACAGCTTGCAATGAGGAATTCCATATAAGCGCCACTCACTGCTTAAGGTTCATTTTCCTTTATGTCCACTGAACCTCGTGATGTAATATTTTCACATCTGTGAATGAATGATACAAACATTTGGCATAATCGTTGGTGAAGCACAAGAATGTTCCCTTTGGGATTTTTCTGTATCTCAGGAAATGTCACTCATTTATTTGTAATGATTACAACAATAATTAAGTAAATATGAGGAAGAATAACTCTGATCTAAAAGAGAAATATGTGCAGTATATGATAGGCAAAGGAATGTGAGAGCATTCTTCTGCTCCACACTGCCCCAGCAGACACAAGTGCCTCCTATTTATAGCTGTACTCCACAGATAGGAGCTGGATGCAGACGAAGCATCACATAGTTATGTGCATGACAAAGAGGACTTTTAATAGAAGACTGGATTTATATTGTTTAGATACAAGAAAGTAAGGGGTGTGATTCACAGTAAAAATATAACAAAGGGCGACAGTTACAGAGCAAAATTAGTCTTGAACTGTGAGGATTATAAAAAACTAAACAAAGAATACCTCAGGTGTATTTATGGGTGGAGAGGGACATTATGGGATAACTATCACTCCATCCATTCATCAGTCTCACGCCCAGTTTAGGATCACAAGTTAAACTAATGTACATGTGTCTGTGCTTTGGGAAGAAGCCAAGGTTCCCCGCTCAGCAAAAAACTACAAATCCCTTTTCAGAAAACGTGGAGCGCTGTGTAAAATAAAAAAACAAACAAACAACTGAGTGAGGTGCACATTAATGAAATCCTTAATTCGGACTGTGGAAATATATCCTGTGCTGAACCTGGGATTTTTATTTATTTACAACCCAAATCCCCCAAACTTGGAAAACTGTGTGAAATTCAAATAAAAACAGTATGCAATGATCAGCAAACTTTGGAAACCAATGTTTTATTCACAATAAATCCTTGAAAACATATTGAAAGATGGTGTATTTCCTTTTTTAAAGACTGTAACTTAAACAGATAAATCACATATTAAACTACATATTTAAAAAATGTTGATTAAAACTAACCAACATTTTCCACCAATTCAATTCAAATTCTTTATCGTCCCACAAGGGGAAATTCCACTCTCAACAGGCTTCACACCGAGACCGTGATGACTACTGCTCTCTGGAGGCCTTCTTCGACACGGCTACGTGATGACGTTTCACATGCGACGCGCAACCTACAACAGGCATGCGCCAGATACAACGTTGTTGTGGTCGTCCGTCGACTGCGTGGTAAGTTGGCGTTCACTATGTGACGGTACTTCATGTCAGGCAAGCTGAGTATCTGCGGAGTTTCGAGCTTACAGAGTCGGGGGAGCCGAGTGCGGTGAGTCCGGGGCTGGAGCTGCGCGCTGAGCGGATCCGCTTCCTCCTTCTGTTTGACGGCTGTGGGCGTGCGGACGGGGAGACTGCCATGTAGCTGAGGCAGAAGAATGAGCAGTCAGCGCACTTCAGCGGACGGGACAGACGACTGCGCGGTTCGGCAGGAAAATGAACTAGAAGCCCTCGCGTCTATTTTTGAAGATGATTTCAAGGATCTGCGGAGCAACGACCCCTGGAAGGTAGATCCACCTTCTATCTGTGTGCAATCTTCACGTTAGCGGAATGCAGAGGACTGCCAAGTGTTTGCATATACGAGTGTTAACTGGAGTAAACTGCAGTGCAAATCAACGAGGCTCCTTTTGATTTGGTTTTCAGGTTAAAAGGCCACCAGAGGTGTACCTCTGTCTGCGGCCCAATGGGCTGAACACCGGACAGGAGTGTTACGTGACCGTGGACCTGCATGTCAAATGTCCTCCCACGTATCCGGACGTGTGAGTACTGGCTCCCTTTCTTTGCCAATTCTCCATCATTGTCGCTGCACTGCAAGGTGTCCATTCACATACTGACCATCTACTACAGGGCAGCTCAAACATAAGGTGCACGGGCCAGAGTTGGGCCTGGCAAGGACTCCAGTCTGGCCCACTGAGCAGCTTTGGAAAATGTGAAGGAATGCACAGATTTTGGAATTTTATTTGATAAAGTTTATTTGATAAAGTTTGCAGACGAAAGAATGAAGCTGGCAAAGCTTTGAAGACAGCTCGCTTTTATTTTAACGGTCTCTGTGCAACTCCCACTGAGTAACACGTGTTTACAAGGCAACGCTATTGTTGCCACCATGCTCACCCTTATTTATATACTTGAACTTACACTTGCCCTCTTTATTGGATTATTTATTGTACACGTTCCCACTTCGAGTATTATTTTTTTTCACAATTTAAAATCTCAGACAATACTTGAACATGAATATCGCCAAAACTATGAAAGATAAAAGTCTTTCTTTCCATAAAAGGGACTCAGGATCTGTAATTTGGGACGTATGGATCAAAAATGGCTAGAACAGTGACTAAATAGATAAAATATTGAAATTAAATACCATTCAAGCAGTCCTGTAAAGTCACATATTTTAGCACACACTAATAAAAATAATTATCACATTGCAAAAGACTAGTGACAATCTTTGAAAGTCCAAATAATGCTAAATAAAACACGTGCAGTACTTTTTAACATTATTGCACATTATCCTGGGAGAGCCTTATGGGTCAGGTTGCATTTGGGGCGATCGTGGCTCAAGAGTTGGGAGTTCGCCTTGTAATCGGAAGGTTGCCGATTCGAGCCCCGGCTCGGACAGTCTCGGTCGTTGTGTCCTTGGGCAAGACACTTCACCCGTTGCCTACTGGTGGTGGTCAGAGGGCCCGGTGGCGCCAGTGTCCGGCAGCCTCGCCTCTGTCAGTGCGCCCCAGGGTGGCTGTGGCTACAACGTAGCTGCCATCACCAGTGTGTGAATGTGTGGATGACTGGATATGTAAAGCGCTTTGGGGTCCTTAGGGACTAGTAAAGCGCTATATAAATACAGGCCATTTAAAATGCATTAAGAGGCATTAAAAAGCACAAGTATCTGTTTAAAAGAAATCGTACACGAATATAAATATAGCGGAACAGCTGAGAGTTATGAAAAACATAACAGTAGTTCATCTCATGAGTAGGTCACCTTAATGCCATGACTACCACAGGCAAGCAGGGATGTATTTTTAATTATTATGTCTGACTAACTTGACATTATTGGGCACTAACAGGCCTCCAGAACTGGAGCTGAAGAATGCCAAAGGCCTTTCGAACGACAACCTCAAAAGTCTCCAAGCTGAACTCAACAAGCTGGCGACGGAACAATGCGGAGAGGTGAGCATACACTCGCAGACGCACGTGCAGTCCCATGTGTGTTGAGATTTTCATTAACTTATTTATCTGTGAACTTAGGTGATGATTTACCAGCTAGCGGATCACATTCAGGGTTTCCTGAGCGAACACAACAAGCCTCCGTCGCGCTCCTTCCACGAGGAGATGCTGAAGAACCAGCGGAGGCAGCAGGAGAAACTAGCGCTGGAGGAGCAGCAGAGAATGGACCAACGACGCAAGCAGGAGGAGGAGATGGTTAGGACAGGAGGAAGAAACGCTGATTAGGTTGCAGTGTAATGCCCAAGTGATTTGTGTGGTCCGGTCACAAAGGCTACAGGATGGCTTCATGTTATTCATTCACAGCCTGACTGTCTGTGATTTCTAGAAACAGTTCAGGCTGATGATTCACTCTTTTACTAGGAAAACTGGCAAATTCCAGCTTTCTACTGTTGTTAGTTGGTTATGAATAAATATTTTTGTGACGATGATAGGGGTACTATTCATGCTGTGTCCTTCAATGTTTTTAGGCCAGATATCGGCTATTATGACTTTAGGACTATAATAGGAATATAGCATTTATCAGCTGATGTGGAAAACATCATTTTTAGGTTCCTTTCATGGGAGTTTTACCACAAAAAAGGCAAAGTATCGTAAATTAAATTCTTAATTGGAGCAAAATCTTTAACACTGACAGTTTAAGTAAGCTGCAAAAGGTGTATTGTGATGGAATTTTCTTATTCCTTTAGGAAAAAGAAATCATGGCTGAAATCCAAAGGAGAGAAGAGGAAAAGCGAGAGGAAAAGAGAAGAAAGGAAATGGCTAAACAGGTGTTCTCGCTGTTTGATTTCTATTTGATTTGATTCACTTGATTTCGTTAATCATCAGTAAAATCACAGGGATTTTATAGATCGCAGTCAGAGCAACCCGTATAACGAAGCCATCAGTATTGTAGGTGACTCTTTGAATGGCTTTCTATTTGCAGGAGCGACTCGGGAGCATGGAGCATTCGATGTCTGTGATGGGGAAGAGTCCACCCAGCCCAGGAGGCGCAGCTCCCGAACTGTTTGAAGCCAAGAAAGCAGCTGGCAATCGCCGTCGGACTACCTCAAATTCCCGCCACAGGTACACGTCCTACATGCAGAAAAAGCTTCTCATGTTTAACAAAGTGCAGTAATAATGCTTCGATATGTCTCCTTCACCAGACGGGACACGGTTAATGAGGACAACAGTCGCCCGCAGGAGGTTCTTCACTTCAGCAGCAATGTTTTTGGAGAGCTTGCTGTGCACCAAGGGAAAAGCTTAGGTGAGGGCCATCAGACTGGCGCTGCCAGCCACGTGGCGAAAAACGTAATATGTCTCTTTAAATGTATTTCTGTTTTGGTGCGTTTCCGACAGGTGTAAGTGAACGGTTCGGTCGCAACATTTATTGCGGGTTTGAGGTGAACTCTGGCGATTTTGCTGTGATCTATGAGTGGTCGTTGCAGTGGAACAAAAAGATGAGCAAGTTCTTCACCACCCAGGAGAGAGGAAGGATTGAAAACTGTAAAAAACAGGCAAGTAGAGAGGAAGGGGGGCTTTTTATGAAGAATTTGCTGATCAAATCTTGCATTTTAACTTATAAAGCCTTTACGAACATGCATGCTTAAAGCTTGGCACATTTCAACTTGCGTTGTGCAGATCCATGCAGCAGAAAATGAGTTTAACTCCCTGCTGCGGCTGGAGCACCCAAACTTGGTGCAATACTTGGGGCTGAGCGTGGTCGAGAAGGAGGAATGCATCGTGGTTTACATGCTGGTGGAGCACGTGGCCGGGAACAGCTTGAACCAAAGCCTGGCCGCCCACGGCCCGGTCCCTCTGGATAAGCTCTGCCACTACACGGCCCAGCTGCTGACCGCTCTCGACTATCTGCACTCCAACTCCGTGGTCCACAAACAGATGGGGCCCTCCAGCGTGCTGGTGGACTCCGAGGGGAACATTCGAGTGACCGATTACAGTTTATCAAAGAGGTTTGCTGACATCTGCAAAGAAGACATTTTCGAACAAGCTCGCGTGCGTTTCTCCGAGGAAACGGCGATGCCAACGAGAACGGGCAAGAAAGGCGACGTGTGGAACCTGGGACTGATGCTGCTGGCTCTGAGTCAAGGCAAGGAAGTGAAGGAGTATCCGGTGACGGTGCCGAGTAGCCTGCCTGCTGATTTTCAGGATTTCCTTCAGAAGTATGTATCGATGAATAATTCCTCATAATGTTGTATATTTTTGCAGTTTTACTGTTAATCTCACTACATAACAAACAATTTCTATTTA
The DNA here is from genome assembly GCF_000239375.1 of Pundamilia nyererei. NCBI lineage: Eukaryota > Metazoa > Chordata > Actinopteri > Cichliformes > Cichlidae > Pundamilia > Pundamilia nyererei. The sequence goes on from NW_005187524.1 coordinate 1,160,591, forward strand.
TATTGTTGTCACCAACTTATAATGCAAATGAACAACCTGTCTTAGCTGACAGGTGTGACACCCAGTGTGGTCTTCTGCTGCTGTGACCCCTTTCAGAGCTGCTCTTCTGCATAAGTTGGTTGTAATCTGAGGTTATTTGAATCGCTTTTGCCTTCCTGTCAGCTCGAAACAGTCTGATCATTCTGCACTGACGTCATCGAGGCATTTTCACACAGAGAACAGCTGCTCTTTGGAAATGTTCTGCCTTTTGGACCATTTTCTGTAAAACCTAGAGTTCCCAGTAGAACAGCAGACCCTAAATATTCAGAATAATCAGCACTTCTGGCACAAGAAGCCAATTCAGAGTCACTTAAATCACAAATCTGCTGTTCAGTTTCAACTTAAGCGTGTTATTTTGACCACATCTGCATGCTGAAATGCATTATGTTACTGTCATAGGATTGGATTGGCTAATTATATATTTGAGCTATGATGCAGTTGAATCGGTATACCTAAAAGGTAATCGGTGAGTGTGTGTTGATTTGAAAGTATTAACTTAATAAAAGCGTATAAATCGGTCTCTTATAATATCCCAGAATAAAATGTGACTACACTAAAATGTCTTGTTTTGCTGTGACAAGCCTCCAATTTGTTAGAATATAAAACGAGTAGAAAAGTTGAACAGTTCTTGGATTTAATATCTCGGGGCAATCAGATGTTTGGCACGAAAGATTGCTTAATTACATTTTTCGATCATAAAAATGGTTACCAGATGCTTTGACTGACTAATCAATCAACTGTTTAAATCATGGGAGCTCAAATCTTGTGTTGCTAAAAAACAAAATGAACAAAAAACAGCGACTGCCTGCAAGAGAGGCGGAGGACGGGCTCTTCCACGCAGTTTGCTGTGGTCTGATTTTCAGTAATGATAAACAGATGTGATTTGTTGTAAATGGGCTCAAACATGCAGAGACCCTGATTTGGTCCTTTGGGTCTTGGTGTTTTGCTGTCTGCTTGCATTGCAGCCTGTAGAGTAAGATGCATTGCTGTGCAAAAGTCTTGAGCTCACCTGTCATTGCTTTATATTTTGCAAGGAAACATACATGGAAATGCAGTTTCCAATTCTAATGAGCTGGAAAATCAATGTTTGGTGTGACCACGTTTATTCTTCAACACAGTCTGA